>NC_084920.1:12227310-12582210 GCF_949316345.1 Pungitius pungitius
CCGACCCCGGTCATGTGCCGGCACATTCTGCAATAAATGCTATGCGAACTGCTTCAGCTGGTGAAAGATTGTGAATTGGTTTTGAAGCTTACTGTGGGTTTATAAATGAACATCATCCATCCCATCTATTCCTCGTTGTGGGTCATTTGCTGTTACGGAAACGATGACGGTGAGGATTTATTGTCATCATCTTCGATGGTGATGGTGTGATTTCAAGTGGGATTGCTTTTCCCCGACACCCAAAACCGATTACAGAAAGTAATTGTGACAAAAATTGTGATTAAAACTTTACATTGAATAATGCACCCGTCCTGGAAATCACACCCTTTTCCCATCATGTTGCTATCCTATGAACACCATGTCACTTTTTACAAGGTAGGAAAAACTGTTTTGATGTATTCAGGTCTGTATGTTTAACACAATTGATATATGTTATAGCTTTGTCATGAAGGAATATTAAAAAAAAATCCTGTAGTAGGGGCCTTAAATATAAGCATGTCAACATACATTAAGTGACTAAGGCTAAGGCGACATATCCTGGGCGAGAAGTTAGCATCCTTAAAGGTTAATCACATAAAATAAAGAAACAAACATTGTAATCCAATAATTGTTGGGGTTTTTTTTGCAATGAATTGGCTTTTAAATACATGTCTTTGAATGGTTGCTTTTGTTATGCGGGCTTTCATACAGAGACTCAAACATTACGTGCCGAAAAACTGCATTCTTTGAATTTTTCTGAGCTTTCACATTACCTGTAGCATGAGACGTACAAAGAAAGAATTGATTACTATTTTTGTCCTTACAACTAAATGTTATTACTCCTTTCAACCTTGACCAAGCCAGTATATACCAGATCCAATTCAGCCATCCTTTTCAGAATATAACACCTGGGTATACATCGAGTAATTACTTAACAGTATTTTTCTAAAAATGAACAGTAACTCATTCTATTATAATAAGTTCAGGCAGCAAAACCTGTTGTTTTTACTGTAAACTGGTTTGGTTTAGGAAAACCACACGAACCGAACCAAAAGTTTTTGATTTGAGAACTCCTTTGTTGTAGCCGACCATGTGTCCTCCTGCTCGCCACAAAAATGACCGTAACAGACTTTCCATTGGTGTTATTTTCCCCCTGAGTTACACAGGAAATACAAAATAAAAATTCAAGAAAGACCATTCTTGTGCATGATAACAAAACCAACACATGCCTTTTCGTGTCCATTTCACAGAGTGCCATGATACAGGCCTGTAATATCCCTGTGTCCCAACTCCAAAACAGCATTTTAGGTCCACCAGCAAACACATTTCCGACTCCGTATAGACTTTCCATTATGTTGAGCTGATAATAGCTACGGACAAATTGAATCGAAATCCGCTGTGCTGTATCCGAGTGCTCGCCATGTGCCTCGGTCTCTGCTAAAGGCCTTCTCGGTGATGTGTTTTATCTCCATCACTCTGTCCTGATACACGTGTGTGTGTGTGTGGGGGGGGGGGGGACCCACATCTGTCCTGGATCCAGCTGTATCTGCCCCTGGGTTCCTTGGCTGTCGGTCATGATGTGAGTGAGAGATAGTGTCCATTTGCCTGCCCTGCAAAGTATTCACATACAGGCGACATTTCGGGAAAGGGTTTGTTTGGTTATTTTTGGTAACACTGTTTTCCTCATTAATCTTCATTTACCCGTGGTAAATAAGACCATTAGAGTAATTTAAAATGAGGTCTTGTTTGCCCTAAAGTCCTTGAGTGATACCTGCTGACAAATTAGGGCCAAGTCTCTCTCTCAGTAGCCAAGTAGCTTTGCATTCACCCTGTTTCACCTGCATGGCTGTATTATGGGTAGAGACGATGCTTTTTCATTAGCTGGCAGGTGTCCACCAAAGTCAATTATCTACACAACACAGCTTCGGGCAGTTTTGTAAACACTCTTAATCCCACGACAGTTCTGCCTTTCGCATGATTAAATTAGCTACTCACTCTGCCACCGGAGATGTACAATCCATTATCTTTCAAGACACCAACATAATGAATCAAAATGAAACATCTGGATACCGCTTAGATTTACATATTTCTAAAAGGTACTAGTGGAATCTAAGATTGAAGATTCTATATTCCCTCAATGAGCTGAGTCGTAACGATCAATCACTCGTAGCTGATGGTTTCCCAGAGTACTGGGACCCCCCGTAGGAAGTGGTCCCATGGCGGGGAGGGGGCTGTGACAGGTTCTCTGTTACCGTGGGTTACCTGGCTGTTGGGCCCCAGTAGGCTGATCTCTTGTCGCTCCCAGCCCAACCTCTGGGTCTGCTGTTCATAGATCAAGGGGAGATGTCAGATTGGGAGCAGGGCCTCGCCGCCACAGGTGCCTGAACAGGATGACCTTCACAGCGGTGACCTCTCAGGGCGTCACCATCTGCCAATGACTCAGTCTGGACCGCCTTATTCACAATCTGCACGAATCGATTTCATGTTGAATGCACAGCCCATTGTGAAAGTTAGCTGGTTACCACCCAAATCATTTGGTCCATACCGTTAATTGTTACTTCTTTTTTTTTTTTTTTAAACACCATTTTCACACTCGTGTTTCATCTGCATTTGATTTACAGCCCAAAAACAACAAGTAACACAAAAAACAGGCAGCTGCAGTGCAAATCAATTCAATTGATTGCTTTAAACATTCAGAGTATATCACTCACAGCACACAGAGGGATGAGGGTCTAAAAACAGGAGAAATGCAAAGAACAAAACAAAAGAACACACAATTACGCTGGGGCCGTGATTTTGGAAGCAACCGTTCACAGTTTGAATTTGGATGAGTGAAAGAAAGAGAGATATGTTCGAGTAGCTTTAAAGTGAAGACAAGAGAGCAATTTCTCATCCTTTAACTCTCAGAATGCCAACAATCAAATGAACAGATCAGAAGGCGGACACGTTAATTATATGTGTTAAAGTTCACGCCGCCCCCCCCCCCCCCTCCCCCCCCTTTCTCGGGACAAACAGTCGAACGGCAACAAAGACTCCGTCGGCCCGTCTCTCTGCTCGTGTCAGACTGGCGAGGACGATGCGCAGCGTCATTAACGAAGACCACAGCTAGACAGCTCCTCTGATTCCAACTCTTTGGTGAGTGCGCGTCACAAAACTCGGCAACGGCCTCCGGTATTGTTTCTCTCGTAATCATGTCGCAGCTCAATTTCCCCGGCAACACCCTCACGTACCTTCACCAACAAGGCTGAGGCTTTTTACTCCTCCAGTATTTCTGTACTCAACCTCTGGTTGCCCGGGGAAACCTGCACTCCACGTATAAGAAGAACGAAGCAAACCTCCATCAAAAAAGAGAGAGCCACCTCTCAAAGCCCCCCCCCCCCCCATCCACCTTCAAGAGACGCCGAAGCACCACTGGGGAGCGGAAAACGCATGGAGCAGAGAGAAGGAGCACCTCTTTGAACTCGTGTGACTAAGGAAAATGAAAAGCATTAAAGAAGCTGGAAGCGGCTCCTTGTAGGACGTGGCTATGCTCTTCAGATCAAGCCGTCTGCCAAATGCAATACATAACGCCAACAAGTCCCGCCTCGAGAAATAGCGGCCATCCCATTGGATACTTTTGAGGAGTCTGAGCGCTCGGCTGAGTCAACCACCTCCCGGGCCGGCTTTATGTTTAACGGACTGCTGTGAGAGTGGGATGGATCTCCTCATCTAACACGAATAACACTATTTCAAAATGCCAAACTGTACCCAACTGTGAGACCTACCACTGGGCTCAGTTTTCCCGTGCTTGGCGAGCGAGTGTGTTGGTAACAAATGTCACAGCGCCCCCCTCAGTTGGAAAGGTGAATTGTTTTTAACTTGTGAGTGAACCCCTAAATGCCCGGAGGACTCATTCTAAAAGATGTGGCGACGAGCACAGGCCTGGGATCAGTAGCCTGTGCTCGTCATGTAAATGAAGCTCCAGGCGTATTTTCTCATGCGTCCCTAAACCCGTGGATTATTTCTGATACATCGGCCTTTCTCTCTTCATTCTTCGTCATTGCTCGGGGCTTTGAATCCTGATATCGGCCGTTTAGATCAGCTGTGCTTCAACCAATGAAGCACAGAGTAACGATGACGTTGTTGGTCTGTCCTCTTTCTGCTGTGTCTATAATATAACACACATATGATACATAAGATGGCCGCTCTGCCTTATATATTCAGGCCCCTCCCCCCCAGTCTTCATCAATTCATTTGTTGTCGAACGTTATGTAAATGAACAATTATCTTTTCTTCATGTGACTTTTCTCTCCTGATTGAACTTTTTCTCACAAAAGAAACCCCTTCAAGTGGCTAAATTGGAGGCCAGCGAGAGAATAAATATGCAAATGCTACCTGCTGTGGTTGTAACAGAAACACAGTATTCTGTCCGACACTCGCGCACAACATGCACTTGTCCACGCGTGCACTTTTGTTATTAATCCAATTGTTCACTCGTCTCATTTTAAACTGGAGAGACATTACTCAATTATGCTGAAATGGTGCGATACAGTTCAGTGGAACAGCACACTTGACCCGTGGCCCCACTTAAGAGTGACATGTTCTATAAATAAACGGCATTGTTTGAATAGTTTTAATAGGAGGGAGAGTGAGCAGTTGGACTGAGGTGCATAGGAGCTAGAGTAATGTGAGTTAATGTCATTTGAATCACAGGACACAATGGTTTAGGTTCAGCACTTTGATTATTGTTGTTGCATTCATACAGTTTTCATTGAATAAATATCATAAATAGTTGCAATTTGCAAAATGTATTTTCCTACAGAAATAAGTAAAAACACAGGAAGTCATTGCACCGAACCCTTAAAATCAGAGAATTGTCATCACATGCTTTTCTCTTCAATTCATCGCTTTTTGACCGATGCAGGCATATGCGGACCGAGAGGCCGACCCTGGAGATCAGGAGGACAAGTCGTCTGCGAGCTGCTCTCGGTGTGAGAGGTGCTCAGCCGCAATACTACGAAGGAGCCTTTTTGGAGGGGAAAGGCGTCAAGGATGCGTCATACAACACCAATAATTTGGGTAGTGCAAAGATTGCAGCGCGCTACAGCAGTGACACCCAGCAAGCAAGGGGGAGTTCACAATACGTGGGACGCAAAGATTTGGATCATTCATTTTCAGAAGAAAAGCACCTTAAATAATAAATATGTGCAGCATCTTGATCAAGTCATCAACAAAAAAAAGAAAAAAAAAGGCAACACGTCGAGGCTGTGACAGATGGTCAACAGAAGGCCCGCGACAGCTGACAGCTGCTGAATCAAAACGTGTCATCGCGGCCTGGGTGTTACATCTGTGAGCCGTCTTTGATATCACGCATCTTCCTGTTGGGGCCCCGAGGGGACGGGACGAGCGATGACAACGGCGACATCTGCTGGCCGTCAGGAGGAGCTGCACCCGGGAGCAGGAGGACACTTCCACAATTGGAACCATGCGGTTCATGGCACTGATAACGTCTACAGTTTGGTTGATGCATAAATAACAACAGGATTGAAGAGGCTTGCAGTTCTGTGAAATTGACCGTCTGCCAGATTTAGAGAGGCAATGTTCCCACTCGGGTTGCTAAGCCTGGAAATGGCACGAGCCTGAACCAATGGGCTGGACAGAGGTGTATCATCAGATTACACAGTATACAAGCGCCGTTATCTACCCGGTGCAGACATGCTGAATTAGGACGGGGTCATCGTTAAATAAACACCATCTAAATCCTGGCCCGCTCTGCCTCGGTCTGGACCGCTGTAGGGATACTGGAAACAAAGTCTTATCTCAAACTCTCAGATAGTGCTGGACTTCAAAACGTTGAGCAAAACTCCAGCATAAAGTCACGTGTGAGAGGGCGAATCGAGGTATTACAAAGAGGGGATGGTTTTGGTGCAGGCATATACGGACCGAGAGGCCGACCTCCCGACTTCCCCTCTGGAGATCGGGAGGACACGTCGTCTGGGGAGCTGCTCTCGGTGAGAGAGGCGTTCAGCTGCTATGCTACGAAGGAGCCTTTTTGGAGGGGAAAGGTTGTCCTCTTTTTAACTGCCCAGATGCTTTTTCTGTGTGGCACACACTGTCGATAATTATTACCAGAAGGTCAGTCAACAAAAAAAAAAGCACCTTCTGCGTGAACAGAATACTTTGCATTGTCTTAACTCAACAAAAAAATTACAGAGGTCAATTTACGTAAACAGGACACAAGATTTCACATTTGGATTCACTTGCATTACGAGGCGAAGAAGGCACTTTGTCCTTTTTCACTTCTAACGTCAGTCCCCATCTTTGTGATCAGAGTCGAGCTCCTGCGTCAGCTGAGTGAAGGGGCAGGCTTGACCCAGCTGGTAGTGCTCACGAAGGGGCTCCGACTGCACGTCCGGCCTCTCCTCCATCGTCGTCGTCGTCCTCGCGCCGTTCATCCTGTCGAACTCCGCGGAGATCTCGGCCAGCGTCTTTCCCTTCGTCTCCGGTAAGGCGAGCCCAAAGAACACGGCCGACACCAGGCACACGGCCAGGAACGGCAGGAAGCAGTAGCTCCCCAGGGAGTTGACGATAAAGGGGAACAGCATCCCCACCAGGAACAGGCCGATCCACATGCACGAGCCGGCCACCATGTACGCCGCCGGCCGGGCCGCCTGGTCGAAGATCTCCGCCGGCAAGATGCCCGTCACCCCCGCGGGGCCCAACCCGAAGCTGAGGATGTAGCCGAACACGCACCCCATGCTGACGTAGGCCATGGCGCTCACGCCGCTGCTCTGGAGGATGAGCGCCGCGGTGAAAACCACGGACCAGAAACACATGAGGCCGTACCCTCCCACGAGGAGGCACTTGCGGCCCACGCGCTCAATCAGCAGATTGCTGAGGATGGACGCGGTCAGCTCCGACGCCCCCGTGCCTATCGTGATGTATTGGATCTTTTCTGGCGGGATCCCCGCTGCGAGGAAGATGTACGAGGCGTAGAAGTAGATGGAGTCATTGCCGCAGAGCATCATGGCGCTGCTGGCGGCCATGACGGTTCCGAGTTGACGTCGCAGGGCAGGATCCTTGAACAGAGACCAGGGCGTCTTGGCAGAAGCTGCACGTCCAGACTTTAAGGCAGCAGATTTCTGCAACTCCTGCTCCTGCAGCATCTCCTCCATCTCCAAGGCGGGGGCCTCCCCACCGCGAAGCCGGCCGAGCGCCCGGACACACGCTTCCCGGTCTCCCCGGTCGATGAGGAGGTACCTGGGGCTTTCGGGGAACCAGGGCAGGGCGAGGAGCTGGACTAACCCCGGCAACGCGTTGCTGGCCAGCAGGTAGGGCCACAGGGGCTCGGAGCCCAGAAGCCCGGTGAGTCCCACCACCTGGCCCAGGAAGATCCCGAAGGCGGTGAACACGGCGGAGGTGAAGGACACGGCGCCGCGGAGGTGCTTGGGGGCGCTCTCCCCAAAGTACATGGGCTGGACGTTCATGCTGACGCCCGAGTTCACCCCCACCAGGAGACGGGCCGCGAGGATCATCTCGAACGAGCGCGCCGCCCGGCAGGCCAGCACGAGCGCGGCGCCGACCAACAGGAAGGAATTGTTCAGAAGCAGCGAGTGCTTCCGGCCGAAGCGGACTGACAGGGGCCCCGCCAGCAGGGCCCCGAGCAGGCCGCCCAGCGAGAAGGCCGACACGATGAGGGTCCACGCCAGGGTCACCTGGGGCCCGTCCAGGCCGACCCCCCAGCGCTGCGTGTAGGTGTCGTTGATGAAGCTCTGGATGTAGGTGGTGGGGGCGTTGATGATGGAGATGTTGTAACCATACTGGAAGGTGCCACCGATGGCGGCGGAGCATACGGTCAGAGCCAGGGTCCTGGTCCAGCCGCGGGGTTTGCGGGTTTCATCTGGTTCGCTGGAGGAGTTCATCTAAATCAAAGAGACCCGCTGCTGTTCCGGAGGAGAAGCTAACGCGTGCGCCCTTTCCTCCTTGTCCCTGTGGCATTTAAAATGACCTCCGAATTGCTTCAAATGAGCGTAATAGATAACTTTCAGTGTTAATAATTGGGGGGCATGTTGGAGGCGCCTCGCTTTTACAGTAACCATGCTAATGTTGCTGCTGCAGTTCCGGGACCCTTCGAGGAAGAGGGAACTCACCTTCTCTTCTATAAGCCGGTTATGCGAGGCTATTTCTACGCCGCGTAAGATCTCTTAGGCGATAAACTGTCAACCGCCAAGCCAATGAAACCGTTCAAACAGTAAATTGCCAGCAGTGTTACCACGTTCAATATGGCTATTACGTATTAAATAGTGGCAACAACATCTACACATCATTCGGCAAAAAGAGAGATGTTACCCTGGCAGCCAGAATTGAGGGTTAATATTTTGGTCACCTCGCAGGTCTCGGTATCTGCCTCTTAATATCCAGTCATTTGATTGGTTTATGTCGACGTTAGCCTCTTACGTCATCTCTATGCGACAATTGGTGTCGGAGTGACAGGAAGGCTAAAATATGTGAGTAAACGCAACCATTTTCCATTGCTTCCTTTTAAATATTGTATGCCTGGCCAATAGATAGTACGACCCTTTAGTTATAGCGACGCTAAGTAAAAATATTTCTATCTTAACATTTTGGTTTAAATAGCAGCGCAGTATATGAAGCCAACATTAGCTCACTCCCGTTAGCTAATGCTAACATGGTCAAGTGTTTGGCGAGCTAAACGTTCGAACACCTTAATCATCGATAAAACGTAACGTGTTTTCAGTTTTCCGCTCCAAGTTAAATTATTGTAATCAACTTCAATTTCTTCTTTAGACTGACCACAAAAGCTAATTCATGAAATCACAATTTGCTATTCCCCTAGTGTACGTTCTGTACAAAGCGATGCATTAAGGTTTAATCTCCCGTAAGGATTTATTCATGACATGACACGAGTCAACTGAGCTGTCACATCTTGTTATCAATTGTGACGCAAATGTGTTATTGATTTGTTTGTTAAAGCTGCAATGGACCTTCACATTAGAAGCAGTATATCTGGGTTTTTTAAACCTAAAACACAAGCTATAAGAGGGATCATAAAAGTAAACACTCTGAAATATAATATCCTAATGTTTCAAAGTGGCAACATTGTCGCGTTACTTATGCACTGAAATCCGAGAAAATATCCTGCCACGTTACCCTCTAATAAACAGTTTAGAAATGATCATTTTACGGTTTTAACACATCAGATTACAACACAACGTTTTTGGTCTCTGATGTTTTCTTCTCCTTCGACAGGGCGCCATCCCCAACGAAGAGGAAGGAGGACGACAAGAGTAAGCCGCGAGGCAAGGACAAGTCAGGGGCCCCGAAGGAAGGAGCCGACAAGGACCGCGGCCGAGACAAGAACCGCACGAGGCGCAATGCTTCCAGCGGGAGCAGCAGGTCAGACGCTGTTCTCAAAAAAAATAACACCAGACGATTGCAGTGTCCCATATTTGATCTGTAAGAATGTTTCACTGGATGCAAGTGAATTGACTTTGACTCAAGGTCAAGCAAGTGTTTATCGTTCCTATTTACTTGCGGACAGCAAAGGATGAACGGACAAACCTTCCTCCCCTAAGCTGTGCTCTTGTTTAGCTCCAGCAGCAGCTCGAGCTCGAGCTCCTCCAGTGGCTCCAGTTCCTCTGCCTCCAGCCACTCGGGCTCATCCAGCTCCCGCTCCTCTTCCTCCTCCTCGTCATCCTCACCGAGCCCCAGCCGCCAGCGCCACAACAACAGACGGCGCTCCCGCTCAAAGTAGGGAATGTTGTACTTGATATTTGTGTAATTCTCTCACACTGTAGTCAGGGAGGCATCATATTGTTCTGGATGGGAGCATTTCATTGATGACTAAGATAGTAACTGAAATATTAATGTCCCTCTAGGTCCAAGTCCGCTAAGAAGGATGAAAGGGAGCGACGGCGTCGGAGCCCCACACCCAAACCCACCAAGGTCTACCTGGGCCGGCTGACCAGAAATGTTATCAAGGTGAAATCTTTAAGTCTGCTTCCCCTTATGGGTACATTTTAGCTTGTATAAAAGGCCAAAAGCCCCAAATAGATAAGGAAACTGTGTGTTCTTCCTCACACATAATTAAGGAAATAAAGCTAATAGTCAGAACAATTTTCTTCCGTTGCATGCAGTGACTAAAACATCCTCATTAACTAAGTTTGCAGGAAGTGATTATTAAGTGTTAAGTGTTATGTAAGGGAGCCACCAGGAAACAATTAGTGACGCAGTATAAGAAGGAATCCATGATTAGAGGTCTGCAGGCTCCATCAGCTTGCTTGAGCATAACCACACAATTATAAACTATTGAATTAAATTGAAATAGAAGATTAATACAACAACATAATAATTCAGTTTTGTAATAATATTAAGGTCTGGTTATGATACATTACTAAGCATGCCTGTAATTATTGTTATAAACCATAGCAGACAGTTTTGTGACAAAGTGTTTAGAGCATCAGGAAGCTGGACTTTTACTAGCCGCCCTCATGTGGTGTCCAGTCATTTCCTACTAGGGGCTGGAATGCTCCAAGCTTCAGAACGAGGCTCCTCTTCATACAAATGTGTCTGTTTTGAAGGAACACATCCAGGAGATTTTCTCCACTTACGGCAAGATCAAGATGATTGACATGCCAGTGAACCGCATCTACCCTCACCTGTCCAAAGGCTACGCCTACGTGGAGTTTGAGACCCACGGGGAGGCGGAGAAGGCCCTGAAACACATGGACGGAGGTAGGAGGGCGGGGAGGAGCAATGATTGGTACCCTGGATGAATGACTAACGCTGTGTAGAGGCGATGAGGGGCTGAGAGGTTGGTTCCGGGCCCTTTATGTCTCAAAGTAATCAGCCTGGTTTTAAATTATCTCCACACTCCAAAATGTTTGCTGTTCTTCATTTCTTGGAGGTTTTCTCTTTCAGGTCAGATCGACGGTCAGGAGATCACGGTCACAGCTGTGCTGACTCCCACAGTGCGCCCTCCCCCACGCAGGATGTCGCCTCCCCGCAGGATGCCCCCTCCGCCACCAATGTGGCGACGCACGCCACCTCGTATGAGGAGGAGGTAAACAGCTTCTCTGCCAACTGTGGTTCGCAAGACATTCACTGTATATATATATATATATATGCCATGTTCTTTGCAATCATTCTGTCTCTCTCTCCTAGATCTCGGTCTCCGCGGCGACGCTCTCCGGTCCGTCGCAGGTCCCGTTCGCCCGGCCGCCGCCGGCACCGCTCTCGCTCCAGTTCCAACTCCTCCCGCTAGTGAAAAGGAACCTCCCCCCCCCCCCCCCCCCCCCCCCCCCCCCCCCCCCAGCCTTCTTCCCCTCTGGATCTGCTCTTGCGATGTGTCCTCAGTGTGACCAAAAATGGTCAATCGTGAACCATTTCATGATGAGAGCATTGACACCAAAATCCATCACGTGTCGACCTCAGGTCATCATGGAGCCAAAGTTCTGCTGTGCTCTGATGGTTGACTCCGGCGTCTGTGTCCTCTGAACTAGTCTAGAGAAATCCTGCAGTACAATGTGGTGGTCAGTCATTTCCATCTGGCAGGAGCCAGAAGTTAACCGTTGGAGCTGTCTAGTGCAATAGAAGACTATAACTAAATTGCAGATTTGAAATGGTGCTATTGGTCATATTTTAATTTGAAATCAGTATTTGTGTTTTTAAAAACCGCCCCTCCTCTATTCTTCCTCAAATTATTTTCCTTTTTATTACTGGTTATGGTCAATTCCAAGCGCAGCTAACAGTTAGAGCCATGTGTCTGGCCCAATAGAAACCTGAAATGGCGCAGTCATATATCTTTAGTAGATTCGGAGGGTTATTGCGTCATCACTGGCAAATCAGGTCACAGACCTTCTGATTCAGATTTTGGGGGTTTTTAGTGTGACTTTGTCCGTTTTTCCCACACATCATGTCTTGTATAGCTGGCTTATGGAGTGACAATAAAGTTCATGTTTTGGACAGTCAATGACTTGATTTCATTACACCATAGTTCAATTTCTTAAACTTTTAACTGTTTTTAGGAAGGCTTATGAGCATGTGTTGCATTGAAGGGAAACTTTAGCAGGCCACACCTCTTCCCCAAAATAAACACGTATTCCACGACAGAATCAATCAATGGTCGAAACCAGGATATGGGACTAAGCCGATATTAAAGCACTACTTTCTTTAAAATGTTTGTTAAAGTTGTGGTTAAGGTTACATTTCTTTGCAAAATGTTTAGTTTCTATAGTGACTCCAGCCGACCCGTTTGAAGATGGATGGATAGTTTCTATAGTGTAACAAAAGAGACGCAAACTAGTGGTGTGTTTCATGAGTTATTGACCGGTTAGATAAAAATCCAAGATTCTAAAAATGATGAAAACATGACATTGTTCTTGGGTTTTTAATTCCACTGATGTCTATACCAGAGTCATACAACCACCCACTTGTATCCCTGCTAACAGAATCATCATGAAAAAAATCTGCCAGCAGGTGCCACTATTTTGATCGTGTCAAATGATAGGAGTCCATCTACACACCCACTTTACCTCAAATACAAAATATTTATTCAGCATCTCCATATATTACATCTTATATACAAACACACGCAAAGGACTGATGCAATTAGTCGGTTGTCTGTAACAAACGGAGCCAAATGAAAACCACAAAATGCTCTTGAAAGCCCACCATCGTCTCAGCTCCGCTCACAGAAGTCTTTGGCGGCCATCTCATCAAACAAAGGCTATAGCAAGGTGAACATCCCCTCTTCCTCTTCTTCTTCTTCTTCTTTGGACCCCGGTCGTGGAGGAGCAGCAGGTCAGGATTTAGCGTCTCCATCTGCTTGGCTGGGAGGAGGCTCCATCAGGTCTTTGAACCCCAGTTTGGTCAGAGGCTCCCTGGCCATCAGCTGACTGCAACATCACAAAGCAGAAAGGACATCGGCGTGATGAAAACTGCCCCCGAGTCGCCAGTGGTGCGGATTATAAGGAGGCGTGTGACGCTTCTCACTTCTCCATGCGGCATTCCAGGTAGTCTTTGGACTGCAGGCGGCACTGGGAGTTGTCAAAGTCTTTGTCCCTCAAGCATTTCATGAACGTCTCCTTAAAGGCCTTACACTCGCCTGAAACGGACACGGACCACGACGTTTGATATTATTCCTTGACACGAAAGCAAGCTATCTTAGATAGATTTAAAACCCAAAGAACAACAAGCTAATATGCATCAATGAGCCCACGGACGAAACACGACAGTCGGTGTCGTGGCTTACCGAAATGATCCAGAGGGAACGCGCCTTTATCGGGAGCCCGAGGTTTAAAACTCTTCGACCCGAAATTCATGGCGGTGGACATGTTTTGTTGTGTATATTTTTTTCTCTTAAATCGCTTTTAAAAAGAATGTAGCCCAAATACAAGGTCCGCAGCAAGCACAGTTTCACGACCCCCCTGTCGCGTATATATGACGTAAGGATGCGTTTCAGTAAACAGACATCAACAGTCGATTGAATCGCATCGACCATCGATTGATTCTGTTTTCTTATACATTACACACATTCTTATAAGAAAGAAGAACAGAAAAATAATCAATAACCCTGTGTAAATCAAGAGAAAGCCTGCTAACAATGCACTATATGACACAACGTCATAATTATAAAAATATTTTAAAAAGGAACATACTCACATGCACCTTAATACTGTCTCGAGAAATATGACAGAAATGAATTGCACTAGAACATGTTTTAAATTTAAAATATTTAAAAGAAAAGGTCATTATACTGTTAGAGATGGCTTTTTCAAAGTCATTTTCAGGGGTGCGGAATTAAACGTGTTCTTATTGTCTACCGCAAGATGTCTCACTTTCATATAATATGAGGGGCGGAGAGGAAGGAAAACGAGGTGGGCAGGTGGGGGGAGGATGGAGGGAGGGAGAGGGTGACGGGAACGTGTTTTATTATTATTCAGCGAGAGCGAGCGAGAGAGAGAGAGAGAGAGAGAGAGAGAGAGAGCGCGCAAGAGAGCACCGGATCGGATCCTCCTGTATTGTCCCGTCTTCCCTCTGCTTAACTCTGAGGTGACAGGTGAGCAAGTCAGTCAGTCACTCTGTCTGCCTGCCTGTCTGTCTGCCTGTCTGCCTGTCAGTCTCTGTCTGTCTTTCTGTCTCCAGCAGCGGATGTTCTTGCTCGGGCTTCTTCCCGCTGCAGCGAGGCTGGACGCATAAGCGCTGACCATGTCCCTGGAACCGGAGGGGAGCAACCGGCTCCTGCAAGACGTGCTGGCGAGACTGGGCAACGGAACGTGCGCGGACTGCGGCAATCCAGGTAGGCAACTCCCCCAAGCCCTCGCCTCCGGGAGCCGATCCGAGCCCGGTGGTGATGCCGGCGTAACCCGACGCATGCAGACGCGGTTCCACTGATGCGTGTAAGATGGGTGGACAAGGCGGAGGAGAGGAGGAGGGTGGGGGGGTGGGGGGGGGGGGGGGGGCAACTGGTGCTGCAGAAAGCCAAGCAAAAAGGCTCGAGGGATGATTTCTAAGGCTTCATCTACACCCATTTTCTGCAGGTATTTTACGGCCTAAAGAGACTGGACTCTGGACTCAGTCAGAGGCATAAAGACACCAAACACTCCCCTGTGTGTGTGTGTGTGGCTGTCATTGTGTGTAAGGGTGTGCACAGACACGTCAACTTTCCCCTCCATGGTTAATGTGTGTGTCAGTGTTGTGGTCTGGTGTCATCATGTTCTAAACTGTCAGCAATACTAGGCATTAATTACTAGTGGTGTGTGTGTTTGTCTGTGTGTGTGTGTGTGTGTGTTTGTGTGTGCGCACGTTTGTTTTTCGTTCAAATGGCCCTATTTTATATATTTTATACCAGAGCCATGCTGTTCTCCATCAAGCCGCTTCATTCCTTTCTTCATCTCTCCATCCTCTACCTCGCTCTCTATTCTCTCCCCATGCGCCTCCCCTCACCCCCTCTTCCCACCCTCCTCTTTCCCTTCCTTTTTCTTCTCACTGAAATGGCAATACACCAGTGAGTGGCCACAGAGGCTCCAGTACGAGCAGTACACCCAGCGTTTGGAGCCGAGCCCGCCCAGGATTCTTGTCCCTCGGCCCTAGTCAAGGCTCCTCTAAGGGCCCGGCTCCTTGGGGGCAGCTTTCGGGGCCAGAGGATAGAAATAAGGATAGAAATGGCTTTCGCCGTGGTGGATGCTGTGTGTGTATCTACAAATGGTAAATGGCCTTTTGATTGTCGGTACCATCATATTACATAGCACAGTTATACCCAGTTCATTCACACCTGGTCTAAAGTATCTTCAGAACTATTGCATCTTAAACTGCCTTGGAACTTGTACATTTTGGGGATCGCCTCACTTTCCTTTCAGCACCACCAACAGCTAATAGTATATCCTACAAAATGTCTGAATGGATTAGCACAAGAGTTTTTCCAGAAATTCGAGGGTTTTATATCGCAATGTCTCAGCAACATATGGATGGATTGCTGTGACATTTGGTGCAGATGTTCAGGCACCTCGCAGGAGGAAATTATAATAATTTAATGATCCCTTCATTTTTCCTCCATCAGGTTAAAATAAACCAATTTGCTTATTACCCAAATGCTGCAAAGTGATGACACTAATTAAAGGTTCTCTTTACAATATTCTCAACATTAATATAACAGCTAATTATAACATCACAATGTTGTGAAGCAGGGAATGAGGTCTCTCTCTCTCTCTCTCTCCGTGTTAGCAAGCGTGCCATTCAGTGCATGCGAGCGCACCCAGCTGGTTCACTCATGGACATCGCTCTGCACAGCGCTGTTATGGCTGTTACCGCTTGTGGCGGCCGGCAGTGTAGTCACGGAGGCTCAGCGCCCGTTCTTTGGTTCCCTGCCAGGTGAACAACGTCCGCTCTGTTAGCACTCAGGCCCAAGTTCGCGCCGTTAGCTTCGGGCCGTTGGCACATACGTCGCTATGTCGAGGGCCATTTGGAGACACTAGATATACTTTGAATTTCTTATTAAGCATGCTTAGTTGCTACTAAGTATGGTGAACATGGTTAACATTACACTAATCAAACATTGGCATGTGAAGATTATGCAACTAATACTTTGCTAGCGTTAGCATTTGGCTAAAAGCACTTTACACTATACACATGGCTGCAGACTCTCAGCCCTGTTAGGGTCAAATTAGCGCAACTAGCGATATGGCCACAAGGCTTTTGTTTGACCGAAACTGTTGTGCAACGATCCAAAGTGCCTAAAGGAAGCATTGGCTTTAATTATTCATCAGGTTGTGAAAAGCAGGCATGCCATTTTTGCTTTTATAATTACAACGTGATGAAATTTAGCCTTGGTGAAGCAAAGGCCGGACAGCTGTCCCTGTGGTGGGCAACAGCTGGAAGGTAATTGGTAACTTAAAGGGGACTGATCACAGCTCATCTCCGCTTACTGGCCGACTAGTGCCACTTTGCATCCAAAAGCTGCTTTTAGCGCATATTTGCATTTGATCGGCTGCAGTGTCACAAAAAACGAGAAATAGGGAACAGGACCGTATCTCAGTAAATTCTTCAGAAAGAAAACCATCACAGTTTCATTACAGCTCAAAACACCACATATCATCTCAACAGAGCTAAGTTAACAGACATGCAGTGTACTTAGGAGAAAGCTAAGGATACTTGGGAGGATGTGAGGAGGAAAGTTAAGTTGTGTGACTGGCAGTACCGACTTATAGATGTATCCTTTAACATATGAGCTATAGGGTAATGTTATTTGATTGATAAAGGTTAATAATACAGTATTAACATTGTGCAAAAATCTGGTAACGTCTTGACTCAAGGATCACGTCTATTACTCTCTAAAAATTTGATTTACCTTTAATAGGAACTAGTGGTAATCTGATTTTATGTTTAATACGGTAACAGCTTTTATTGTCAGCTTCTAAAATATTTATTGGCAAAAATATTAATAACACATATGTAACACTTTTAATGGATGGGTCACTCCTCAGAGACATTTGGTTTAGACTATGTAATTTAATGTGAATATCCAGGCTTACAGAGCAAAAACTTTGTTAAAAGTGACATGACTATCATCCTTCCACCTTGTGACCTTCCGGTCACAGATACAACTTCCATTGACTTCACAGAAAACCAAACTACCCCCCCCCCACCCTTTTTTTTCCCCCTGCATAGTCATTCTCACTCTGCCCTTCCTTACCTTTGCGGGTCCCCACCCCCCTATCTTTTCTCTGCGGGTGTGCTAATATGTATCCGTAAGGCTTATACGTCACAGTTTCTCCGTAGCTCAGCATCGTTGTAGTTCTGCCCTTCGCTAAGGACACACAAACGAGCAACTCCCCCCCGGAGAGGAGCCTCAGCGGTCCTCTGAGGTGTGAAACAGCAGGAGCTACCATTAGATAGGAGGGGGTACGTTAGTCTATTCAATGTTTTTCAAAAGAAACTAACAAATATGTTTCTCAGCCATAGCAAATCTGCAGCACTCAACCTTTTTTTACCCCCCAATGCAGTAAATTGATGGATAGACCTCATGCTCAAATCCCTTTGATACTTGTAGCAAAAAATGCTACCGTACGTTTTCCCAAAGCAACTTCAAGTTGCACTCCTCCCCTAATGAAAATGGCAGAGTTAGGATTGTGTTGTCCTGTTTACGGTGTGGTCGGCTCTGTTCCTGCAATATTTCTTTCACAATAAGAATAAGAATATTTCACAGAAGTTGTCACGGTGTGGGTTTGTTCCCTGTGGGGGAATGAAAAATTGTTTTAAAGTTCACATAAATGCCAGAATAGAGTAGTTGCTTTTTTAAAGAAGCTGCATAACCCCTGACAGGGTTTTAATGGCAACCTTAGTCTGGAATACCAGACCCATTCCCTCCACACATACTTTAAGGCCCCCAGTGAGGCCAAACCCCCCCCGAAAAGACATGGCGGATCTGTCTAGGCTGTTCAAGGATGTTTACCGACCTACCTGGACCCACCCATGTGATCGAACCAGGAAAGGTGAAGCTTTGACCATATTGCATCGCAAAGGGAAAAAAGGGAAACCAAGAGGTGAGATAATGGGAATGGGGGTAATTGAGGAGTCCCATAGTGCGTGTTGCAGATCGATTGTTCTCACACCGACGACACAGGGATTCTGCAATGATTTTAGTTAAATTAAATCTCAAAATGTGATGCCCGAGTTGCTCAAACTAAATTAGATCCAGCCTGGTTTGTGTTTGTCTCAACAAGGGTTACTGGCAGTTTCCCCTCCCTAAGAGGGAATAACTACAAAGTCCTGCCCTTCGGAGTCTGTGGCGCGCCAAATCAACATTCGATGGTTGATGGATCAGGCGCTCCGCCCTCATCCGGAGTATGCAGCGTCCTACTTAGACTGATCACGTAGACCCCCTGAGACCCCATATCTTGGGATGCTTGTTTTTACAGTACGCTCATTCAAAAGCTTAAGCATAAAAGTCACCTCTCATGCAGGTGACACTCAGTTTTACAACATTGTAATAGGCCAGTCAAACTGATCAGTCAACGCTAGCTCAGATTCTACTCGAATGACAGACGTTACCCTGATGAAGATGCAGTAGAAGTGTTATGTTGAAAGATTGATATGGTACATATGGTTTGTGTTGTCCCAGGTTGTCTCGCCTTGTAGTTAACTTGTTGGTTTGGTGAGTACTGGGTTTCCGTACAGGCTTCATCAGATGCTGGCCCGGAATAGTCTTTGTGTACTGTAATGCCCCAAGTATCTGGTCCGGCTGTGTATGAGTGTCTGTCCACTGTAGCACTGCTTGTGTCTCTCTCAGCGTACCTATTTCATTCGGAATCTTTAAGCGACGGATCACCGCACCCACATTCCCCACCAAGTGTGGCAACCCAGGCGAACGTTTCTAGAATAAGAGGCCGTAATCCTCCAACAAATAGTGTCCTTTAATAGGTTGAATCGGGTTACCTCCTGTTCAATGTTGCTCCAGCCCATTGGCTTGGCTCCTCCCCCTGGTTTGCTGCAACAGCCATTGCTGCTGAAAAACATAGCCTGTGGTGCTGAGCCAAGAGATAAGGGGGTCACAACCTCTGCTGGCCCCCACTGTCTGGTTATTAACCCCCCACCACAAATGAGCCACAGTCACACTGATGTGTACACATCCAGACGCACAAACAAAAAGGCTGTAGGTGCAGGAAAGTGTCTGCGTATGCTCACAGGCACAGGGGCAGCCATTGTATAAATTTCCCCCCCGTTGTTCATTTGTCCTGCATCGTCCCTGCAGTAACGCCACAGGGCCTTCTTTCTCTTCAGACTCATGCAGTCGGAATCAAAAGCTCTGTTGTTTCTCCAACAAACGAGCCGTCTGACTCTTTTTGAATCCACTTTCTTCCAACAGTTCCTCGGAGACGGAGCAGCAGCTCTTTAACAAACAGCATATGCACCGAAAAAACAAACAGCGGAGTCACGCCACACCACGAGTTCCCCCGGCTCCTGTTCACTATGACAGCCGTAATCCTGATGTGAAACATCTCCAATGAACATGTAAAGGAGGGGAACCCTGTGTGTGTGTGTGTGTGTGTGTGTGTGTGTGTGTGTGTGTGTGTGTGTGTGTGTGTGTGTGTGTGTGTGTGTGTGCATCGTTAGTCATCCATTGCGGGCACAGTAATCTCCATGAGTGCTGTCTGCTTCTCCATAAGGCCTGACTCAGAGAACGATGACCTCACCTCCGAATGACTGGTTGTGTGTTTTTGTGTCAGCGGCGGTTGTGTGCATTGGTGTGTGTGTGTGTGTGTGTGTGTGTGTTGCTGGCAAGATGTAAGGAATAAAAAAAAGCAAGTGGTTTGATATTTGTTCGCATCAAAGCGCCATCTACTGTGCTTTGTACTTGATCGCAAGCCAGAGGGATTAAAAGTCGAGTTGACATTTACATTAAAAAAGAATAATTAGCAGTTGTCATGGATTAAGAGAGATAAATCAAGGAGAGATTATTGTGGATGCCAGCAACGCCCCCCACGGGGATCTTGTGTACCTCTCCCTCCTTCATGGCTCCTACTTCCTCCTCCTCATCTCCTCGCCCCCGCCGCTCTCCGCTCTCCGTCTCCGCTTTTCTCCAGCCCCTAGAGGAAAGAGAAACGCAGAGTTGTATTGCCCCCCCCCCCCCCTCCCTCTCTCTTTTGACTCTCAAATGAGGAGATCCCCCATGAGTATCACACCCTCTCTCTGCTCATGTACTCACGTGGCGTGAGGAAGGACGGCTGCAGAGAGGAATTGAGGAGGAGAGACAATGTGGTGGCTTCTGAGCGCCGCCCTCTTGCCCCTTGAGCCACGCACACGCGACACATGCCAGCACGTGCTAAACATACGTGCAGGCAATCCAACGTGCTGGATGGAGTCCGCCTGATACGGCAGCATGGCAAGACCACGTCGCGTGCAAGGCGTTGGCCTACAACCAGAGAGCTCATCCTTTGCAGCTGGCAAGGCCCCAATGAATGTTACGCTTGTAAACTGAAATAATTTTTTTGCTCATACTCGTATGTCTGAGCAACAGTTTTGCTCGTCAATCAATCAATCTGGATTTATTGAGCAAGGGGGGGTTTGGCAGCGCTAGCAGCTCTGCAGGCCTTGCTTCCTTTTTCTTTTAGATGTTGAGACAGATAAGTGAAAGCGTCAACTTCTGCTAAATGTCGAGGCGGCACATCCGACAGTGGTTGAGATATTTTCACCCGACCCAAAGCAAGGGGGTCGACATATTCCGATATCCGACCTCATAAAGCAGCCTGTTCCCCATTGTGCTGTTTGTTCCCTTGCAGCCTTGCTGCAGGAGCTGCAGGCGGGCGGGCCTGTTACCGACGCCATGTGGGCGTGCCGTGAAGCGCTTGCGTGAAGTTGGGTCATCTAACGAAGACCTCCACCCTGAGCTGAGCATCGTCCGGTCCAGCAGGCTGCTGCTCAGGCTGCTGGAGGAGGTCTGTGTTCCCTGCCAGAAGTCAGAGCAATATCTGACCAATGGGACGTTGTGCACATTTGGCGGCTGATAGACGTTCTGTGTGTTCATTCAGAGAGGATGCTCTGGTTCTTCTGCTTTTATCTGATCTTTTTCATACTGTATGTATGTTTTGGGTTTGTTTTATAGTTATATGATAAACAGTAAAGCTGAACTATGAATAAGGAAACTGGACTCTCTCTCTCTCTCTAATTTTCTGCTAATTTTTAGCTCTCACTGCACCCTGTCTTTGCCTCTTGGCTTCATTTGCACGGACAGAATCAGAGTCTGCGTGTGACACCTTTGCTCAACACTCACGGATGCTGCTGCTGCTCTACCAAGACGTTCATCCTTGTTTTTTGTTGTTGTATTTTTGTCTGTTGCTGATGAAGCTGTAGAGCTGCAATGCAAAGTGTGCGTTTAGTTACATGCACGCGTTGGCAGAAAGCACATGGCGTGTTTGTGTGCGTGCATCAAACCACGTGTTTGTCCTTTTCCATTGCCTTCTTTTAAAGCCACACACACACACACGCACACACACACAGCTGTGAGCGTGTCTGCAGGGATCAGTGTGTGTTTTGGATTATGGAGATGTAACAAACCCGATAACTTGGCTGAGTTTTGATCAGATCTCACGCTGCCAGTAAACTGAAAAAGGATTTCCCCACAATCCCATTTTGGTGCCCTGCTCTCTTTTATTACTCTTTGTTGCAGCACTCTTATGACTAAGATTTTCTCACCCCTCCTCCTTTTTATCTCTTCCAACCCCACCGCCGCCCTCTCTGTCGTCCTTTTGTCCCACTTTGCCCGTTTTAATTTCCTCCCCTGTTTTTCTCGCTCTGCCAACCTCACCCCCCCCCCTCTCCTTCACCTCCGTGCGTCTTCTCTCTACGGCCTCTCTCTCTCTCTCTCTCTCTCTCTCTCTCTCTCTCTCTCTCTCTCCTGCAGAGCCGGACTGGGCGTCGCTGACTTTGGGTGTGTTTGTTTGCCAGGCCTGCTCGCTCCTTCACCGGAGCATCCCCCACATCAGCAGGGTCAAGTCCGTGCAGGACACGTGGGACGCCAGCGAGGTCGAGGTAGGGCAGTGGTGCATGCATCCCAAAAAACTCTATCCAAAACAGGTACACGGCTTAAATGAAAGGGAGCTTTCTCTTTGTTCAAATCCATTGAGTTTAAGGGATTAAAAATCTCAAGTCGTTGCGTTTTTGCCTTAAATCAGCCGAGAACCCATTATATTTTGTTTTCTTCATTCAAAAAAAAGGTTTTTGTGCTCGATCGCTTCTTGGTTAAAGACCAACATAAAATGTTGGAACTATTTCGTTCAAAATTAGTTCTGGCAAACACAATGAAAAAAAAAAATACTTCACATCACATCACAGTCAAACGCTTCACATTTGAAACAATCTTTTGGTGTTTAATATGTGCGTCTCTGATGCGTTATCCACATTGCACACGCCTTTAATGACATTTTATCGGCTTGTAAAAATCTGGATTCCTCAGGTAGTAACAGTGGTGATTCCTGCTTCCTGTCAGCTCAAGAGCCTGGTGATATGAAAAGAAAATGAGGCATGGACTCAATGGTTACAGTCTTAAGCTGAAGTATTATTTTTTTTTTGTTTCCATGGAAACAAACTAGTCAGGGTACATTTGAAACATGTCTCTGATTTAAAGCCGGAGTAGTTTTAAAGCCGGAACGGCTTGGCTTTGTGACACACGTTTTTTTACAACAATTGGTTATAACAAAGAATGAAATATCTAATTTGACTAATTATGACCATTACAAAGAAATGTGCTTTAGATCTTGCTCTTCAGCTGACAACCTTTGGGAGGACAGCTCTCCTTCGCAGGGTTCAATGCAGCGCCATTACATGAGTCAGACTGTTTACTTTCTTTTGTTGTTTTTTGTTGCATCCTTGCACACTGCGGTGTGCCCGGCGAGGATGCTTCCTTCAGAAATCGGCACGAAATACAAGCTCTGTGAGCAAATTCGTAAAAAATGAACACTCTCAGGTTGTCGTTTGTTAAGACTATGGCTCTACATGTCGCTATTGAAGTGGTCCCTGTAGTGAATCATGTCAGCGGTTTGACACCAACAACACTCGGTGACAAAAAGGACGTGGGGGAGGCGATGCTGGCATGAGTCACAGTTGAAAAAAAAAAAAAAAAAAACAGAAGTTGGAGACGAAGGCGGACAGTAAGTGTGATTTTAAAGGGGAGTTGAACGGGGGTCCAAACGTGAGAGCAATGCATTGGAGTGGTGGCTGATTAAATATGAGAGCACAACACAAGAGTCCTAGTCGACGCGTCGAAGGGAAAACGACAAACGGGACGTCTCTGTGTTGAATCACCCCCTTTCTTAATGGCAGTTCTAGGCTTTTTTTTTGTTGAGGCCACCGCAGCTGCACAACTACACTCATGGGAGACAATTTAGTGAAAAGGCCACGGTTGTATTCACTGTTATTCTTCCGTCTGTACATGGGCCTGCATGTGGACAAGCATATGGCTGTGGAGCAAATTGGATTAGTTATAGTTATTACTGGGGTTATGTTTTGATTAATGAGGCCCCAGCTTTTTGGTTTTGAAATGAGAGAATAAGGAGCTGGACTTTAGTGGTACCATTTGTTGTTGCCATGTGAAACACGTCCTCTTGAACACTGGTTTGATTTGTTGAAGAATATTTGTACCCTAATTCTCCATCACAAGCATCTCGCAGTCCCTGTGGAAGCAGAGGTAACCTTGAATGGTGCCTGATCTTTTGCCCTGATGAAATCAATATCCCGTTCAAATTGTCACATCCGAGGTTAACTCCTTTAGAGACTTGAGTTTTGGTTGACATTTCTGCTGCTGCTGACCGTCACAATAAAAGTCCCATTCATGCATCCCTTCCCAGCGCCCCTCTGAGCCGGATTGGGCTCATGGATTATATCTGGATGAAACATTTTGGGGAGTACGAGGAAAGAGAGTGGACGCGCCCCAACGCAGTGTCGCCAATTCCCCAATTAATCCTGGTTCTGAAGATGTTCTGTCGTACCTAATATTGTGTATGATTAAGCACATTTGTCAACATTCTCCAGGGGTTATTTCATTGAAACGGTGCTGTTAGTTCAAATTGTTTCTGGACATAATAAATGCTGCATGGCGGAATCTACTCTATATTCCAATAAGCTGAATAATACCACTTTAAACAGTATTCAGTGTTAAATGACAGTGTTTCTGTCCCCTTTTTCAGTTGATGGCTACTACAGGAAACAATGCTGCCAAGGCCAAGCACGAGCAGACGGTCCCTGCTTTCTACTACAGACCAACACACACCGACTGCAAGTAAGCGCTAGTTCTCTCTCTCTCTCTGCGGGACTTACAAACACCAACACTCGAGGTGAAGCCAGTATGAAAACCCTCCAAGCTGTTTTCTGAAAGAAGAGAAATGCGTGCTAACAAAATTAGCCTGCTCGCTAGTTAGCCAACATTTAACCCCTCTGGTAGGCTAACTGCATAGCTCAACCATTCTCTAATGAGCTTCCATTATGGCACCAGTATAACCTAAAGGTCGCGTGGCAATGTGCCATTGAACTTTCATTTGACGGAATATCAAAGGCGACTTGTAAGTTCACCTACATTTGGGGATTTGGTTGTTATTGTCTGCACGAGTGCCCTTTTTTTAAATGAAAGACATCTTGACATTTTCTTCACATGAAAAGCGCAGGTGTAAGCAATAATACGAATGATGCATGAAGAGAACGGTACCGTCGTTAATGTTATTAGTAACACCTGCGCTCTTGTACCATGACAAAGTCAAATATATATACAGAGAGACAACACCATACGACAGTCTGTTTGTGTCCTTTTGCGTCTCTATGCAAAGTTTATATGAGCTTTATTTCAGTCAGTTGACTGGCCGACATCTTGGAGTCCAGTATCCACTTCTTTGTGTATATAATATTCATGCTACAGATACGGATTTGAAGTCCCATTTCTCTCTATAATTGGCCCTCGCCGAGCTCCCCTCCGCTGCATGCTGATTAGTGCTAAAGCGATGTACACCACGTTGTGCAGTGGCTTGTTGTGGTTACTGTTAATGAAGATATATTAAACCGTTAGATCTCTCTATATAGTGTTTTTTTACTTTTTATTGTTTTGTAACTTTGAATCCCAGTTTCTGGTTCGTGAAGCGGCCAATTAGCACGGAACCAACAAACAGGATGTACTATCTTTTGTTGCTCAACCTTTTTCCTACCTCGTGCCCCGAGGTAGTGAAACAGATCGTCTCGGGACATCTTGGCCTCGTCCATCCGTCTCTCTCTCTCTCTCTCATGTATCCGCTTCCCTTTGAACAGAATCCGATTCAAAGAGACACAAAGAGAACAAAGAAAGCGGTGTCTTCTTCCTCAGCCTGTGTCTCTGCGCGTTCCCTCACTCGACTCCCCCGAGATGGGCGATCGGGAGGGTTTTAGTTCCAATCCAGTGTCACCAGAAGGTGTCACTCAAAGAGTTGATGGAATGGTTGTTTGGAGCCTGAAGGGGAGACTGGAAGGTGGAGGCAGAAACAGGATGAGAGAGATTGTTGGCATGGTGATTCTCCTCACACTGAAATGAAGAGCGAGGTGGCTTCCATTGTCGGCTGCATCGCTACGCTAGCAAAGTGCTGAAGAACGTGAACATAACGACCTAAAAAAGCAATAGAAAAACAATTACTGAACGCTAACTGTGTGGGTGTGTGTGTGTTTCCTCTGTCTCCAGGATGCTGAGAGAGCAGTGGATCAGAGCCAAATACGAGAGGAATGAGTTTGAGTTTATCGAAAAACAGGAGCCTTACTCTGCAGGTACCTTTTTCATTACTCTTCCTCTGAAGACCCTCATGAGATGTGCGTTAAAACCATTCACCCCGATGTAAAAACACTATGAAAGGAATCCCAAGCACCTCGGCGTACCAGGCTTCTTTGGAAGAGGATGAAAAATGGACGGCCTGTTGTCGATCAGGCGTTTTTAACAGTTGGCTAAACAGAACCTTGAAAACCTCTCGGACAAACATTTCCCAGCGGATTCAGTGAGCTGCAATGAATTTACCCTGAAACATCCATCGAGGACTTTCAAACGTTATTTTACTTCTACGGGTTTTGTGTGTCAACTCGTATGCATTTCACGCGGTTAAAGATGCAGCTTTCTGATTGGCTCGCGGTGACCTCATTCGCTCATTGTTACGATGGAAAACCAAGCACACTCACAGGCGGGCAGATTGTAATAATACAAGTCCTTCTGTCATCTCTGTTTCTGCATTCATTCTTTCTTCATTACTCATTTTGGGGCAGGTGGCATATATGTGAATGTGTGTGTGTGTGTGTGTGTGAATGTGTGTGTGAGTGAGATTGACCACTGGCAGCAACCTGGCCTCCGCAGCGGCCAATGTTGATATTGATCCGGTATGCAAAAGATAGGATGAAGAAAATGTGTCGGGGAAGGAGCCGAGGGTGGGGACAAGGAGGGCTATTGATCGATGAGGTAATGCTAATGTACCTCGGTGAATGTTTCATGTTAGTACATCACAGCCGCAAAGACACACACGCACACACACACACATGCAGAGAGGGCGTCCATGGCAGTGGGCATGGAGAACGTCGCAGTAGAGGAAGCAGTGTTCTGGATTAGATTACGATACTTGTAAGTGCCTGTTACTTTACATATGCCCCGCCCCCCTTTCTCTCATTGCTTCCTTTTTTACACACACATACAAAACATATCGTTTTATTCTCTGCTTTTTCCACAAAACTATTCAGCATGAACAAACTTGTCTCTGATCTTTTTGAAGTTTTTTTTTTTTTTCTGACATATGTTCTCATCATAAATCACTCTGGATAATCACAGTTTAATTACCAGTCACATGGCAAGAATGTAAATCAGTCCCCTGGTTATATACCGAGGCATCTCCCGCCCATTAAGCCACCAAAATAGATCCGGATTAGAAAGAAAACACGTCAGAAAAAGATGAAAGACAGAAAAGGAGGCAGTGTGGGCGGAGCCTGTTACCAAAAATAGACGGCATTGAAGGCTATGAATAGAACAGCGTCTCATTAATTTAAAAAATGGAGGTTCTTTGGTCTTTGGAGGCAAATAAAATCTCTGTTTTGCTGTCTCATGCTGCATTTCCTGCTAAAGTCTCTTATCTGTTTGGCTCTTGTATTTTCTCTTTTTCTCCCCCTTATTTTGAATGCAGTTCCAAATTATATTAGATTTCTGCTTGGCGGTTTCCCTCAACCACAAACCAGTCACTCACAACATCTCACCGTTGTTTCAGCTCTTCTCTGATGTCCTTTTTTATTAAAAAGCCTCCAAACCGCAAACACCTTTTGGTTTTTTTTTCACCCCCCTTCACTCTCTTCCCAGGCTACAGAGAAGGGTTTCTATGGAAACGAGGACGAGACAACGGTCAGTTTCTCAGCCGAAAGTTCATCCTGTCAGAGAGGGAGGGTGCGCTGAAGTACTTCAACAAGCAGGATGTAAGTGAGGTGATTCAGCTGATTTTAAGCGGTGTTTAAAAACCAGCGGCATGGAGGAAAACAAGTCCCATTGGTTGTCCTTGTGTCCCTCCGCCTTAGGCCAGGGATCCCAAAGCGCTGATGAAAATCGAGACCCTCAACGCCACCTTCCAGCCGGCCAAGATCGGCAACCCCTGCGGCCTCCAGATCACCTACTTGAAAGACAACAGCACAAGGAACATCTTTGTCTACCACAGTGACGCTAAGGTACGCCCTTAAAACGCCGCGGTGACACATTGACCTTCGTTGGCCTTGATCCATTTCAAAGCCCGAAGCCCGTCACAAATAGCAGTCGCAGTCCTGCTTCATTGAGACCGCTCTGCATCGCCCCCCCCCCCCCCCCCCCCCCAACGTGAAGTAACTTTTCTTTTATTATTCTGCCTTTTTGTTTTTGTTAAATGGATTTGAATTTAATCATGAAAACCCTGGAGGGGAGGGGGGAGTGGGGGGGATTGGGGTTGTCGTCATCACTTCCCACTCCCCGCTGTGCTCAGCTCGGTGCCCCCCTGGGGAACCTGGATGGGGTTACTGAAGTATTTTACGTGGTTTCATTCGGAGGGTCAAATTGAATTATTTTGTAAACGCCTCTGCAGCATCATTTCCTGCAAAGAATCATTTCTGTTGAATGAAAGGGGATTTCAGACCTTTTCTGAGCCTGTAACTGGCAACATTTATTCAGATTTTTCAGTAAATTTTATGAAATGTTTTATATGTGTGTTTAATATGTGTGTATATATATATATATATATATATATATATATATATTATAATTTTCCTTTTTATTTTGAAAGCAAGCGAGACAGAGGGTTTGAGTGGATGAGAAAGGGAAATGAAGAGCAACTGGAGCCGGGAAACACAAGCAGCGCTGCTCCCCCAGCTGGTGGAGTAGTGTGACTGCAGGTGGTCACCTGGAGGGGGGGGGGGGGGGGGGGGAGAGTTCACGGGGTTTGTTCGGTGTCACTGTGCCTCAGCTTCTGCAGTATCCACCCGGGCACAAGATGCCTCCGACCACACCGCGCCGCTGCCTTCGCTGTCGCGGCGGAAAAGCACATCTCACCTCATCTGAGCCCAGAGTGCAGACCGCGGGGACCCAACCGGCGAGGGGGGGGGGGGGGTCAAGCATGACACGGCGCCACTGAGGGGGTTTGTTTTGTTTGGTGCAGGAGATGGTCGACTGGTTCAACGCTATCAGGGCGGCAAGGTTCCACTACCTGCAGGTGGCCTTCCCCGGAGCGAGTGACGAGGAGGTGAGGAATGGTTGGGAAGGAAAGTGATGGTTAAAGGTGACGCGTCGCCAATCACAAGGTTAGTACTAGTAAACACATGCGTTTATTTCACGTGGCCCTTCACGCCCCGTTTGTCTCTTCCCTTCCAGCTGGTGCCCAAACTGACCCGAAACTTCACGAAGGAAGGATTCATGGAGAAAACGGGTCCAAAGGTCTGTGCTGCATGCAACTCGCTGAAGACTTTGCATTTAAATCATTGTTGATGTAGTTATTTGAGCTGCTAAGGCTTGAATAAGTCAAATTATCTGGTATTTTACTCAAACAAATTCAAAGTTTAGAGATTAGTTAGAAAAGGTGTCTAATTTTGAATACCAGACTAATTGTGAATTAGTACATCTTTCGCCGTAAAGTAAAGACACACCTCTTCAGACTACACCTCGACTAAAAACACTAAAGCCTCCAATTAATCTTATGTTTGTGCCCAGATTGGAATCCATTGCATGATACTAAACACAATACATTTATTCATTTCAATTCAAATTTGAGTTCACAATCTGTTGCTTGGAAGAACTGAATCCACTTTCATTTCATACGACGTGTTTCAAACTATAGATCACGCATGGCCAAAATTATTTATGAGGAGCACTCTTCACTTTTAAAGGAATACTAACTAGCTAAAACTGTACCTGGCAACCGCACCCACAAAAAGCTGGAAGCACGGATGTGTTGTGATTGTCCCGGTGTAGTGGCGTCACTTCCACTGAATGCCTCTGTCGCTCTGCCCGCAGCACACCGAGGGCTTCAAGAAGCGCTGGTTCACCATGGACGACAGGAGGCTCATGTATTTCAAAGACCCCCTGGTAAGATGCGCCCCCCCCCCCCCCCCGTCGCCAAGCCCGTCCCCCGCGTCACTCTCTCCGCCTGTCTCCCAAGGACGCCTACGCCCGCGGCGAGGTCTTCATCGGCAGCAAGGAGAACAGCTACACCGTCCTGTCCGGCTTGCCCTCCTCCACCCAGGGCTACCACTGGCACCACGGCATCACCATCGTCACGCCGGACCGCAAGTTCCTGTTCGCCTGCGAGACCGAGGCCGAGCAACGGGATTGGATCTCCGCCTTCCAGCGGGTCATCAACCGACCAATGAGGCCGCAGGAATACGCAGGTGCGGGACGTTGGCGCACTGAGCGTATTTCTTTGCGGGAGGGCGAGAACCTCCTTTCTTTTAGTTGTTTAAATACAAACCTTTTTAGTAGTGATCTCTGCTGCGTAACCAGATTTTTCCTTTTGTGTCAAGATGCCTACTACGTTTCAAGCTTTAGGGATTCTCCTCCGGCTCCACCCGAGTGCGCAGTGGGAGAGTAACATTTAGCAAGGGGGGGGGTGTAAGGGGCGGGGACAGCGGTGGCTCTGGCTGACGACGGCGTTGTTCTGTGTCTCTCTCTCCAGTGGAGGCCCATTTCAAACACAAGCCTTGAAGACGGCGGGACGCCACGACTCAGCCGGACCGGCCCAGTCTCATTCAGATCCGAGACAACCCCTGTGCGTCAGCGGACACCCGCGGCTGGGGGGGGGGTGGGGGCGGGGCGGGGGAGGGGCGAGAGACAGAGGGGCTCGAAACCCATCTGTGTGCGCGGAGGAGTTGGGACTCTAAGCGGGGCCCGGGGGCCCGTGGAGGGGGCCCCAAACGTCGGGAGACGTGGAGCCGAAGGGTCGACGATGTCATCACGATTGCGCCTGCCAAACGTTGTGCTTTACATCATCACGTCTGCCATGTGGACCCCCCCCCCCCCCTCCATGTAATCTAATGTAATTATGTAATCTAGAGTCATTTCACTGGTCGCGTAACGATTGTCAATTGATTGAATGTACAGTTTTGATGACAGTGGCGTTATGTGTGTGTGTGTGTGTGTGTGTGTGTGTGTGTGCGTGCGTGCGTGTGTGTGTGTGTGGGTGGAATGGTGATGTTTTCCGTTGAGGACCCTATGACGTTTTTGAACCTCTGGCACTGAGACCCTGTTAAACCTGAAATCTACAAAGTGCTGTTAAACAACAAATATGCATTAAACACACACACACACACACACAAGCTCCGAGTGCAGGGGGCCGATCTGCACCCGGGCGGGGTTCTTCAACGACCTCAGTCTGACAGCTGTTCTCTTATTTATTCGTACCGTCGACAGTTACCGCTGCTTTAGAGGATTGTGATTTATACAACACTTTGACTCTACAACTGTTTTTTTTTGGGGGGGGGGGGGGGGGGGTTTGCATTGTGCATCTTGTTTTAAAGACACGTGGTTGTGTTGACGCTTGGATCACAGTGGCAGGTTGTCTCATCGTGAACATGAATACAGATGAATCTGAAATGAAGCGGCATCTATTGTTTTCATTTTTCTGCCGAGCGCGTCACTTTTACTGAGCAAATATGATGCTTGTCAAACTCTCATTATTCAGGTTATTCAGATCTAATTTTCATATCTTCGGCCCTTGAGTTCATTTGGCTCAACACCCGAGTTTAAATAATTAAAAAAAATCCTTTAAACCGGATGCTGAAAGTCTAGTTTCGTCCATTTTTCCAGGATTCTCTGACGTTTCCTTTAATCGGGAGCTCGCTCATCGGACAATGTTGATAGAGACAGGTGACAGGATTATTTTGGCATGTTGGTCCGGTCAGAGGGTGTCTGCAATAAATCATTGAGTGCGACGATGGCGCTGCTACAACATTGTCACACGAGCAATAAAAATAAATGCATATTTAAATCGACGCAGCAAAACCCGGCGGGGTCATCTGTCTGAGGATGACCCCGAGGAGATGAGGAGATGAGGAGCAGGTCTGCTAAGACCATTCCTCTCTGAAGCCAGCGGGTTCTAGTCTAATTCTCCAGTAAGTCACCTTTCAAGGAACAATAGGCTCATCAGGCTTCGGTTGATTAATTACTATTACTACATGATAACAAGTTAAACTGTTCAGTTTTAGAAAAGACAAAGCAAAGCTGAGGAGCTCGTTGCTCCAGGTGCTCCAGGTGCTGCGCGCCGTGTTCACTTACTTCCTGTCCCCGTAGATGGCGCCCATCAGTCACCTTGCTAAAGGAGAACTGGCCCGGGGGCTGTACATGTCGCCCGATGATCTCGCCACGCTGACACTAACCTTCCACATGCTGGCTTCCTGGGCACACCCCCCCCCCCCCCCACTGAACTCTGGGGTAAAAAAAAAAAAAAAAAAACTCAATGTGGCCTCTGTCTGGCCCCTCGTTGTTGCCGTTGGCGAGCCAGGTCGTCGCGGTGGGAGCCGCTTGGACAGTGAGCCACTGAGCTGACGCAGGCCGGCGGGAAGTGGTTCAAATTCGGCTCAGCGGCCACCTTGTTTGTGCTGAAGATAATATTAAGAGCAGCTAAAAATGCTGCTTCGATTTTTTTCTTCTTTTATTTCTGGGATTCCTATGTTTTGAACCTTTTGGGGACTACACGTTACTGTGGTGTTAACCGGTGTGACCCCTGAGGATCGGATTTTAAAACCCATTTAAAGTCAGGCGGGATTTGTGCGTACAAGTACACTCCTTTTTCCCATGTGTCATAAATCAAGTGAGCATTTCTGCGCTACAATGCGTGAAAAAACCCCAATCCAGCTGTCCCGTCCATCAGGGCCCTGCTCCCGACACCCCCCCCCCACCCCCCCGATCCGGGGCCCGGGACTGTGAAATCGTCTAATCTCCGCACAGGAAACGCAGCGGGAGCAGCTGCTGGCTTGGAAAGCAACTGGAGAGAGGGACGTGTCAGCAGCAGGAGCGAGAACATCTGATCTGAGACGTCCGCTGTCCGCCCGAGTGCCGTCCACTCGCATTCCTTCGTTTTAGCGCCGTGTAATGTGGAGATCGACACGTTTTTTTTTACGATACGACATGCAAAGCACGTGGTCCCAGTACGGGACATGGTGGTCCCGTAGTTACAGAAGTGGTACATTATTGATCATATGATACCTATTAGATAAGGTTTGAGGGATTGTACTATTTAAACTCCAAAGAGGATTTAGAAAGCCCAAATTGATAAATCCGGCCCCCAGAAATAACACCCCACATTTTTTTTTTGGTGAATGGATTGATATGTGATCTTAAAGCGGCTATAACCTCATTTATGTAATTGAATGTATCAAATGACAACGTGAACACAAAGTAAAGGGGTCCTTGTAGGATTCAACCTGTCAATGGCAGCTCAAACCTTTGTATTCAGTGAGCAGACATGCCAGTGCTATCAATCTTTCCATTGAAATCTTGGCACAAAAAGCATATATACAGTGTTTTGCAGAGTTTAAAACCGTTACAATCACTTTCTTTAATCAGATTATTTAGAAGGAGAAACCATCTCTCGGCTTGGATGCGGTTTGGAAATCCTCACAGAACAATGCAGACCCTTCATATAATTCTGCCCCCCGAAAAAGGGAAAAAAAAACAAGAAACTCCTTTGGATTCAGTAGACTGAAAGTAACACTTTTGAGTCTGAACCCCATCAATGTGAAGGTGAAGGTAAAGAAATACTGTGTTTTTTCCGTGGAAAAGAAAATGTTATTTGACGTGAAACGGCCCGTCTTGAATAGGTGCTGCTCACATAGCGAAATCTCATTAGTGGGGAGTTCGAGTGGAATCTTTTCATGTCCAGTGCAGGTTTGAGCTTCACGTCCCGTAGACCGTGTGTCCTTTTCACTCACAAAAAAAGAGAAACCTTTCATAATCTCATCCTTTTCTTTCCATGGAAATGATCAAATGTAACTACTTCTATCGACGGAGAATGTGAGACTCTGGGCCAACAGATATCAGCGGATTCCTTCAGAAATCCACATTCAAAACCTCCGGAATGAACTATTCTAAGTCGTTAGAATCTCTCAAAAGTCATTAAAGCTGGCTACTGCTTGAGAAGTCACTAATGGATTTTTTCCTTTTGGGTTCTTTGGGGGGGGTGCTGTAGTTTCCTCTTCTTCAAGGCCGGCTCAGTGGCGTGTAGGTGGGCTGCTGCTCCCAGCCGGGGGGAGGGCTGTGTGGAGGTGGCGCCAAGGTCAGGCTGTTGATAAGAGGTGTGGAGTAAGGCCTGCGAGATGAGTGGAAGTACGGGTACTGGTACAGGCTGCCAGGGTACCCGGAGAAGGCGCCGTACATAGCGGAGCTCTGGAGGTCGCTGTAGTCGGCCTGGCCGGCGGAGGACGGGGGGGGGGAGGTGGAGGAGCCGAGGGACAAGTACTTGGGCGGCGGCGGCGGCGAAGTGGAGGAGGAGGAGGAGGAGGAGGAGCTGCTGCAGTGACCCGGGCTCATCTGCTCGGTTTTAATCTGAAGTTTGTCACGACCGGACGAGGACGCCGGCGTCCCAGTGGGACCCGCGCCCTTGGCCGTCCAAGCGGGGGCGCCGGGGCAGTGAGAGTGGATGGCGGGCGGCAGCGGGAGGGAGCCGTGGGGGTTGCCGTCTGGCGGGGTCAAAAGGGCCGGGCCGTGGCTGTTGGGGGGGAGGTACTGGTCGAACTCGTGGACGTCGAATCCGCCGATGGCGGCGATGACGTCGGTGCTGAGCTCGGAGATGTCCACGTTGCTGAAGTCAATGTTGTGGCGCCCAACGGGGGGGGCGGAGCCGGCGCTGCTGTCCCCGTGTTTGCTCCCCGCGTGGGGGTCGGTTTTAGGGGTCGTGGGAGGCGTCGGAGGTCCGTGAGACTGACCTGGGAACCAAAAGCAATCAATATTTTCATACTCAAGCAATTCCATCATTATAAGTGGAAACACAGGCACCTAAAGCGTTATCTAACCTGTCCTGTCTGGGTGGTAATGATGGTGCACTTCCCCCATGTTGGCCAGCCTGCCCCCTCCTGGTTCTGTCTTATACAAGCCCTGCTGCAGCTGCTGCTGCTGCTGCTGCTGGGCCGCTCCGGGTCTACAGTCCCCCTGCAGGTCGGTTCTAGGGGCCGTGGGCTTGGTGGCCTTGCGTCTCCGCGGCTGGTACTTGTAGTCCGGATAGTCTTTCTTGTGCTGCATCCTCAACCTCTCTGCCTCCTCAACGAAGGGACGCTTCTCGGTTTCAGAGAGGAGTCTGAGGAAGAAGGTCAGGGGTCATTGGATCAGGGGGCACTTTGAAACAGCAGCGAGAGCATAGAACACAGTACACATGTTGCCATGTTCTGTGTTCACTGTGTGGAATTCTCAAAAGGAGTGTCTTAATGTCTTATTACCTTTTGACATTTTGTGCTATTTACTCCTCCATAATTCATCCTTTAGAGTTACTTTACAGACCATGAAATAACACACAACACGTGTGTTGAGATAATAAGGTTGATGTTTTGTTGTAGTTTAAACCACCCATAAAAATAGAAAAATATTACGTACATATTAATGCAACAATAATGCTAATGCAAACATATATGATATATTTGTATATATATTATTTATGTGTATATTTCGTTTATTTGATAAAGTATATAACCAGTATGAGTACTGTTACTTTTGATACACTGAGCTAATAATTCGCAAATTCAGATATTTTATTGCACAAGCTTTTTATTGAAGTTGTTCGAAAATGTCAGTCAATTAGCAGCTTCATTTTCAATGCTTAATAACTTAACCAGCACCTTTACTTTGTACATCCAATTTTATCAGGAGTCAAGGTCCGCCAAAAAGGTAAAATTCCCATTTGGGATGATAAAAAAGAAACTGGGGGACGAACCAGGATTCATCAGTGGTGCTCTTCGAACGGGATGAAATACAATGGCCCTTTGGTCAAAGCTGAGACTTGAGATGTTGTAGATGTTGTACCCACCGCCACAGTTTGCCCAGCGTCTTGCTGAGCTCGGCGTTGTGCAGGTGAGGATACTGGTCCGCCAGCTTCCTCCGCGCCGCTTGCGCCCACACCATGAACGCGTTCATGGGCCGTTTCACCCGAGGTTTGCTCTTCAGCCCTCTCTCCCCTTGAGAGTGCACCGGCACCAGAGACCAGTCGTAGCCCTTCAGCACATGGGACACCGCGTCGCGGATACACGCGGGGAAGCGCTCGGACTCCACGCTGCCCTCCGTTTTGGGCGCGACCCCGAGGTGGCGCGCTGCCTCCCGCGCGACGGACCCCGCTGGAGAGGTCGGGGACGCCAGGTCGGCCCCACGCTGGGACACGGAGCTGTCGCTGCCCGATGGACTGCACGGATGGTCTGTGAAGGACATGCTCTCGTCTGTCATTGCTGGCGGGTAAAACGTTGCTCGGTGGCTCGACTCCCGAGGAACTCTCCGAGTGCGTAAATGCGCACGGCTCCGCCGGAGCTCCCGGTTCACCCGCGAAATTACGTAATATCCCAAATGTCTTGTCTTGAACTTTTCCCTTCTGCGTGCTCTGCCACAACCGGGAAAACTTTGACCAGTTTAGATTTTCCTTTTAGTACTTGTTTTACTAGTCCACTTGCATCTCTCCGCCCCTCGCGTCCTATTGGCTTTTGCAACATTTTACAACCACAGTTCCTCCTATTTTGTAAGAATGGAGCAGGCAGTTGCATTGCAACTTTAAAACAACATTGCATGGTGGTTCTGATAGCAACTCGACCCGGGTTGTATTTTTTTGTCCACATTCAAAGAGAGAAATTATTATTTTTGCTTACGTTTCCATTGTAAGGACAACATTTTTAGGGATATCTAAATACATAAAATATAAATTAAATACATCATTCTTCCAGACAAATAATAGGCCTTTATAGTGAGTATGAATCATTTTTATGCACAAGATTGGCGCAAAGTATATTGTACATTGTTAGATACATTGTCAGACACCAGATACTGCAACAGTATGAATGTGTAGTGTTACCTCCATCTTGAGAAAGAATGACATTACAATGCTGCTTAATATTACTTTAAATAAGTTATTTATTTGTAAAATATACAAAAAAAGAGGAAGCCCCAACATGTTTTTCCATTTTTATTACCTTACTTTATAGTTACTTTATTCAGTAACCTTTTAAAGTCAAACAATAATAAAAATAATACTATTAATAATAATGTTATTTTATTAATAATATAATTATTTTAAAGAAGAACTTCCGTGTCCCTTTAGTCACGTGACCATGCGGCCCCGTCAACATGGCAGCCACCGCTGACAGTTGGGAGAGCTCGGTGCGGAGGAGACGCGTTGACGGCAGAAAGACGCAGTCAGAGTGTGCCGACAGCAGCGAGGAGCATGGAGCCGAGGACCCGCAGGAAAAAACGGCACCTCGGACGTTACGGACCGGGACTCACTGGCTCACTCGCATCGTGCTGCTGCGCTCCGTCGCCTTTATTTACCGTAAGCACGGTGTAGCGCTGCTGGTGAGGCGTTCACTGGCAGCGGGTCCTTTTCTGCTAACGGATATGTCGTTGTTTTATTCATAGCTAGTTAACTGGTTAAGTTAGTTGGTTAGCGTAGTTAGTTAACTTAGTTAGCTTGCTCGTATTGTCCCTTGTGCTGATGTTTAAATATCAGATGACTATATTCATTTGAAGATTTAACGCGACTCTTTACAATCTGTTTTCACCCCCTTAGGTCGGAGTTATGTTAGCTATCACCTGACCCACTGCTCTGTAATTCTACAAATAATTCATTTAAAACGTCCCAAAACATCTCTGAATGGGTTTGACATGTTGGGGACACTCTGTTACAAGTGGTCATTTAGATAGTGATGGAAGTGTTGATTTTGTTTTGCCATTAAACATACTTTTCAGTTGTTTCTGTAAAGTAGTAAAACATCGGTGCAGAAATCCTGCATTTTATTGAAATGAAATGGTGTGAAGATGTTGTCCACCTCCTCATCAGGGGCATTCCGGTGCTCCCGTGGGCAGCTAGAGATGCAAATCCCTCCATGGTTTCCAAGATTTGTCCACCCATTCAAAGGGACCAGGGATCCCTCAACAATATATCTGACCAAGATCGCAAGAATGCAAGATCGTTAGTCAGAATGATGGCATTGTCTACAAATCACATCTCATTGTCTCATTATTTGACCCTCCTCTGACCTCAGATTTCCCTCAATACAGGACAGGTGCATGCATGAATTAAATGATTCACTTACTTGTTTGTGTCCCCCCCCCCCCCCCCCCCCCTCCGGCTGTTTTCTCTCTACAGTTGTGGCTTTCAGTGTCGCGTACAACCAAAACAAGCAGCTGATAGGCGAGCGAGGCTTAATGCCCTGCAAGAGCTACCTCAACAGCGTGAAGCGCTATGTGGGCGGGCGGATAGGCATGGCCGCCTTCGCCTACACGCCGTCCATCCTCTGGCTCCTGGACTGGAGCGACATGGATGCCAACCTGGACGGCATTGCGCTGGTGGGGATGGCGCTCTCTGCATTCGTCCTGGTGACGGGAATGGCCAACATGGTTGTCATGGTTACTCTGTGGGTGCTCTACCACTCCCTGGTCAGCGTGGGACAGCTGTGGTGAGTTTGATAAACGAGGATTAACAAGAACTCTCTATACGTACAATTTACCCCATTTAATGTCCCTGATATTGTGATTATGATTTACAATTCATACACTAACAAGCATTAATTAAACAGTTTTTTTTCTCTTTTTCTGGCCTGCAACTCTGCTGTCCTCAATATTTTTTGCGTCTTCACTGCCAGATGTGGAAAAATGCATTTTACTGCTTGTCCCCAAAGTGGGCAAAATATAAATAAATGAATACAAATAATCTTCAGTTTTGTCAACTTAAGTTAATTTCCCCGCCACTCCATTCTAACACTTAGTTTGTTGGATCAAGGAATGCATCACAAGTGTTCATTTATACCAGACACTCTGACCATAATTATATTGCATGTGACCACCCTTATTTGTCAAAGTCTGCTGCCCACATTGAGGCCTAGTCCTATCGAAAAGCAGTATGATAAGTTGCTTTAATTGCTGTATATAAATGTGAATATTAGAGAGGACTGTTTATTTATTAGTTAAAAAAATGTCATTTAATATTGCTGTGTCCTTTTTGTTTTGTTTTCTCCTCTCACTAGGTACTCCTTCGGTAAGTGAGCTTTGCGGTTTTTAAGCTTAACGCCGATTACGGACTGCCCCATTTCGTCTTCCTCATCTAATAGAAGTTCTGAAATTAAGGGGAAGTATTTACCTGAGTGTTAAAAAGTCCTGCCTACCGTTGTTTATCACAAAGTCAACCTGTTTACTGTAGCAGCCACCCATAGCCCCACAAAATATGTGTTCTGTGTGCAGCTAATATCATCAAGCATCATTTCCTCCCCTGTGACAAATGTCTTTGTTTACAAGACCTTAACTTAACGTATTGTTTACTTTTCCAGGTTGGGAGAGTCAGCTGCTGGAGACGGGCTTTCTAGCCATTTTCCTGTGTCCGCTGTGGACTCTGTCCCAGGTCCCCCGCCGCTGTCCCCCCTCCCTCGTCTCCATCTGGACTTTCAGATGGCTCATCGTCCGCATCATGCTGGGAGCTGTGAGTAACAGTTAGCAATTACATGCACAGGTTTGCTGCACGGACATAATGGTATTCCACTCAAAGGAGGCATGTACTACACACACACACACACACACACACACACACACACACACACACACACACACACACACACACACACACACACACACACACACACACACACACACACACACACACACACACACACACACACACACACACACACACACACACACACACACACACACACACACACACACACACACACACACACACACACACACACACACACACACACACACACACACACACGAACGAGTATCCAACATGGAGAAATAAAGCAACAGTTTAATTCCTTTGGGTACTTCAGTGTTTGTGCTCCTGACTTTGGAACGTTTCTTTTGGAGCAGTCCTTTGCTATAAAACACTGCCAGCATTTAGGAATCCAACCCAAATATATGCGCGGCTAAACAACATGTCTGGTTGTTTGACAGTTTCCATGGTGAATTTTAGACCACCGACTCTGTTTGATCTGCCAATCACTGCAGTCGCCACACATCCAGCAGGGTTTTTTCCTACGAGAACCACTGAAATACAAGGGGAACCAACCTGTTTGATTCTAGAACCTGATCTTATTTTTAATTTTAGTAATAGAGTTAGAAAGCCGTCCTCTTTAATCCCCTCGTCTGCATTTACTAATATCTGTTGAACATTATACTTTGTTTTTCACCAGTTCTGCTTGTGTTAAATAATGGTTGATCTCCATTGACAGCATCAGAATTCACCCTGATATTTTAGATCACCCAGTAAAGTTTCTGCCCAATTGGATCCGAACGTTACATTTAAGAAATAATCTAGATCTGGCAATCTCACGTTGAGATTAAAACGCTTATTTGTAATAATGGCAAACCCGACTGCAACCTTCCTAGAAACAGCTTATCCCATCTACAAATCCACTCCAGATCACAGGATGATTGGTTGGGGGAGGGGGGGGGGGGGGGGGACGAGGGGACGAGATGGAGCTGAGCCTTGGTCACAGTGAATGAGCAGCTCAGCAGCGTGAAGTACAGCGCAGCCCCTCACTGTTTGATCCGCCCTGGTCTCAGTCGGGGGGTCACCAACCATCCGTCAGCATCGCACAGTCTCTGCCTGTGAGGACAACATGGCTCCGCGCACAATTCAAAGGACCCCCCCCCCCCCCCCCCCTCGCAGGAAACGGGAGGTAGATGGCGTGTATGAGCACACCCATCAGGTCCGTTGAGTTTTTTTTTAAGTGGCTCTATGAAATGTCACAAATTGTCCCACTCTAGTTTTTTTGATCTCTAATCTGTGAAGGGATGCTCCTTCTTTGCCCACATCCGGGGGTACTGGTTGTCATGGTGCCATCTGTCACGTGGATATTTTGTAACAGCATTTCCATTTGTAACTAACGTAAGCACTGAATCAGCTCAACTGCGGAAATAAACCTGAGGGAGTTGCTGTGGGAAAGTGTCCCATTGGTATTAAAGGAATTCAATGGTCCCGTTCCCTTGGTTACCTTTTGATAATAAGCCGCTAACGTAGATAAATCCCCACCTCTAAGGAGGATTCATCAGTTCTTACACACACACTCACGCTGAGGGCATTGGTACAACATCATTTCATTATAAATTGCTTCTGGATTTTCCTTCCCGAAGTCTGCTTTTAACTGGAGGACGAACTCGAGCTCTTTACCTCACTTGTTTTGAAAGGCCAAAGTTCCCTTTTTAGCCAAAGTGCAATTCAATTCTTACCGTGACTTATTGGTACGTCATGCTGATGCCTGTCACGGCCTCTTTTAGTGCTACACATTGAGAATTCACCTTTCTATCCTTCTTTTAGCCACCGGTTCACATGTATTTAGATGCATGTAGGTTTTTGATACTCTCTCCATTAAATCTCAACGTTCTTCCTGTTAAATCGACATCACTGTCTCTGGTCCGGACTCCTGTCAGGTCAGAGACCCGTCATCTTGCAACCGTTGACATTTCAGGGTCTCATGACCGAATTGGATTACCAGCAGCATCTATTGCAACAAGCCAGCAGCTGCAGTCAACAGCGACGCTCACAATCAAGAGAGAAATGTCCTGGCTTGTGTAAATCTGGTTAGAGAAGTTAGCAGACGATTTATTCTGCATTCCATGCGGCCGGCTCATGTGTCAATATTGACAGTCTGGTGCCCTGGATGGCTTTATTTGGTTCACTTGGTGAAAAACAAGCTCGGTACCAGGGATACATTCAGTATTTTCCAAAGTATGGGAGCAATTTTTGTGTGTGTGTGTGTGTGTCCATTTTGCTTTTCACATTTGGTCTTAAGTCACCTGTCCTCTTTGTATTGAGCTTTCTACAAAGGGCCATGCATAGTTGGGAATGAAGTGGCAGAGGTCAATGCATTCATAGCACCAGCACCAGCTGGGCGAGGTTGAATCCTAATCCTTTGCGTAAGAAAGGGATTCTAGTGGAAGCAATGCGATCTTCTGATAGGTTGGTAATGGTTGCTTATTTGACGTGATTTGCAACAGGACTCGTGAACCGTAAACCGTGTGTTTTCTGTCTTTTTCAGGGTCTCATAAAAATCCGAGGCGACAAATGCTGGAGGGATCTCACCTGCATGGACTACCACTACGAGGTGCGTGCACACTATTACAGGGAACAACATTATATTTGACTGTATATTAACTACTGTAGGTGTTTGCAACTATTTCATGGTTCAATTTGAATTGACTGAGCCTGTTTTAGGAGTGAAGTTGGGAGGTGTCCACTGAGAACTTGTGCTCAGGGTGCTGGTTGTTACGCAACCAGGAACTTTCCCCGGGATTTCACTCCTAACCTGACCCCCGGGCGTATTTTGATGGGATGGCCGAGTAGTGTATCCACTGTACTCTGAAAATGGCGGCGGTGTGGGGGGGGGCGCGCGATTGTTCTGATTGCGCCGCCGACAGGTGTACAGAAACGTTGTCGCCTGCATGTCGTCTTTCATTCTGGACGCGTTCCATGCCGGGTCGTTTTTTTTTCCTCTGACCTGCTCCAACTGTCAACGGCCAAGGGGGCGAGGCAGATTTACACACACACACACACACACACACGGCGCCGGAAGCCTCTGGCGCCATTAACCCCCTTCTGACCACACTGCTCTCATTCAGAACGCCTCCTGCACACGCGCGTGTGTGCTCCGGTACAGGCGGCGTTTTGTTTGTTGTACTGCAGCCAGGTGGGGGGGGGGAGGGAGGAGGAGGGGGTTGTTTGGTCATCTGAGGTTGATGGCTCCTTGCGCCCCCCTCCCCCCTTCCCCCCTCCCCCCCCAACCTTCATTTATTTTTCTTCCATTCCAGAAAAAACAACAAGAGTGTAGACTAGCGCTCCAGTGTCTTGTTTTCTTTCCCTCACCACCTATTTCTGTGCTGCATTTATTTTCACCAGCTCACCTGAAACTAATTGCATGTCCAGCTATTACACCTCTCACACACACACACACACACACACACACACACACTCAATCATACCTACACACTGCACAGCTCTGTGTGAGTGTTTTGAGGTCGATGTTGCCTTCATTTAAATAAAGTCCCACCTTTTATTGACGGATGGAAATGTTTCCTCTTTCACTGCGACTACATGCGGCAAAGTGAAGCTCAGAGAGTCTCCGTTATTAGAAGAAGTCTAAAAAAAATAAAAATAATAATTCATCGCTCAAAGGACGTGATGTTAACAAAAAACCGCCCATTCAGATCTGTGTTTTTTGTGTCTCCCAGACGCAGCCAGTTCCCAACCCCATGTCCTACTACATGCATCGCTCGCCCTGGTGGTTCCACCGCCTGGAGACGCTCTCCAACCACCTCGTCGAGCTCATCTTCCCGTTCTTCACCTTCTTGGGCCGGCGGATGCGCACGTTCAACGGAGCCACCCAGATCCTGTTCCAGGCAAGCGCCCCTCGTGCCTGAAACCCGTCGACTCCAGCTGATTTTAGCATGACTGAAAGTAGGTCTGTGCTTTTGTTGTAATGTCTCCCGTGTGTGTGTGTCCAGGTGGTTCTGATAGTGAGTGGGAACCTCAGTTTCCTCAACTGGCTGACCATCGTTCCCAGCCTGGCCTGTTTTGATGACGCGTCGCTGGCCTTCTTGTTTTCCTCTCGCGGTGGAGCCAAGGAGGCGGCGCTCCAGATCCAGAACGAGGAGTCAGCCGGACGCACGGACAAACCCACCAAAGGTATTTTCAAAAAACTCTGAAGCCTGAGTGGCCGAATGAAGGGATAGCTCGGGGGGGGGTAGTGTGTTACCTGCAGTGCATGCCGGTCATCAACCTCCCACCAGCACGGAAATTGAGCCCTGTATTATTGCAGGAAAACATAATCAAACAACCGAAAAATCGACATAAATGGTTGTTAATGATATCTCCACAGCGGTACCTTGCCATCTGACAGCAGATATCCATGCTCTGTCATCACTAGAGCCTCTAGACTCCTCCGACAATAACAGTGATTTTGCTGCTCTGTGGCTGCATCCAGTGTTTTTAAACGGTTTAATTAGGTCAAATTCAGCAAAGTCACACGAGGACACAAACCAACTGACCGATCACCAGGAGGAACTGACCGGCAAGGAGGGAAAGCTGTGTAAAAGGTGGCTGGACTTCATTGTTCTGCCCCCTGTCTACTGCACTACAGGGCTGCCCCCCCCCCAAGCTGGTACTCCGGTCAGTTTGGATAAGTGTCGATACAACACTACATGAGAAAATCTGATTCCATAGACTCCCCAACGAGAAGGGGCCATGTGACCTGGTATGAACGTTCATTCACTCTTGAAACATGGCGTCTTCCATATTGTCAGACCTGGCAGCTATAGGGGGAATATTTTATTGCCATTCGGGAGGTAAGATAAGATCTGTTTGTTACTGTCACGTGACCCCAGATTCAGAAATCAACTCAATGGCATACGTAAAAAGGGTCCAGAGGCTCTTGTTCTCTTGTAGAGCACGTTGGTATTGATGCTAATCTGTAAATCATCCATTTTTACAATACTGACGCTTTAAAATGTGTAAAAAAGAAAATCGCTAATTGATCTGATAGGACCCATGAGTGTCTTTGCTCCATTGTAGGGCACGAATATAAAATGGGCTTCTATCTGGAGCGCAAGCGTTCCACCATTTAGTGAAAGGGTTTTAGTTTGATTATGTATGTATTTATTTAACATGCTTAGACCGACTGGTGGAACCACTTCCACCCGTACACACACTGCAGGAGCGGCCAGTAAAATCAACGTGCATTTTCGTACTGTCACTTCAATATTTGTTTCGTTCAGCGAAAGAAACATAAACAATACTCATTATAAACTGAAAATGTAATGCGAAATTCACTGACCGCTCCTACAAGAAGTCGAAAATAGTTTCTCCTTCCGCCTTAAAAAATAAAACACACCTGGCTTTATACAGGTGACATTTAAATAGTAACGCCCCCTGACGTCACCATCACGTCATCACAGGTATTTCAGCCATACATCGACAAAAAGGCGGGTTCATTATGCACAATGGAAGTTAATGGAATGGCTTCTACACACACACACACACACACACACACAGCCACCAGCCAGACAAAAACAAATACGTCACCTTGGTGTCAGCTGTAATTGCTGTTTTTGTGGAAACACAAGATGCCATATTTCCCAAAACGTTGAACAAGGAAACAAAATGCTGTTCCACATTCTAAAGGTAAAAGAAGACCTGCAGCACCTGTGACAGGCTGAAGATCATACATACAATTCCACTCTTTGTATGTGTGCACAATGTGTGTGTGTGTGCTGACGTAATGTTTGCATTGCAGGTATGTTGATGCGCCGGGCAGTGAACATTTCTCTGGGCCTCCTGATTGGCTGCCTGAGCGTTCCCGTGGTGATGAACCTGCTCAGTTCCAGGCAGGTGATGAACACCTCTTTCGACCCGCTGCGCATCGTCAACACCTACGGGGCCTTTGGCAGGTACAGCAGCTGAGACCACGTCTCACTGGGAGGCCTTAAGATGTGCTCAGAATGCTCTTGAAAGGAACGGAAAGTTGACCTCAACTCCCCCCCCCCCCCCCCCCCCCTGACCTCTGTCCAGCATTACCAAGGAGCGTACCGAGGTGATTTTCCAGGGCACGCTGAGCCGGGATCCCAAGGACCCGCAGGCGCTGTGGGAGGAGTACCAGTTCCTGTGTAAGCCGGGGGACCCCCACCGAAGGCCCTGCCTCATCTCACCGTACCACTACCGGCTGGACTGGCTCATGTGGTTTGCTGCCTTCCAGGTGAGAGACATGGTGCAATAAAACAAGGGGGCGTGTGGTAGAGTCTGTCTGCACCTTTGTCTGATTTCCGCCACCTTTTTAACGTGTCGCGTTCCCCCACAGACCTACGAGCAGAGCGAGTGGGTGATCCACATAGCGGGGCGTCTGCTGTCCAACGACAGCGCCGTCCTCTCGCTGCTCGACCACAACCCCTTCCAGGGCGGGGAGACTCCCAGGTAAAGATCCCCCCCCCCCCCCCCCACCACCCCCTTTTTAGGAGCACGAGGCACTCTACAACGATTAATGATCTGGTTAAATGTTGGCTGGAATCAAGTGACAAACCCACGAGCACTCACTCTGTGCTCCGGGGACAGCAATGGAGACAAAGTCATCTGTGAGGACAATAGTTTCAAATATAATAATAAGCAGAAAGTTTGGTTGAAGTCCTTTTCTCGACTGTGCCATGATCCTTTTCCAAAAGTTTTACCAGGTTAAAAAAGAACTTTTTTCTATATCTGTGAAAACATTGTATAATTGGGGCATTTCGCTGTGGTTGTGGGACTTATTTTGTCCACAAGAGGCCGTAGTGCACCACTGTTCACAGAGTCAGAATCAGAATAAATGGCCATTTCCTTATTTCAATTAAAAAAAACTTGCCTCAACACTTATGTTTGTAGATTTATCTACCGTCCAAAGCGGTAAACGGATATGGCTGCAAGCATATCAGGTCCAAAACTGCTCACCATGACAAAGAGGCTGATTCTGGGCTTTTATGATCAGATGCACACACTTCCTCCTCCTCCTCCTCTTCCTCCTCAGGTGGGTTCGAGGGGAACATTTTGTGTACAAGTTCAGCCAGCCGGGCAGCGCCAGCGCCGCTCAGGGGAAGTGGTGGCTGAGGAAACGCATCGGGGCCTACTTCCCCCCCGTGGACCTGGAAGGACTGCGGGGCTACTTCAAGTCCCGGAGCTGGCCCCACCCACACATAGCGGGGAGCGGGCGCCAGGCGCCGTGACGCCCGACTGAGAGAAAGAGGTCAGGTCCGCTTCGGAGCGATGCGGAACACGGCTTCACAGGACCAAGGATGCCGCCATGGTGCTTTTTTTTTTTTTTTTTTTTTTTTACAGAGAACTGCTTCATAAACACTGATGTACTCTGAAGCGATGTGATGCTTCTTCTTGTGTCTCACAACACAATGTCTGTTTTCATATTTCGATGACGCAGAATAAAAAAAAAGACGAGATCTTTTCTTGAATGAAAGGAACGTTCTTTTGATGGAACGTCCCAGTCGTCCACTTTCTTCTCACCTTCTCACCATCTAATCAATCATCGACTCAAGTAATATTTTCTTGAAACACAGCAGGTGTGTATATTTGTCAAAAAGATCAATTAAATTAGGACTTGAGAAATTAGATATGTATTAACTTGTCAACAACTTGATATGAAGAAAAAAAAATGTGTACAAAACGTTGAGCCGATCTACCCATATCGTCCTCATTAGCATGACGTAGCAATAGTAGGCGGCCACTAGATGGTGCTGTTGTCCAGATAATTCACGCTACGTGGGCACGCTACGTGCTTCACATGTGCATCCAAATTCTTTCCTAAAGTTGGAGTTGGGTCGCGTGTCCATTCCAGTAGCAGCCTTACATCTTTGTCTGTGTATGCAAATTAAATGAAGCACAATTGTCTTCTTAATTCAACAAAACCTTCCCGGACCCTCGTCTGTCAAGCCGGTTTGGGGCTTTGAATTCTTCCCACCTAAAGAAGATGTTTATCGAAGCGTAGCCTCAATCGTGTCCATCTAGTTCAGTATGTGCGGTGCAGCTCAAATGTGGATGCTTCTACTTCCTGTCATGTGTCACATCATCCTCACAGTAGATTCACAATTACTTTGATGTTGTCGTTGCTCCACATAAAACCGCGTGCAGCAACAAACGTTTTTCTTGCCGTTTGACAAATGGTCACATGGCAAGTCCACGGACCGACGGGACGGGCGCCTGTCTCCTCCTGTGATGTAATGTGGAAACGTGTGGGCTGCGGCAGTGCTCAAAGACGGGTTAAGACCGAAAAAGGGTGGAGGTTTGAGATTTGATTTCCCCCCTTAGTGAGTAAATGAATCCCATCAGAAGCCTTCCAGACTACTCAACGATGGCTACTGGTTGGGCAGCTCTCAGGTGTGGAGGCTTCTAAGTAAAAGAGGGATGTTGCAGGATAGGAAGAGTCAGCAGGCCATCCCCCGTGTTCATGGTCACAGTGGATGCAGAACCAGGACAGGTTATTAGAGCACACGCCCCTCTGTATGCTGCTCTGGGTTTGGTTTATAGCCAGAAAACGCCGTCCGGGCGGACAGCGCCCACCTTCTCCATCACGGTCACGTCTGAGGGCATCTCAAGCATCAAGCTTGTTTACTACCTATGCTGAGCTCTACATTTCTTATTGAGGATTTAGAACATTTCACATCCGACCAGGATTCACCCTATAGTGCCACAGCTAGCGAACAAGGTGAAGGTTGGGATGCAGAACCGTGTGTGAAGCGTTGCTGGTAACAGATGCTACCTATTGATGTGAAGTCTGGAATTTGCCATGAGAGATGTTAATATGCAACAGCTGCGTGGGTGTTCTCTGGGTACTCCAGTTTCCCATCCTGCAAATGCTTGCAGACTCGGATAGTAGTGTGCTTTTTGATCAATGTCGTTTTTTTGGGGCAATTTAATGAATTTTACACTGGTTAAAATATGGAAAATACGAAGGACAATGCAAATTTAGCTTGACAAGAGAAGCGATGCCGCAGATTGGCCCGATCATTATTCCTGTTTTTCTCCAGCACATCAGGTGACACGCTCTTATGTTTCAACGCCGCCCAGTTACCAGTGTACCTTCCCACAGTGCTGTTGAACGTTGCCATCAGTGTGTGAATGGGTGAATGTGTTAAAATCCCGCTGAGGAGTCTGCAGACTAGATGAGCGCTACAAGTACGTGTCCATTTGAGGTGTGTAACACATAAACCTGCAGGCCGAACTGTCAAAAGGGTCCTCGTTTTACAGCACGCCTTGCCTACTGGACGTCTGGTGGACTTGTGCAGCGTCACCCAGACGGCCGAGGGAGCGGTCTGAAACATTCTGGGGACCAGAGTAATGCATCAGTTCATTTGAGAATGTCAGTTTCCCAATACTGAGCCTTCACAAGAAAAATCCACCCTAAAAGTACAATTTACTTTTGATATTACACTGTATGACTGACGAGTGATTGGTTTGATGAGCTTTGACTGATGAGTTTTTACATAATGGATTAAGCAGTGATGGGGATCTAAATACCAGAAGCAGACATGTCATTATAAAACCATTATGGTGATTCGATCAAGAGTTATTCTACCAATCGTTGATCATCAGCACAACAGTGGCATCACAAATGTCACGTCATCCGTCTAGTAGTTGTCGTCCTAAGCTTAGAGGGGACAGCGTGTCTTTTTTTGGGAGTCAACATTGTTAGAAAAAGTAGCTCATTTCCGCTTTAGGGTGGACTTTCCCATAGAAACCCACTGAAACCAGCGTGCCTCCACGCGCTCCCAGCATCACAGCACGAGGGAGGGAGGGAGGGAAAAGAGGAAGGGGTGAGGGCTGTTTACGTTGTCATCCATCTGCACCACGGGGGACAACAGCTGTTTCGCGCTCGAGCCAGAGTCCGCCCGTTCAGACCGTCTCCGCTTTACGCACAGCCATGACTTTGACGCACAGGTGAACTTATTTCCGCCTCGGAAACACAACTCCGAAAGGAAAGGAGCCCTCGCGTGCGTTTGTCAAACTGTTCCCGTCTGAGCAGCTCGGAGCACGAACGGGTCCCCGCAGCCATGTCCAGGAAGAAGGCAGCGAAAGGCAAAGGGAGCTCCAGGAGCCCCAAGCCGTCGCCGGGCGGCGGGAGGACGGCCAGAGGTCTGGCCGCCGCCGCCGCGCCGTCCTCCGGGCTGGTTTATCCCAGCAGACCGTCCATCAGCAACAGCGGGGAGTTCTACGACGTCGCCTTCAAGGTGAGCGCGGACACCGCGTGCTTAATTGAGCGCGCGCGTGCGTTCAATTAAGTGGTCAATTAGGGGACGACCTCGGGTGCGACGACGTCTACTCCCTTCAGGTTGCGCTTTGAAAGGTTTCCTCGTTTGAAATGATTCAAGCAAGGGGCGTTAGTTTTGTGAACACTTGGTGCACGTTTGAGACCAAGTGCAGATAGATAATGCCTAAGTTTGATGTGATAACAAATAAAAGTAACACGAAGTAGCTATCTGGTAATATTGCTTTGTTGCACTGTATATTTTACATTCACGTTCAAATTGGACTCATTCTAATAATTGGGTCATAATGTGGCATGCATGTTTTTATTCTCTATTATGCATATATTTAAATCTCTGCTCTTCTTGGTGAAGATTTTTTCCCATAAATGTGCCTGTGCCTGTGTATGATTTCACCACTTTTTCTCACTGATTGCATTGTCCTAACATGAATGATGAAGCAGATCATTTTGTGTCTTCACAAAACTGAAGACACCAAATATGAGTCGTATGCAAACGCAAACCTCTGGAAACAACAGCTTTATTCCAACAGGAACTAGTGCAGCATTAAGTGACCCACAACTACAATCCAGCAAAATAACACAATTAGATGGAGGGCGGTTTCTGTTATTTATGAGATGAATTATCAGCAGCACAGTAGGTGGGCTTTTTGTGTTTATCATTGGACATAATGACAAAACATCTGGCTGCTTTTCCACATTTCCAAAATAGATTTTCAGTTGTTTTTTTTAACCAAATCAATACATTTGCAGAACTTAAAATAGCCAAGTACAACTAAAATATTTTAGTAGAATGCTAAAGAAAAATATCCACCTTTCATCTTTTTATAAAATCTAACATTGAATTCCAAAATGAAAAATATTTACTTGCATGTTCTCTTGCAAACCTCATGGTTTATGTCCAGACATGATGAAACTCAACAAATAATTGACAAATGAGCCCATAAATGAATCATGAGTTGCAGCCCTATTGGCCTATTTATTAGAGCGACACAAAGAATTCCAAAAAGTGTCACAACACCGGTGCTAATCTGCACAGATCATATGCTAATGATCATCATGCGCACAAAAGAGAGTTTTCTCTCGACAGACACCCACGTCTGACCCTGTTCTCGGCCGTCCGTCCGTCACAGGTGATGCTGGTGGGGGATTCAGGTGTTGGGAAGACCTGTCTGCTGGTCCGCTTCAAAGATGGCGCCTTTCTAGCCGGCAGCTTCATCTCCACCGTGGGCATCGACTTCAGGGTAAGCCAACGCAAACCCCAAAACAATGCAGTACTGCGTGACAACTGGATTCAGAGATGACACCCAATTGTGTGATGAGTTGATCAACGTTTTTACTTTACTTTGGTAGCATGCTTCTCTAAAGTGTTATTCAAACAATATCAGGACAGCCCTCCAAAATGTCTCCATATGAGCTGTGGTTCCTCATCCACACTGTTTATTTACCCCTTTTTCAGGGCATTAGTGCCAGATACAATTGGCTATGGTTGCACAAAGGGAGCGTTGTGTTGGGGCATTCACACAGCACACTCGTATTTCACAACATGCGCAGACACCCGTCTGATAATTCCTAATAAAAGAAGAAAGATGGTACTCGATGTATACGGATGGAGGCCAACCGGGTATACTTCCAAAGACGTGTCACGCTACCGTAACAGCTGAGCTTCAAGTCCGTGTGCTGCAAAACGCGCTCTCGCCGCCAGTGGCTTTCCCGCTCTCTGCTTATCGGGCCCTGTGGGGAAATTCGAGCCAACATCTGCGCTTTTAATGTCACAGCCGTGGAGCCGAGGCAGCGATCCACTCTGTCGCCGGATGTAAAGCCGTCCAGCAGGACGCGTGTGTGTGTGTGTTTACTGACAGCCGGAGAACAAACCGAGCCCCTCACCTGGGAAGCCAGTCCCATGAGCGGCACATCAGCGAAAGGTCAAGGGGTCAAGTACAAGAAGCAGGATGTACAAAGCAAGGGAGCTTTTTCGTCTATAGATTCCAATATATATTTAATACTTGGCGAGCTCAGTGGAAGTGTGTGAGATGCGTCTTCCTTGAATGCGTTGGAAGTATGTCGTGGGGCTGCCTCGCCTTGTTTCTTCGCCGCGCAGCCCTCTGCCCTGGTACCGCACCGAAAGGTGACACTATCAGCAGATCTGTGCTAAATGAATAATTGATTTGGTCATTTCCCAGGCACGTCGCACACAACCGTAATCACAAGCCTTCTTTGGCATTTTCTCTGTCATTTAGTGTAGACGAGGATGGCTTTTTAAATGAATGTTTTACTCACTGAGACAATTCCTGCCTGTTTCATGTCTGTATGACGAAGATGAAACTGTTGGACTGAAAATGCATCTCAGCGTGAAAGAAGCTAACGAGTGTCTGACCCCAATAGGTACAGAGATATCGGGTATTTAATCCACACAATAACTCAAGTGTACAAATGGAATATTTGGTGAATGCCCCTCCACAAGGGGGACAATAATGGTGTCTTTCTAAAAATGCGCTGAGCTCGTGTGTTTTCACTCCCTTGGCTTATCAGCAGCAAATGAAGTTGTTCCCAATCTGAGCCCAAAGCACTTGGGGGCAGTTCTTCGCTCCTCTCTCATTTGACTCTCTCGGCCTTGTGTTTCACAACGATATAAAAGTCCCGCAATGCTGGGGAGGCAAATGGATCTTGGCTGGATAGAGAGAACTTCGTGAAACACAATCGCCATGCCATGGATCATAGAAAGTTGACAGGAATTGGATAACAATGGAGTAAAAATGATTCCATTGATCTATCACATCTCAAACCTTTTTTTCTGATGGAGGTGTTTGACCTCTGTTGGAACGACGACTCGATGCGTGCGGGTTTTTGGAGATTGTTTAAAAGAAAACCGGCTTTTCATTGTGGCCTGGCGGGTTTTGATGGTAAATTGAGGCGTGGTCGTTTGTGCTCCCTCTGCCCTCGTTCAAATAGGGCCTCATCCATTCTGTATACAAAGCTAAGCCCTTTTTTAGAAAGATATAAATGAGAAACACAGACAATGTGCTTCCTCTTTAATCTCCTGCTTTGTGTATATATATATATATATATTTATTTATTTATTAATATCTAGAGCACTTTGCAACCGATCCGTTGGTTGAAAGAGTTCTATTTTTAGAAACTCTTGGGTTGTTCAGACTGCAGAACACTCTCGGAGTCTTTTTTTGAAATGGCGACGCTTCGCCGGCTCACTTAAATCATGAAAATGACGAGCACGGTCAACACTTTGTTTTAGTTCTAAAGATTTTGCAGACGTGGATTCAGTGCCAAACCTGCGAGTTGGATGTTCTATTTTTACTGCGTGTGTCTTTAAAGAAGCGAAGTCGGGTGTGGGGTTAAATCACCAGTGTTGCATGTGGATATATTCACATATTGTTGTTGCCATGTGATTGCAATGTGGCGTGCTGCAACAAGCCTCGCGGGGCCTCATCCACAGGGCAAAGAACCGCAAAGTGCGTTGTGTTCATTCATTCGGTGCAGCGATACTTGAAGAGATGTAATTCATTGTTGGCAGTGAGTTTGCAGCCTGCAGCCCACACGCTTTAGCAGAGGGCATCTTTGTGATTAATTATAGCAGAAATGGAGGGGAAGAAAAAAACCAGTCTTTGTCTGAATTGCAATGTTCATATAGAAAATGTTTGAAAGTCGGCGTCATCTCTCACACACTGGATATGAGGTCAAACTAATTTGCCGGAGCTTTTGTGTCCGTAGGGTGGTGGTGTTAAACGTTCTTCACGATAGCAGCTGATGTTCTGATATCTGCAGAGATATGCTGCTCCTTTGCTGAAAGTGCTCGTGTTTCTTTTGTTCAGCTCTCGGGGCTCTAGAGTTCGGATGGCGGGTCCGACATCTCTGCGTCTGCACGCCACGCGCGGTACAACAGCACGCCGCGTTTCTGCTTCTCGTCCCCGCGGTTCGATGGCGCGTGCTCCGTGTTTATCTAATTATGCGTGCTGCCACTCATCCTCCACAGTGGAGCCTTTTCTCCCCTTTCATCACCTTTTCAGCCTGCTCGCCAGGATGCAGCACGGCACCGCGCCGCTTGATCATTAAACAACAGCCTGCAATGACGCAGATGGTTTCTGTGCGTGTGTGTGTGTGTGGCCTGTTAGAGCATGACAGGAGGATCATATTGACCACATTCCCCGCCCTTTAAAGCTAATTGGCATGTGGCTCGTTGTGTTTGTGACAACTTGAACCCTATTCTGTCAGGAGTAACAGCACTGGGAAAGGGGAAGCATTGATGAATAGCCTTTCGGCACAAAACCCCAAAGAATTCATTGTTGTTCTGGAGTTCAGGTTTTGTATTTTCTGTTGAAAAGAAAGAGGATGGAAGAATTGAACATAAACTGGAGAAATCCCCTTTTTTATACAGTTTTGACTAAACTAACAGACCCTTTGAAGCAACAGCACTTTACATCCAGTGAAATAATAATATCTTATTGTTAAATAATATCTATACTCCGTGCTTCGGTCATTTATTTCCCCTCACATCAACAGCAATGTGTGCGTTTCTGTTAGAACGCGGCAGACGCCCATCAGTCAGCCGAGGACTGATGATGATGATGATGATTTCAGTCCCTCGGAGGCCCTTCAGGCTCCCAGATGTCGCCCATCGATCCCGGAACGCCTTTTTTGTAGTGGTTGTGAATCTCAATTGTCACGCTAATGACTGTAGCTACCCTCAGATTGCCGGGATAATCTAATAGTTTCCTTTTAAAAAACTCTGTCTGCTTCCTAATCTGCCGCTGGATGACCTCACCGGACAACATTGGTTGCTATGGTCACGATGCAGAGGTAATCCCGAAAAGGCAGTTGGAAGTCAGTTTTTTAATACATCATCATTTCCTTCAAATGAATTTGACCAATATGAATAGAAAAGGTCAATGCACATTGCATCGTCAGCAATCATAGATGTCAAAACGCCTCCCGCGGTGTCGGCTGGAAGTTAAGCCCTGTGCAGATGCGCTTCAGTATTCAAGCAAAATGATGGAACACGCTCGCGCTAATAAAGTTGCCACGGGGCAAAAACAACACCAGGAACAGTCCAAAGTCCAAGCGACGCGTCCTCTACTCTCCCACCTGCGATCCCGATCCCCTTTGCTGCAGGGTTTCATGAACGTTGCTTGGTGAAATATTCTTTTTTTATGTACTATGATGCGGTGGAGTGGCCCCCGAAGACCTGGCGGCAGATCCACATTGGACGAAAGGCCACTCACTAAGGCAGACCTATTGGTCAGTCTGTCTGTCTCGCGTTTTTTCTTTTCTTTTTTCTTTTTTTTTGCGTCACACAACTCCTCAAGTCCTCGTTGGGTTCCCAGGAAACCGTTGTTATGGAGCAGGAGCCATGACGACGATGCAAAGCAACGAATGCGTGGAAACGACTCCCGCCAGATTCCGGCATTTCGGAGGGCCGCGGGGGGGGGTTGACTGACCGCTGAATTTGGGTGATGAATTGAATTCTCGTTTTTTAGCCCGCGTTCGTTGGTGGGGCAGCTCTCTCTTTTTTTGGGGGGGGGGGGGCTCGGCGTCGCTTCGCTTCACGCCCTCTCAGTTCAGTGCGCTCAGGACAGGAAGCTTTCCAGTTCAATCACAGCCCTGAGCTCTGAAGGCCACGCGACGGCTCCACTGGAGCAAGGCAGGGTTAAAGTGTTGATCCGTGACTTCTTGGGAGGGGGCGCGTGGGGGTTTGAATCCGCCCCAAATGCTACACATTTGAACATGAAACAAAGGTGAGCATATTCATTCTTTCGGAGTATCCACCTGAAGGAGATATCTGTTCTACGGCTAGCTGCTCATTGAATCTGTGCTGAGCAGCGAGGTCACCAGAGGTCGCGATGTCATTCAGCGCTTCCTCATAGATTTGGAAGGAATAAAAAAACTAATTTAGTAGCTTCCCAATTCAATTAATCACATCCATGCCTGGTTAAAGCGCACAACATTTGAATTGTTAAAGCAGAGCACCACACTGCTCCTTTGCTACCTTTTCCCTCCGGTTGCACCGATCCAAACCCGCCCATGTGGGTTTATATTTGTTTTGCTTCATTCAGTGTTTGATGTCTTTTTTTTTTATAAATGCATCTGAATTCGACTTGCCCCGCGGGTTACTGTTGTTGCCGGTGAAGATTACATTTATAATTAGAAAGTTGAAAGCAAGGAGACGGTGATAAAATAAATCAAAATAAAGGCTTTCCAATTTTAACGACGACGGCAGCGTGTCATGTGCAACTTGCTCTGAGATGACGGATGACGTCTGTGTGTCTGAGCTTGAGTTTCCTTTTGTGTGTGTGTGTGTGTGAATTTGCAAAAGATGGATAGACGGAAGAAGGTTGTTAACAAACTCTCAATTCAAAACGGTGTAAAAAAAAGAGTAAGTCTCAGTCTGTACTGAAGAATGTGAACACAGTGTCCCTCATGGTCCGTCTCCTCTGAAGCACACCAGTGCACAGCTTCACACTGCGATGGTTTCAACCAATGATTTACACGGACGCAACACTTTGAGGTGGCCCGGAATATTTGTATGACACTTCCCTCTTCCTAAAAAAAAAAAATACAAATAATTACACCCTAATCTGGTCTCATTATATATGCAAACCTCAGTCTGCACAGAAGGAAGACAGAATGTACATCAAAATGTCTCTTTGTCCCCCTGATGATACACCATTCCCTTTTGAAAGAGGAAATATGGTCACATTGAGTCATCCTATTGTCTGGTTTAGCTTGAGGAGAGCAGCTAAAATCTGAGATGATCTTATTCCTTCAAGAAAGATTTAAAAGAGGGAATGCAGGCTACATGTTTCCATTGAAAGACCTCGGATATGTACAATAGTTGAGTGAAAGTGACAACAGCATTTACTCCGACCATAAATGTCAGCATGCGGTGGTTTTGTGTTTTGTAGAATAAAATTGATGTCCTTTTATTATCCTTTGGGAACATGGAAGGAGACGATTAACAGCTCTACACTGATCCGGAGTTCAGAACAACCACCAGACAAATTTTAGAGGCCCCCCGAAGTAAGTGCATCACAATGATGCATATTCATGGCTGTCTCAGGCATTAAAATAAGTAAGAGCAGGTATGTGGCTCGATCAATCAAAGCAACCCTGTGCTGATTCATTGGACACAAAGTAGAGGGTACTTGGACTGGAAGTCGTCGCCATTAAGTGCTTATGCTGAGAAAGGGAGCAGACAAAGCACGACCGACGTGTATTATTTCCACACTGCCCTTATTTACATGAGGAGCGAGGTGGAGGCGGGGGTGTGCGTTGTCTGTCACTCCCACGCGTTTCGTGCCATAGATCAAACTCCTTAGTGCTTTGATTTAAAGCGCTCGTAGGGCGCAGGTTAGAAATGATATGTGCAACAATCTCATCCCACTACTCGCACATTCACCAGCGGCGGCTGGAGTTGTACTTCAGTTTTTCTTTTTTTTTTGCTTATATATTATAGCCTTTAAACAGATTTTTTTACTTTTTATTAAAATATATTTTGAAACAGAGTACTTTTACTCTATAGTAAGTAAATAGTAAACAATTTAGTCCCAAAAAATGGGTTGAGATCTAACAAACACACGCACATACGTTTGCCTAAGCGTATGTCCCAGTTTCCATGGACTGAGTTTACAGAATATTGAATTAGTGTCATAGCATTCTTCTTATTTACAGCTGTATTATAGTATTACCTTTTAATAGAATATCAAGGTGTTTTTCATTGAGCTTCTTTGTTTCTTATAACATGGAGCTCCATGTCATATGATGTTCTCGATGGTTATGATCCCAAAATGAAAGCTTCACGAAACAGGAAGTAGCCTCTCACAGAATATTTGAGTAGTTGACAATTGACTAAAAGGACTTTTTTTTTTTTATTGCCTCTTACTCTGTGACGTCGGAAGCCGTTCTAAAGTCTGTTTGGTTTAAGATGTGGTATTACGTAACACTATCCTCTTCCCCACGTTACGATCAAATAACCATGTGACACTTAACACTTTACGCTCTGTTTGCACAATCAGAAAAAGGCATACATTTTATCTCATTTTTACCTCATTAACATTGTTATTACTTCTGTGTATTTTAATCTTGTACATTGTTGTTGTGCGCTGCTAATGGCTGGCTTGGGGCTGACGTTTCATCTTCATCTCAAAACCAGTCTCCCAGCACAGAAATCAACGACCAATCCATGTAACCTTAAATTCGAAGATGGTAGCATGGTCTTGTAAACAAAATTCTACAGACCTCAAATGGAGACAAGCTGTGGTTGAGTATAACTCAGGGGCTCGGGAAGAAGAAAGTGGAAAAGGAATTTTTGACAAGCACATCAACATAGATCCAGAAATAGTTTCTCTGTGTTGTAGCTATTTCAAGGGTAATCCATCGCACAACTCTGCCCTCGGTGACAACAGCGCCATGGTTACTCTGCCAATCACCCCTCTCAAGTTATCTCCATCATTGGCTCCCAGTAGAGCCATGAGGTCCACTGCTGGAGCCCCAAGCAGGACTCAGGCTTCAGGGCCTCCAAAAGCATCTGCTGCCCAGGTCCGGTCCGTCTTGACACCCCACTATAACCACTACAACTGCCACCCATGTAACCCCTTGAGAGATCAGGGGTTCAGCGTCACTCATCCGGGCAGCCAGGCCCGCCCACCAGAAGCTTGGCTTCGAGCCCGCCTTCTGGGCCGGGGTCCAGGTTCTATCCTCCTGAGCACCAACTGCAGTATCATTTCTGCCAAAATATACTTATTATTATTATTATTATTATAAATAGGATGCAATGTTATTAGTTGTAGTAGTACAAGATGTATGTATTCCACTGTAATAATTTGATTGAATTTAATTTTTATTTAATATTGAAACCAAGAGTTCATTTTATTCCCAGTTTGAGATTGTCTGATACTAGAACAACATTGGATAATAATTATAATAATTAAAGATTCTTTTTTGTATGCTTCTAACTGTAGTCCAGTTACTCCCTGGATTTTTGGCTTGTTGGCAGTCAACAAATCCCAGTAAAAGCGTCTGGACCAGAACCTCCTGGTAAATAAATTTGATTTATTTCACTTTCATATACAGAAATAGAAAAGATATTCAAAAGTTGACAAAATGTGTCCAAGCCTTTGACTGGTTCTGTATCACCACACATTGAATGAGAGCGTATTAGTATACACACTCACACAGTGAGGTCATTCTGGATTAGTTATTAAGTCCAGAACGGACTGAAATGAACAGACCTCGGGGAACTTCTCTATAAACGCTTTAGAAATCCTTGTGGCTTTGCAAATAACACTCCACACACTTTTCGAGCTTAACTCACAGTGTGTGGTGACTGTGTAATGCTGTTCTGTCCACTGACCCTGGAGAGTGAGGCCCGAAACCGAGTTAGGATGCTGTGACGCCGTCCGCTGTCCTTTCACAGCTTCACGTCCTTCAGCCCGCTTTCCTCTGTACGCAACCTCGGCGTCTCTCTCTCTCTCTCTCTCTGAATAATCAAACTCCCGTAAAAAGGAACCGCAATAACGAGAAATCATGAACTACAACAACTCCCGAGATGTACTAGTTGGCAATCCAATTTGCTCTCTGCTTTTTGCTTATACAGCGCTTTATCCCTTTCACGTACCAGAAAGCAGAACGGCCTCTACGAAACCCCCCCCCCCCACACCCCTCATCGTTGTTAAAACACAGAGACACACAATGGATGTCCATCAAGCTGCTTCATACTCTACAATGCCAAAGCCTCGACACAGTGTGACAGCACAGTGTGGTAATAATACCACACTGTGCTGTCACACTGTGTCCTTAAAGTAGGGCAGAGATAACACTTTAAAACCCAGTACGACTCATTGGCAGAGTGCGACTCCCTGCCTGTTGTTTGGATCACAATTGGTCTTATTGAGTGTATTATACTGAGATCCAGGTGTCTTACAGAAGAGTGGACTAGAGGAAGCAGTATTCTGTCAGGATGACCGGGGGAACGCTACGGTTCAAGTACACATCGTGACTTTTCAAAATGGCCAAATTTCTATGTGAAAGAGGGATTGTCCGCGGCAATGAACCCTCAGGTAATTGTCCCCTGACTGTAGTTGCCTGCAGCTCGTGGAGCGATTTAGAGCCATTAAGCCCATTTTGGGGGTTTTACAGCCTGCTTTTTCAACAAAAAGCTCTGATGAACTGACTAATCGCTAACTGCAGATTGGCAAGAATGAAAAGTAGGTGAAAAAAGCCTGACTTGTTTGCCGTGGGGCTGTGAAGGTGCTCTACACAGGAGGCGGAGGCAGCTCCCATGTTTTCATGCTCTTTAATTTCATGGAATTCAAGTCACGTAAAAAAAACAACTCTTGATATGGGATGATTTTCTTTAGAATTGACCGTGATAACCGTGAATTGTTGCAACTGAGGCCTACAAAAGTACAGCTCTGCTTGCTGATAGGGTTAGCATGGATGGAATATCGCTATGCAATTACCCAGACATCACAGAGGTAAGGCAAAAGCAGCATGCAGGACCTGGGGAGGAAGAAAAGGGGGCTGAGGAGGGAAGATGACGTTTTTTAAAAGAAAGCCGGAGGGGATGAGACAAAAACAGAGGAGAGGTTGATGGAAAAGGAGAAACAGAGCGGCAGAGGGTGACAAATCCAGGATTATCTGGTTTTATTTCAAGATGCAGGGTGTAAACCATTGTGCGACGTAAGCGGAGTGGAGGACACGGGTCGGGGGAGAGTTTTCTATACATTTGGAACCGGCCATTTCATCTTTTATTGAAGTCATTTTGATCATCAGTCCGTTAAATAAACACTCTGTTTAATCCACAGCAATTATAACCGATGACAAGGCTTTCATTTGGAGTTGTCCTCAAAGTTTAAGGCCTTCCCAACAAGAACTGGATGTCATCACAAAGTGGAAGGGAACAATGCTATTTATGAGCTAAATGCTCAAATGTGTTCAATACTCTTGTGAGCTATTTGGGTCTGGATCCAATTGGATGAGCAGCAACATGTTTCCCTGCCTCCTAAATTGCCAATAACAAAGTAAACGAATCCTGTTAAATGAGTGGGGATACTGTGCTTCTTTCCATTTTAGGTCGGATATCTCGTCTCACACCTCATTTTGCAGCTGTTACTTCTGATTGAAGGTCTGACCCTTTGTGTTTGGATCGCGAAAGAACTGACGGCACGTAATGATATGATTATATAAAAAGCTTTGTATGATCACAGATCCTAATCAAAATGAGCTGAGCAAACCGGGGATTTATCGATTTTAATTTTTCTCTCGACAGTTCCTTCAGACCAGTCTCTTCGACAGAGTGTGCGTCCATGCTACAGTGCTTCATTTGAAGCCGAGGCCAGCGAGAGGAAATAACTTTCTGAACTTTAGATCTCAGTGACATCACTGTCCCACGGCTTCCCTGCAGTGGTTTCTGTGCTCTGGTCCCGTCCAACCCCCTCAGGGTTTGCTCTTCATTTGTCTCCATTTGCCTGAGCCATCATTTCCTTTCGCCCCTAAAACTTGAAGAGCCAGCATGCTGGAATAACGAACCCTCATTAAATCAGCACTAATTAGACGGTGCAGTGTTGACACATGCATGGGTGGTGTGTAGGTGTTTTGTTGTGGTAAATGCTTTTTGATGGGAGAACACAAAGGGCCAGTGGAAGCCAGACGTCGACAGTTTTTGCTTTCTGTAAAGTTAGTCCGATCTGCCGCTGAGGCACCCGGGAGGACAAAAAATGTATTTGACTGCTTAATGTTCCAGTTTTACCCGTCTTCCTGAGCTCATTAGAGTGCGCGGCTATTTTGAGATATAAAAAAACGGAGCTTACAAAGTAACAATCGAGGTCAGGACACATGAAAAGGCAGAAGGCCTGCAGAGTGGAAACAGCCAGCGTCATGTGACACAACCTCATACCAGCAGCTCTGAAGCTCTCTGATCAACACACCGTCGTTCCATTCAATGGATAAGCACTTCATACCTTTAATCACTGCCCCTGAAATGTAGTTGTAACTTGAAGTTGGCATCATCATTGGACTAATCATTCATCATTGGAAATGTGACATGTATCCAAGTTCAATTGTCGTCTTCGTTCACTTATTTACTTTCTGAAGCAGGTGGCTGCCTCGGTGAGCTGCGATCCTCAATGAATCCTGATTATTTTAACGAGCTGTCTCGCTTTGACCCACCTCCCAGTGATCCAGTTTGGGATGTGGCTCAAGGTGTGTAGGCTGGACTGCAGTCGTCCCTGAGCTCCCACTTTTCGTCTTTCTTTTTTTCGTCAGCTCATAATCATCAATTATGTAAGGCTACAGCTCGGAGCCGTAACAGATGGCCGTCGATGTATAACGGGGGAGAAAAAGAAAGACGAGCTCTCCTAATCCCCACTCCGCGTAAACTCCTTATTTTCAACCTTTAATGCTTTCGAACCCCTTTTTGCTTCTTTCTCCGTTGTCGCTTCTCTCCCGCTGGTCTCCACTTTTATTGCTGTGTTTATTGAGCATCTCAGGCAGACCTCAACATTAACGTAAGGGCATGGAAACCAGAGGCACAGCGTAAGCAGACAGAGTAAGTGACCTTGGGTCACTGGGAAGTGATCAAGTCGGTGTGCTGAATCCAGCTGGAGTCTTTGTAATGAGGGGGGATTCTTCAGCATGAATGCGTGAATGTTAGTTTCCGTTGCGAGTGCATGCAAAGATGCAACTCGGCCATCTTCGGAGGCACTGAGCGGCGACGGTGGCACCTGGGGTCGTAAATCCTGGGGAAACACTGCTAAGAAAGGTCATTTAGGGCTATTTAGGACTGGATTCCTGCTTTGAGACACACATTGTTGTTTTGTGTGTGTGTGTGTGTGTGTGTGGGGGGGGGGGTTATGTCTACATGAGTACAGGTGTGTTGGTTCCCAAATGCGTCCCTGTATGTAAAACCAAAAAGCCCGGCCTGTTTGTTTTTTCCAGGTCAGCAACACAGTAGGTATGAGCACAGCCTGCCTATAATAAACACAGGTCATGTGACAGAGCTCCATGCCTCGCGTCTGTTATCTGCTTGTCTGAGTATGACCAGAAATCTGCAACACGGGGACCAAGCAACTATTTCCTGCAGGTCTTCTCTCATCTCCGTCTGCTCGCCGACAGATTTCCCACCAAAGCTGAAACGTCGTGCCGCATGGCGTCGTGGGCTCGTGGTCATATAAACAGCCAGCCCACACACAGCGGCGCTCACGCGCAACGCACAACACTCGTAACGCCTTAGTGCCGCCGTAGCACTCCGTCATCGACACGCGCGACCCCTGCCTCCATCAGACATTAACACAGACAACACCCCCCAGACCGCATATTGTACCAAACCTTCAGTGACTCACAATAACTGTTTGTGGCTACTTATAATAGCCCTGAAGTATAAGCTCCTAACAGCTGGTAAAGGGATTGGCAATGGCTGCACATGCACATCTCCCATGTTGTGTGCAGTTGTGTTCCCTTAAGCGCTTTGTCCTTTAATCAGAAACAAGTCATTTTGGGGCACCTGCTGGATTGATCTCTTTTTTTGGTGAAGACAGTGACCTGTTTTAGCAAAAGTCCACATTTCTGCCGGAGGAGCCTTCTATTCTATGCCGTTGCACTCTGCTGCTTCCGTAGTCTCATGGAGACATGGAGCATAGGTCGCGTATTGTCATTTCTCAGTTCAGGTGCTGGGTGAGGGTACAAAAGCCCTCTTTAGGAGCCTTCCAGTGAGTTTACCGTAATGAATGAAAGTTTTCTATAACTCTCTCTCAACAGCCTCCTGAGCTTCGAAAGGCATCGAACGTTTCTGTGCCGCAAAACTTAAAATTGTTTTGTTTCCAGAAGCGGTTGCGCTGCCCATGCCTCGACTGCAGCAAACATGCAGCAAATGCTTCTCCCGAGTTAAGTGTTCACTATTTGTAAAAGTAAACTATCATTCACAATACCGCATGTATTATGGATGAAATGCATTATGAAGCAAACCGCCCAACGCGCAGCCTCCGGATCCACGGCCCTCACTCGCAGGCAGAGAACTGGGTGTGAACCAGGAGGAGGGTGAATCATTGAGCCCAGTGACCAAATAAATAAAGGCTTTATTTGCTCATGTGATTACCTTATTTCCTACCGAACTCCGTGGCTGCTGGGTGGCTGCAGTCTGTGATTTGTTCCCTCGCTTTGATGCAGTCCGCTTCAACCTAGCCCGGCCCTTAGTCACTTCAGTTTGATGGAAGGCGTGTATATACTGACGTATATAAACATCAATTCCCTCCGAAACGAGCCTTACTACCATATTCAGCGGCTGTCTTTCATGAGTCCGACCTGCCGACCTTTTGGGTTAGTCGTGTAGGAAGAAGAGATGCCGCTTCAATACGAATAAAAAAAAAAAAACATTGGCTGCTTTCCCCTCTCTCCCCGGAGCCCAGAGGTTTTTCCTGTTGGATTGCGACGCAGTAGTCTGACCCCGATCTATAAACTACTAATCCTGTCATGTGTCTTGTTGTGACAGGGGAAAAAAAACGACTATCCATCCATCCTTAAAAGGTAACTGCTTAACGTATTCAGGGTGTCTGGCTTAAGCCGATCCCACCTGACATGACCACAGAGGGAGGCGAGTTCAGGTGGAAATGACCTGAACGTGCATTCTTTGGAAAGCCCATTGGGGGCGACTCCTCTGCTATGGGTTAACAGTGTCGGGGCCTCATACACGTACACCCGGCCAACACGCAGATAGCGCTCGCTGTAATACTTCAGGCAACCTGCAGCTCATCAGCTAATCGCCGCCTTTGTCCGCCCACCGAAGCAAAGTCCAGACTGCGATGTTCCCCCTGCTGCTGCTGTGACTGTTTGATACAATCAAAGGATTCGCGGGCGGCTTCTGTCGATACCGTGGAACACACACTCCCACTCCCACTCCCCCCTTGGCCCTCCCGTGAATGCACACGCATGACACGGAAAGTGCAATGGGCTTTTTTTTTGGGGGGCGCTTTCACCTCAGTGCGGCCTGATGGTGCCTCGCGCTTTCACGCCCATGATGAATAAAGCATGATGTTTACATTCGTCCAATTTAGAGTCAAATAGGCCAAAAAACGGGAGGATGTCTATAAGGCATGTGACTCACGGGTGTTGCAGGTCATTTGGTTGCAGAGAAAGGTCTTCATTCCCTTCCAGTTGTACTGGGCTCCACCCTCTGGTGTCACCTCTGGTTGCAAGAAGGAAAGTTGGCGATCGACGTCACTTGTATTACATCCACCTCTTCTATCCAGTCTGTGTGATGTAGCGTAGATTTGTTGTGTGTCTTTATAGTTGTAAATGTAAAAGCTACCAATACAAGGAAGAAATGGCGGTTCCTTCACTAGATCCATACAATTCAGCAGAAACGCACTTTGTTGAATAAATTACTTCCACCTGTGCTCTTCCTAATCAGAATGAAAGCACCCTTCAGCATGGAGGCAGCTAGCCTTTTAACTAGGACCTGATTCTGCAGTATGACCTCCTTAAGATCCTCACCGTTGGCCCAACCAAGACTTTCGAGCATGTGACTGAATTGCAAATCTCTGCTCCAATCCTCCAAGGGACCAGAGACCAGAGCAAATGCAGCCTCAATCTTCATGCAGGAATTCTGCCATCCCGCTTCGCTTCATCCTAAAAGGCGGCTATCGGATGACAGTCAGAACTGAGCGTCCGTGTGCCGTGTTCAAGGGATCATCATCATCATCCTCATCGAGGCACGGGGCGCAACAGCAAGCCATCGCTGGGCCGAGGGATAACGAGATAAAATGAACGCGCAGAGACGCGAAGCGTGTTCAAACCCGTCTCTGTATGAAACACGGGGGCTATTGATATTCTCACCGGGTCCCGTTTGCCGAGTGGATCACATCCCGCAGGTCGTGATGGATGGCAAAGTTAGATCCGCTCTGTGTGTAGTCAAAGAGATTAGAAGTAATGCATTGGTGTCATGTGAAACGATCCGTACAGCCAATTACTTTCCCCATGAAAAGATATCGCTGAGCTATTGGACAGCTAGTGTGTGTGTGTGTGTGTGTGTGTGTGTGTGTCTGCTATCCTTAACTAATGTTTTGGTAAGTGACGCAACTCCATGAAACAAAGGTCTTGATCAAAACAAGGTGTGTGTGTCTACATAGTTCAGTATGCAGTTCTAATTCTAAATTCTAAATGAGTTTCCCTTCTTAAAAGAGTGTTCTTCTCTGGCCGCCATTGAAAGTGTGAGTTTTTCTTATCAAGTTCTGTTGTTTTCTTGCTTGCTTTTGTTGTTCCCGTCCCCTTGCTTTCTGCTCTATCATGTTTTTTTTCTTTCAGAATAAAGTAATGAGCATTGACGCGGTGAAGGTCAAACTCCAGGTAAGAGCAGTGCATCTCTTTGTGTCTGAAGGCTTAAGAGTGGGCTTTCCTGTAGTCAAAGTTCTGATATTTTCATGCATGCTTTTTAGCCACGTACCTTCTATACGGCCTCGCGGCCCGCTGTGGGAGGGTGGAGACTTAATGAGGCCTGAGCTAATCTCCATCAGTCAATTAGCCCGTCGCTCTGCCTGACTGGAGACACTAGGGGCAATAACAGTTTTTTCCATCGGCTTATCCGGCCTGGAAGCTATCAGCGAGAGACAGAGAGGGAATCCTCGCGGTGGAAAAACAGCCTCAGATGCTATCTGATGAGTTCTTCACGTCATTTGCACAACACTCACGCCCTCGCTGCCTCTGTCTTCCTCATCTTTAATGGATCTGTGTTCCTATCTGTAAAATGATTTCACGGGAATGAGTTTAATGCAAGTGGCAGGCATGTTTACACATTTGAACTTCTCAGAACTTGTTAAATTAAAAATAAATTCAGACATCTCTGCAGAGTCCTGCACAGGTCCAGTTTCTAAACCAGCAGATGTTTTCATGATGTTTTTCGTTAGTAGCTAAACGCTCCACTATGTCCACCAGATAACCGCCAACGGGGCAGGAAGCACTCAGTGAAGCTTCCTTTGGAAACCGAGGGTGTTAAATGTTAAATTTGAGAGCCGTGAAACCAAAACAATGAGCTGAAAGATACTTTGAATGTCCAAAGAGCAAAGGGGACCCTGCTTTAAGGCGCATTCCCTTCGGCTGATTTCATTTCTTGTAAATGAACTGGACTTCTTAAATATTTTTCCAAGTAGAAAAAAATTAAGCTGACAAAGAAATCTGAAAGAAACCAATAAAGGAATATAAAGGTGGCTGCAGATAAATGTCTAAATGCTGTTTAAACAATGAGTGATCGGTGTCATGGACAATAAGACTGTTCAATTTACAATTAAAATGTACAATATAATATAGAATAATATAAACCAGAGGAATATAAAAAATAAAGTGCACAGGCAGATACTCTACACAACTAGATTGAGTGTATGAGATCAGGTGTCTGTGCATGTGGAGTGAGAAAGTCCTACAATGCAGTATAAAGCACAGCTCTCTTAAATAAACAACAATCTATGAGAACAAGAAACAGTATCTTGAAAAATAGCTAAAATATTTTCAAGCCCAATGCTGCTGACTTATCGCTGCTGTATTTGATGAGTCGGCTCTAGAAAGGACTCGTGGTTACTTAACCGTTGTAACAAAGGAAGTAGCTGCTCTGTCCCCCGGTGACTGACAGCGATTACAAGAATGAAAAGTCCTCTTGTTTTTTTTATCTTTCAGATCTGGGACACCGCCGGACAGGAGCGATTCCGCAGCGTCACACATGCTTACTACCGCGACGCCAACGGTAGGAATCCTCCATGTTCAATACCGGTGCTTAAACAATACTTTAAAACCATACCATACCTCTGCCTGAAACTATGATCAATATATTAGTTAATAGGAATTTGGGGAATATTAGTGATTTCATTCCAGTTGCATGCTCATTGTGCAGGAACTATATTCAAAAGCCTTCATGTGAGATTGACGCTCCTTGTCCTCGACCTCTTGACGTCATGATTACGTTACCTGCTGCCAGGACGTAGTCAGCCCTAGTACAGTGAGCCTGTGTGATGATGACGGACATCCTCGCCTCTACCTGCCGTTTCCTCCTGAGCCAGCCGAGCTGTCTCACAACCCTCGTCCCCTTCAAGCGTGTGATTGATCGAACCGTCTCCCTGTGGCTGCCTCCTTCCCGTTGGGATAGCAAAATACACACTCAAGTTGCTGATTTGATGGAATTATTTGTGTGTGTGTGTGTGTGTGTGTGTGTCTGTGTCTGTATGTGCAGGCCTCCGCTGGCTCTGTGCAGGTTGCCTTCAGAGAGAAAGGCTAACCACTGGGTTAGAGATGAGCCTGGCTCTCACACATGGGGGCGGTGATACAGCTATGAGCTATTCCCATGTGTCTTTCTCACTTTTTTTCCTGTGTGTGTGTGTGTGTGTGTGTGCTTGTGTCAGTAATATAAAAAAAACAACCCCACCGAGCGCAGATAGCAGTGTGCCTCGGGGCCGCCCTCAACGAGCAGGTGTTGTGGAACACTCACACACACACACACACACACACACAGCTGTACACCTTTTATCCGAAACACGAAAATCATTCGGCTGCATACAAACCGGCACCTCAACGGTCTCATTATGTACGACTGTGTCTGCATGTTTGCGTTCAAATGGGTATGCCCTTGTATGGAGTTGCATGTGTTATCACATGATCTGTAACTGCCGCCCCTCCGTTCCGCCAGCGGTACAGTTCGCCCTCGCTGATCTAGGTTGCCCCCCCCCCTCCCCATCTGCAGCCCGGGTCCTCATCCAGCAAAACGCTCCCCCGTCATCTGCTATCAGTTGAGAAAAAAGATTTGAGCACATAAGGTCCCAGTGACTGTGCCGTGGGAGCATCTCCAGGCTGCCTGTGATGTCACCGCTATCTAATCTGCATATTCTACAGCAAACGAGTCCGAACTCTCCTCTGTTGGAGGCGGATGCGTGTATCCGCCGTCACCCTGTAGACGGGAAGTCAGATCTGGTGTGAATCATCTGACGCAGTGAGCCAGGATGGTACAAACACTGCAGCGCTGAAAGCAATTCCAAAATATGATGGTCTTGTTATTGGATGTTTGTGATATCGCCGCTTCACAGGTGCTAGTTTTGATTAAAAAACATGAACTATATCCCTTATATATTGAGAGGATATTGTGAGTAGGAGTGCAACAAGGTAATAGGTGAAGGAAATATTTGGTAAGATCAATTTTGATTTATCAAATAAAGAAAGGATAAACTTTCATGTCTTTAGCGCTACAGGATGAAAAAAAACCCCAAAATAAACTGCAGGGACAAAGGGCAGAAAAGGGGAAGAGAAGAGCTTTCAATAGAAGCTTGCACAGACACCCTATCAAGAGTGCAGAGAATAATTTAATAAAAGAATAATTGAATCCAAGGTTGTCGAGAGTTCTATCAGTGAAAATACGCGAGGGAGCAGCTTTAAATGCACTTCTCCCTCATGGCAGATAGCGTGTAACTTTTGGGCTGTTTTCCTTAAGGAATCACCAAATGCAGAGCATTGCGATGTCACTCACTTTCTGACATAGATCTGAGATGATGGACCTTTCAGCAAAGGCCTTTTACCATCACCTTATCGCAGGGAAAGAATCACAGCATGATGAATGGTGGGAAACAGCATGACAGAGATGATGCATTTCACGGCACGAGTAACGGCCGCCAAGGGAATACTTTAAATGGCGGTAAAACGAATAAAAGGTTCGCTCGGTATGAAGCGCTTTGTCTTCTTCGATTCCTTCTTAGCGGGTTCCGTCTTCTGATTGGCTTCGGTCGGCCCGTAACTCAGTGGATGTCCTCACAGAGGGTTTATTTCATCCTCTTTCTTAAATGATGAGCCATATTCCTTGGGTTTTCCTCTGTCTTTATTCGAAACACAGATTAGGCGATTACCTTTGGTGCTCGTTGAGCTCATAGACCAAGATGAGACAACAGCAACGATTCTACAACTCCACCCCCCCCCCCCCCCCCCCCCTGTCTTTCTGTAGGACTCGAGGGCCACAGCGTGAGGCGGTAACGGTGTGTGTTGTGTAAACCGATAGATTGAAGCAACATGTGGCCAAAAATCCCCGGCAGCTATGCACCTTGTTCCCGAATGCACTCTAGCAGCAGCAGCCCCCCCCCCCCCCCCCCCCCCCCCCCCAGTACACAGTCAAGCTGAGCCCCGGGCGGCCCGTACGAAACTCCCACCCACCACGTGCTTGGACCACGTGGAGAAGTGGTGACCAAAACGCAGCGACCTCATCAATACACCAAATCAGTGTCATTAGCTCATCGCGTGAGCGCCTCCGCCTTGCCCCGCCCCGCCCGCGTCATCTTTTGTTACCGTGCCCTCGAGTCACTGTATCCATGGCTAATGAGCGACTGGGAGCCTCAGTGGATGTCAGAGTCATGGGGGGGGGGTGAGGAGGACCTGTCCAATCTGAGGCGAGCGGATGGAGTTAAGTGGAGAATGTGCGGAGGGGTCGGCAATAGAAAAGAAGAGGTGGAGGCAAAGAGAAAAGGGGAAGGGGGGGGGAGGCGGATGGAGAAGGGGGTTGAAAACAATACATTGAAGTAAGACTGCTCCACTGCAGGAGAGGCGTGAGCTGTGCAGGATCCATCACCACGCCCTCGGTGTGTGTCTTTTTCATGCCTGCACGCACACACACACACACACACACACACACACACCTACCGGCTTCCTGCATATTAAGAAGCAGACGTGAAAGGACAAAGTCAAGGGCATTTATTAAGCTTTATTAAGCTTTATACTTATAAATATAAATTTATACTAATTTATATCTGTTTGAAGTGAACGGAGAGGAAGCTGTAAAGAGTGTGTGTGTGTGTGTGTGTTTGTGTGTCTGTCCATGCTTAAACTCTCAATGAGCTAATTGTTCACACAGTTTAATATCCGCCTCAATGAGTGGCCTTCAAATATTGACCCAGCTCTCCTATTCCGCACGCTTGGCCTGTGCATTTCTCTTTAACGTTTATCCAAAAACAACGGCTTCCAACAGTCATGGATTCAGCCGTCAGTACGGCGCCGTCAATCTAGTGATTGCTCTTCTGTGTGATGGATTCGGCCTTTTCTAAGATGGACCGTGCTCCGCTTGAAGAACAGGTCGAACAACCAGGTGGCAGGAGTAATACAGGTGATGGGAGGAGGGGACGCAGAAGGAATAAAGTCCAACTCATCCGTCAGATATCTCACTCATAGATACAAGCTTTTCACTAAGCAGGGGTGCTTTGGAGCAAGGTGTGCTTTGGAGAGGGCGGGGCCACTTTTGGTAGCGCTGAACCCCGACTTTAGCTTCTCTCAAACTGCAGAGGAAGCACTCAGAGGCTTTACTTAAGGTTACTGTAGAAAACTAAGTTACAGTGGAGATACTATCAGTAAGATAGTACGAGTTAAAGTACTGCAAATAGAGTTTTATTGAAGTGAAAGTACAATGTATTGTCAACGTTATTTCTAAAAAGGATGAATTAGGAATGGTAAGGAAACTACAAGTATACTAAACTAAATACTTCCATGCTTTCTTTATTAAAGTTACCAGGTGGAGGTGGAGTAACACGCAAATCTAACTCATATCTTTTTGCTTTTTTTGCTGATTTAAAAAAAAATATTTGCTTTGATTGAAAAAAGCAGTCATTTATTGTCAGCTGCTTATAAGCTCAGTTTATAAATCTGATTACGTTAGCGGTTCCAAATGTTCAGATCAAAGAAATGGTTCCCCACGTAAGTCTCCGTGAACACGTGCTTTTTACACATGTTCCCCTCATCCAGTCATCCATATTTCCAAGAATATGGAGATGTTCATAGTTTTTTCACCCTCACATAACCCCCCTGCCAACCTCTCTCTCTCCATCATCTAAAAAAGAAGAAACTGGCTGACGCTGTGTGTTGTAGTGAAGTAGCCATGTACCACCTGATTTTAGCGTCAATATTTAGTAAATCCACAAAACAAGCCTTGGTGTTTGGCCGGCCTGTGTGCATTTTATTCATATGTGTATGCGTGCTTGCCGTGATATTTCATTGTCTCGTATAAAATGAAAGCGGAGCAGCGAGTGATTTACTCGGATGATCCTCTGTGAGATGATGGATAGCAGCGCACTATGGGTCACCTCGCTCCATCCGACCCCTCCCTGCGAGGTGCACTTCGTATTGTCCTTTGGCCCTCGTTCATCAGAAAATTGGCTCCTGCCTGTTTCTCGTGAGGTTAAAGGTCAATCCATCAACATGCCCACCTGCCTTTGCCCACGGGTTAATCTTACTCACCGTCCCGTCTCCGCCTGTGTGCACCTCCTAGGGTGCATCACCATCTCCTAGGTTTGTTGTGTCTCTTCATCTGCCCTCGAGCTTTCCTACTTCCTACTTCCCTAAGTACTTTGTGTCCGTCCGGTACATTAGGCTCCAACCGCAATACAACTGCCGTCTTCTTCGATGTAATTGGACGAGAGCAGGGTGAAAGAGAGCATCTCCTCGCCGTTCACTCCCATTTTCTGGTGGCGGATGAACTGCAGGAGCCACTGCGGGGAGGAAGTGAACTCACGGGGGAAGGTTATCGCTCTCCCTCCCGCCGTATTTCCTTTTACACCTCCCGCTGGTCTCCTCACTCCATGTGTTTTTTTTTTTTTTTTTTTTCAGCTTGACACAGCTGGGTCACGCTCAGGGGTGATAACAGCTCATTAAACACCCTTCACAGACTCGTCCGGCTGGAAAACACAAAGAAATGGAGGGCTTAATCCAAAATAGATTGGTGAAACTGGGGGAAGAGGAGGCGCACGCAGGGGTCGGAAAAAGTGTGTTGTGAATGAGGGAGAAGGAGAAGATGGAGCCGTGGATGTAATAAGTACGAACTGATCATCCCAAGTGCACGTTGATCCGGCTGAGAAAATGGGTTCACAATTGTCCTCGTAGGTGTAATGAGCTTTTTTTGTCTGATGGAGCTTTATGATGCACGAATTCCAGCTCGCGCTCAAAAAAAAGCCCCTCCCGAGTTCATCCTGCACGGCAGCGCGGTGCACTGGGAGGTAATTAAAACTCACACATCTGGTTAAGGTGCGATACTAATGCTGGTTTTCGATGCTCGCAGTGGAGGAAGTGTTTTTTCCGTCAACAGGACGGGGCGTCCTTTCTGTTGATTTAACTCGGGGATGACGTTGATGGCAAATGTACCACTAAGGAGTGACCCGGGTTCTGAGCAAATAAACATTTACGAAATAATCAGAGCGCAAAGTACCAGTCAAAGTTCGTAAACACTCTGCAAGCTCTAAATCCGCAGTGGTAGAAAAAGATTTCTCATAATAACAGGTTTCCCATCATGTTAATACATCTCGGAGCTGCAGCGGGATCATGAACTGATCCAAGAGACCACATCTAAATTCCAAAACCTATTTGTCAGTGCCTTCCTAATCCTTCATAAGATAAGCATTACGGCAAAGATTCTGATCTGCCACCTCGGCGCTTACTGGCTCGGTCACGTTTAAACAACTAAAAGTACCTCAACAGTCGTCATGCAGTCGTTGTTTCCGCAGCTTTCTGTTGTATCTGGTGACATTTGTCCTTTTGATTTGTCGTAGCTCCGATTTTTCAGTTGTCTGAGCACCATAAAGGACTTTTGAAAATTTGAAGTAAATTCTTGAACTTTGAAACAACATTTGACAAAACAAGCCCCAACCCCAAGCTGATTGGTTGTGTTTAACTATGGCAGGAAGGGAAGTGGTTCAAAGATGGAGACAGAATGAATTTAGATGCTTCACCAGACCTCAGCAGCTCTTCATCTCTGCCTAATCAGGCTACATTTCCCTGAGTTTGACAAACAAAGCCTAATTCAGTGAATAAAAAATACCATTTTTATCTCCAGTTAAATCAATTTTCATCAGTTTTTCTTTAAAAAAAAATGTCCATTATGACCAAGTTGTTTGATGCAATCAACAACATGTCTGATCGTGTTCTTTCTGGTGAGCAGAGTTGCTCAAGCCTAACTTACTTATCTTTGCTTTGTGATTATTGTAATGCGTTGTCTTTTGTTTTCATGGGAATACTGGCCTCCTTGCTGTGTCCAGCATGTCTGCATTTGACACCCAACTCCCAGTACCGCAGTGTTTACCATGAGTAACTAACATAACTACTAATTCTAAGCAAAATCTGGTGTTGTAGAAAACTGGAGAGGCAAGACTGAGGCTGTAGGCTTGAAACCATCTCCGCTGTTTATCATTGCAAATAGGAAATGGATGGAAAGCTTGTCTTGGACTGTGACTCCGCTCCACTTGTTTTGTTGTGTCATGCTATGACTCGTCACAACCTTCAGCCGCGCTCAGTCCGTGATGCTCTCATGTCCTCACGCCGTTCCCCACTCTTTGTCTCCTCAGCTCTCCTCCTTCTCTACGACGTCACCAACAAAGCGTCCTTCGACAACATCCGGGTAAGAACAAGCCCACTCTGACTCCTCTGTTCACCGCTCACCGTTCTTTTACACCACAGCATCATTGTCTTTGTTCCCAAAAAGCAGTTCCTGGGAAAGGTGGTCTTTATTCAACGGCGATTCATTTTATTCCACACCTCCAGGGTTGGGAGTGAGTTCCTGCTCCTATTCAAGGCGTTGAAGGGTTGTGTTCATTTCCACGTAGGCTGAAAATGAAGCATGAGGTCGACAGATGGGTGCGAAAACCTCCCCAATGGTCACAAGCTTTGGGTTGAGGCCCGAGCTGCCAACATTATTTTCCCTCCCTGGTGTTGGCGAGGCTGAGCGATGGGAACTGCTTCTCCTTGGCCCTCAAAAAGGCAACGAGCTGAGGTGGTCCTCACCTGGGATGAGGGGGCGCTGTAGGGGGTTGCCACCTGGTTTGGGTAAGCCTTGGGATGAGCTGGAAGGCGTTGGTGGGGAGAGGGATGTCTTGGCTGGATATGCACCAAGTCAGCTGTTTTTAGCTTTTGGGTGTGGCTGATACGGACTACCCCTGTGATACCAGTGTTTATTAACAAGCTGCACCTTGATCATTCTACTCTGATTGGCCCTTTCTCACTGACCAGATCCAGCTATTTTGGTCAGAATCAGTCCATCTCCTGTCTGGAATATCAGATAAGAAGGGGGGAAATGTGATGTTGTGGCTATTCTGTGTATTAACCATGTTCAGGAGGTTGTTACCCCCCTGATTTTAACTCCTTATACCAGCAATAGGTTTCCCAATGGACTGAACTGAGGATTCTGGTGGACTGAATGAACACATTCAGCGTGTAGCATGTAGGTGACTGAGTGGGTGATGATGATGCTTCCCGTTTGAGAGCTCCGTTGATTCCTGTTGTCCCGTTTAGAAATTGTGGTTTAGTATAATGCTATGATCAAAAGCTGCATATAAGGTTGACTATAAATTAGTTTGGATGGCGCAAAGTGAAGGTCTTTCTCCCACCGAGAGCGATGTGTAAACGTTACTGCTCTGCACTCACAGCGGGGTCCGGATGATGAACGATGTGGCCACTAATGATCAAACATTAGAGCTCACCCCCCCCCCCCCCACCCTCCCATAATGGAGCCGTCTCTTTGTAGTCGCAGCCTGTCTCTGCTCCCGTGTGATTTTCTGGCCATCTCCTGCCCCATTTGGTGCCTTTCCTGCGTCCCTTGTCGGTGCATTACTCTCCTTTAATCAATTCAGAGTGAAGCCAAAGGCTTTTGGAGACTGTGTGTGTGTGGCATAATTCCTCCCGTTACACCCCCTCATCAAGCTGTTTTCGTAAATACTTTCATGATCGAGAAAATGCAAAAGACGGGAAGAAATGACCATCAATCCAAAATGAACCTTTGAAGATATTCTCTACCGTGTCTTTCATCTTCAAACCTCAAAGGCTGAAGACGTTTCGGCAATACAAAGCAGAAAAGTCTGCACTTTTTTCTACCAAATCTTTCAGAACTCATATTCTGTAATTATTGGCCCAATGCAAACCTCAAGACTAGTAGGTGAGTCTTAAAATGCTGCATGTCTATGCTCAAAACGCAGCGCAAATTTGGGAAGATTTTGGGAAGGATTTAGTCTAGAAATATCCACCATGTGATTTACACACAAGCTTGCCTACCTTTTCTTAAGTTGCATTAGTTGCCCAGATTTGAGTTAGTTCCATGTTTCTCACCTTTTGTGACCTCTCTAAATGGTTATCATGTCATAAATGGCTGCTAGGGTGGCATGCTCTGTCCCACAGCCACGATCAGCCCATGGTCTCGGCTTGTTGGTGTTGCCCAAAGGAGCGTTATGAGCATCTCGGATCACACTGCCAGGTGGAGCAATCGGTGAACCCAGGAGGAACAGGGGTGTTGCGATTTCAGATTTTCGAATCCAAAAATGGGTTCAAACTGGAACAGAGGAAGGAACTAAATGAGGTGATGTATAGCGCAAGGTCCGCTCATCAATCTTTTTCATTTGGTTGCTTGATTTGAATTTATGAAGCTATAGCATTGGCTGTACTCTCTGTACTGCCTGTGTATTACTTTGTGTGTCAAATATCAGAATCGGGCTTGGCTAATAAATCTTCCTTTATCCAACACAGGATTTATTTTTTTTTTTTCAAAGTCCCTTTGATCATTTATCTTGGTTAAATGTCATATTCATCATGTCCTCTATATGTACTGACCTGCACTAGCCATGGCTTACTATAACATACGTGAAAGCTACAGAAAGAGCATAAATACATTGTATAATGTAATTAAATAAAAAGGGTTCCACATTAACCCAGTTTGGTGTAAAGGCTCATGTGCATTCAAGGCCATCTGCGCAGTGAAAGTCCATTAGCGTGTGTGTGTGTGTGTGGGGGGGGGGGGGGGGGTCGGAGAGCATCTGGATGATAAAAAGATGGACTCATGCTACCTTCCTGTTTCCCTGCCCATACTCTCTGTGACCACAGCTGCTTTCAATCCTCCATGTTGCTTTCCTCGGGTCCAGTTTCTGTCTTCGATTCACATTTGATTCCTTTTTTTGATCGATTGATTTGCACGGACTCTGATCGACGCAGGGTCATTGTTGTCAAAGCATAGAGGTCACAGAAACAAGTCAATCATCGTTCAGGCATGTACCTTGTTACATACAAGTGCTGCTTCTTTAACATGCAGGTGCTCTGTATGGATGAGCCTGGAGTCACTGCTACGTGGCCACAAAGACAATTTCATTATGCTGGAGGAGAATACCGGGAGAATAACGCAACGGCTGCTTCACCGCAGAGGGAGGTTGGCCTTTTTTTTTAAGAGCACTTCAAGAAAATCTATTCTCCCGGTGCTCCAATTGCGTTCAGATGCATTTGCAACATTGCTGAGAGTAAAAGGGACGAGTTGGGTCTGTTCAATACAAGGAGCCGAGGCCTTAAGGGGGACGTCTTCATCCCTGCTGCTTTCCATGGGACAGTTGTGTTGTCCGGGCATAAGAGAGAACAAAGCGAACACTGTCTATGGAGCAGCACACTGGAAACACAAGACACACACACACACACACTCGATCATTACTGAAGTAAAACATAACCCCCTGAGTGACAACCCCCGGGTTCCTAAATAGCGAGGGACCCGCTGATCAAAACTTAGGGTTTTTTTCTGGTTGTCACGACGACCTGTTGATTGCAAATGTCTTTTTTCTTTGTGTTTTTTTTTCCACTTCCACCAACCGTTGTGATTACACTGTGATGCTTTGCCATTGTGACGACCGATGTGGTCGGGTTACAATTAAGGTCTCGTAGAGACCATTTTAATTGGGAAAAACTGTCATAATCAGCTTAAGCATATTGTCATTCAAGTGGGGTGGCGGGGTGGACAGTTTAAAGTTGAACGCCTCATACAGACAGCACCTTGTCTCTTCATACAGTCACCTGCACAGTGCTAGTTCATTCAAAACTTAGCCCCGACAGCGGTTGTGATACAGATGCAGAAGCTACGCCGCTTCAATTCTATGGGACTTATTTCCCTTTGAAATGACATCATGTGATGAAGGGCTCCTAAGAGCTTAAGAGCTGCAAAATATGGACAGCCGGCCGTAGCCGTCGTAGCTGTGCAGTAGCGATGAGCTCACGGATGAGGCCAACCTGTAGCAGAGGAAGATAAAAATGCTGAAATAGTTTTTCATGTATTCTTCCTTCTTAAAAACCGCTGTAATTTCTCTCAAGAGCCCCTTGTATACACAAGAACCTCATGTTAGGCCTTTACAGCTGTTACTTTGGCTCCATGTTGGCCTTAGACAACTCTCTCACCTGACAAGCATCGACACACACACACACACACGCGCACACACACGCACACACACAGACAGATGGGGCTTTTAATGGTATCGACCGGTATGAAGAGAGCTGAAGCTACGGAGCAAAATGATAAAATCATTAAATTACTGAAGGCCTTCTCACACCAGGGAGGCTTTTTTGTTCAAAAGATTCCCACAACAAGTAAAGGCTTAATCAATTGGACGAAACCCTCGGGGTCAGCTGGTGTTTGGACGGTGAGCGGAATGTAGATTTCACTGCAGACTGCGTCTGACGGCCACCAAACGACCTTTTGTTGCATCACCACGATGACAATAAAAAAAAACCTTCTTCACTTATCTCTACCCGTCTCTGGTTCGGATAACTGGGGTTAGTCAGCGTCGCTTTGCATCGATGTATTACACGTGTATCACAATAAATTAGAATAACTGAACAAGAAAGAATGTGGCTTCCCAAAAAAAACAATCCTATTCCAGCAGAGCTTCTCTGGCACAAACACAGGCGATGAATCTCAGCGGCAGTTTGCGTTTATTGAGCTGCAGGAACATCAGAAAAGGTTTGAGGTGAACCATGAAAAACAATTTCCCAAAAAAAAAAACACTCTCCAGCTTCCGCCCGATTTAGTGAACTAAATGGAATATTTGTCCTTCCTGCTCCCTCTCTCTCTCTCTCTCTCTCTGAATGTCTCACTTTTCTACTCACACAATCTAACCAGCATGTCCGTTACTTTTATCCTCCTTCCTTTGGTCCACCCTTTGGTCTCACTTTCTTCCCCTGCATCTCCCCTCTGCCAAGGCTCTCAATCCAAGACGGCCTTTCCCTCTCTCTTCAATCGACACCATTTCCTTCTCAATTGTTTTAGCCAGTTTACCTGAAATCATGAAAAGGGTTGAAGGGTGTTTCATGAATATGTGGAAGACAAGGAGCGGGAGATTAGGATGTGGCTGGCGGTCGCTGGACCGCTAATTGGTTATTAAGACTTTCAGGGGGGGGAACCTTAATGGCTCCATCTGCAGTTGAGTTTTTGCAGTGGGCCAAGTACTGGAGAAGAGTCCACACACATTGACACCGGTGCTCCTGCATGTGCTACCGCTCTAAACCAAAGCGCGTCGGGAACATTTCATTTGTCCTCTGGGACACATGCAGCCCAATTTGGACCGAAGTCTGCAGGATCAGTGAACCCAAAACATAATACCCTTGTTCGCCATTGTTCAACGTTCATCAGTGGGGTCTAGTGTGTGTCTGTTAAACCTAATCGTTCAGGAACAAGAATGGTCTGTGATGCTATTTTGTTATCAGGGCCACATTTGGACCTGCATGATCGTGTGTTGCACACTGCCCCCTAAAAAAACCCACAAACCAAGGCTTCACAACAAACCTGAATACTGATGTTCACCCAACGTCCAGAGATCCCGCGCAAGGCTTTCCTGGGCTTGAAGCGTTTGGGTTCAGTAAACCAAGTCAGGGACCAATCGGCCTCCTGTGGGCGGGGCTTACGTGCCCCCGGTACTTGAGAAGAAGGCAACCAAGTGAAGGCTGGATTGTGTGTGATTCTGCAAGGACTCTCCGGTGACCCGACTCCTCCTCGCCGTCCCGTCTCGACGGAGGGAGGTCTCGGCGTTGAACGCGCTGTTCAGACTGCAGTGACACAGCCAGGTGGTTTTGGACTGGAAGCAGTCGATGTTCAGAGCAGTGGTTCCCCCTTTTGAGACGCAGCAGCGTGCTACAGAGTGTGTGTTTGTGTGTGTGTGTGTGTGTGTGTGTGTGTGTGTGTGTGTGTGTGTGTGGATGATGTTCTGTGCCGTAGTCCCAGCGCTCACCTGCCTGCGGCGCTGCCTCCATCTCTCTGCGCTCGGCTCATCTCAGCGGACCAAGCCCACATTCACCATGTTGACTGCACGCAAACTTCTACACTTCTAGCTGACTTTGTACCACACTGAATATGACTACTTATTACACTATGGAAGTACTAAAAAGAACCATGACGTTGTATGTTAGTATTAATGTAATGCTTTCTTGGCCAGGGCTTGAGAATATGAATTAAAATGCATTTTAAACTTGAAATATACTATTTAATGGAATTAAATTGATTTATTTATTTTGGCTTTACCACAAAAGTCAGATTGCATCTGTACAAAGTCAAATACTCTTTATAAGGTACATTATACAGGATTGGGAACATTTCTATTGCTTGAGCGGGTGCCTTTGCAACAACGGCGTCGTCGGGATAGTTATTTGCATCGTTGAGTTCTGTTTGAACGTATTGGTACATGCAAGGTGTTGGTAGGGCGAATGCGTGCTCTGGGAAGAGGAAACGAGGGAGGGGGGGGCGAAGCAAGTGTTGTCGTTGGGCTGCTACTTCCTGGAATCAGGCCCGTGGTTTCTCCTTTCACGTTGTCTTTGGGAGCCTTTCAATGGTTTTAATTGCAAATGCGCCCCCGGTGTTGCTGTAAAAGCACCCCATTTGCCTTACATGCCCCTCTGTAAGGCTGTTATTGTTTAAGGTTTTTGACTAGTATTTTCACAGTGAAAACACATTGTGTTATTTTGTTGTTGTTGTTGTTGCTGCAGTCCCAGCAGTTTGCCTGCAAGCAGCTGTTCCTTTTGTGATTCCACAGGTCTGTGTAAACCAGTCGTGAGCCCGTTTCTCTGTGCAGATAAGCAGCAACGACTCTGAGCACCGTGCCAGTCACATTGCAGCCTCGGGCAGGTTGGACCTATGCGTGTCTGTCCGTCGGGCCGAAGGGATTTGTAGGTAAAGGTCTGCCCCGCCCGAACCAGGGCAAGGCTAAATGAATTCATCTGGAGGCCGACTGTCGGAGGCGTCGGACCGCGGGGGATGGCCGATGAAAGCAAGCAAAAGAAGAAAAGCCCATTCCTACACTCACATGGCCCCAATCATTTCAGGTCAAGTCAATAGGTCAAGTCATCTGTATGACATCACAAAAAACACCACATAGCATTCATACTCGATCAGAGACCCAGGTAATGGATTAAAAGGATTTGGTTTGACCATCAGTTTAAAATTGATCGTCACGTAACTCACGTTACCGGAACATAACATAAGTGATTTATTTTTTACTTTGAGGAAATATTTAATTGAGGGGGCAGTTGTATGGGAAGCAAACATCACCTTTAGGAGACAACACTCACAAAGGAGACGTCAGGCAAAGATTCCCGGCAGATATTTAAGGGCAATGCACATCACAACAGTGGTCTCCGAGGAACGCGCAGCGCGCCGACTGCTCCTGGTGGAGGAGGCGTCCTCAGCCGGGGAAGCGCGGCGTTGACCTCTCCCGGTCGCCGATGGCGTCCACGCGGAGGCCTGTTGGAAACAAAGAGGGTGGAGTTACCGTCGACTGGCACTGGAGCGACCTCTCTGCTCTCAGCGCACGATACAGGGAACCAACCAGAAGAACAAATGAGGCCCAAAGCCGGTCGGGCATCTGCAATTAGATCTGCTGCAAACTTTGAAGACAGTGTTTGCGCGCCACCTTCATATGCAGTACAATGTATTTCTCATAAACGCGTATGTGTACCCGCACCACCAGGAGAAGTAGGACTCATTGCGGTTAGAGCTGTATGCTGTGACATGATCCACGGTTTCACTTTCAGGGTCGGTGGGGATCTGAGATTTCAGATTAAAAGCGCCCAGGGTGTTAGAAAGCGCTAGAAAGCTGGCCTTGTGAAAAACCCTCAGCTGCATTCGTATTTTGGATACAGAGAAGAGTGATTTAACAGCAAAATCTGCACATGAAGAGTTTAAGACCGTGTGTTTGTGTCTAAAGAGTTGAGCTTCGGAAAGTATTCAGACCCCTTTACATTTTTCACTCTTTGTGTCATTGCAGCCATTTGCTAAAATCAAAAAAGTTCATTTTATTTCTCATTAATGTACGCTCAGCACCCCATCTTGACAGAAAAAAAACCAGAAATGTAGAAATTTTTGGAAATTTATTAAAAAAGAAAAACTGAAATATCACATAGTCATAAGTATTCAGACCCTTTGCTGTGACACTCACTTGCTGTCCATTTCTTCTTGAGATGGTTCTACTCCTTCACTGGAGTCCTGCTGTGTTTAATTAAACTGATTGGACTTGATTAGGAAAAGGCCAACACACCTGTCTATATAAGACCTTACAGCTCACAGTGCACGGCACAGCAAACGAGAATCACGAGGTCGAAGGAACTTCCCAAGGAGCTCAGAGACAGAATGGTGGCAAGGCACAGATCTGGCCACGGTTACGAGTGCTTCGTGGCAGAGTGGCCCGACGGAAGCCTCTTCAGTGCAAGACTCATGAAAGCCCGCGTAGAGTTTACCAAAAAAACACATGAATTTATTTTGATTTTAGCAAATGGCTGCAATGAAGCAAAGAGTGAAAAATGCAAAGGGGTCTGAATACTTTCCGTACCGACTGCGTACAGTCTCTCTTCCCCCAGTGCTTACCAGTGATTCTGGCGCTCAGGCCGCTGTGGTCCTCGGCCCGGTGTGAACCTGGAACTTTTGGCTTCACGACGCTGCTGTAGATGACTTCCTCTTTAGCCAGGAGAGGCCCGCGGCGTCGGTGCGAACAACTCATCAGCTGTGCGATCTGCCTCGCCATGGACGTCTTCTCCGGCACCGGCGGGGGGATGCTGCGTGCCCGAGCGGTGGGCGCCGCCCCCTCTTTGGCCCCCGTGCCGAAGACGTCGTCAGGCTCGTCCTGCAGGGCGAGCTGGCGGAGGCGTACGTCCCGGAGCTCCTCGAGGGTCACCACGGGAAGAGACCTGAGGAAGGCCGAGGAGTCGGAGTGGCGCCGGCGGAGTGGTTTGGGTCTGAGGGGGGGTTTGTTCTCACCACAGGGGTCCGGGCAAGCAGCGTCCCCCGGCCCGGAGCTCACCGCAGGGACGGCGACTGGGAGGGGAATCTGCAGGGACAGCCTGTTGGTGCGAGCCCTGAGGGGCGCGCAGCCGGACTTGGGACGCAGCTTCCAGCCGAGAGGGTCGCTGCCCGTGATGACGGAAGTCTGGACGGGGGGGGGGGAGGCGCACGAAGAAGTGTTGGAGGAGGAAGGTGAGCCGAAGACCCCGACGGGGGGGCAGGAGTAGCGCTTGGACGCGTGATGGGACGCGGCGCGGGGTCGGAGGAGGGACACTCCGCGCCGAGGAGGCTGCGGCTCCTTCTTGTCCCTCTTCACAACGATGATGGGCGAGGCGCCGCACCTGCAGAAGTCGCCCGACCACCGGCGCTGTGGAGAGCACGGCGCCGCGCTCGAGGCGGGGCCGGCGGAGGGCCGCTCTGTGGCCCCCTGGCCGCGCGCTGGGACGCGAGCCGGCTCTCGTCTCACCGGAGCATCGGCCGGGTCGCTAATGGCGACGGAACGTTTGTTCATCTTCTGTCAAAGTACCGGTCAGGCAGGCATTAATCAGCCTGCGGAGAGAAACATGCGTGAGCGTGAGAAGAGGAAGAGGAGGAGGAGGAGGAGGAGGAGGGAGGGTCAGGATACTTCAACTGTGAAAAGAGGAACAGGAAACGCCCATCTTGACATCTCAAATGAAGTTTCACAACCCAGAGGTAGTAGCCACTGGGAGTTGTTGTTGAAAATAATCCTCTATGAATTTGAAAAAAATATTAAGGACATTTATACACCTATAATAATATAATCTACAACCTATACACAACAAATGCAGATTGTTGCTTAAAACTACGAATAAAGTTGGTAGTATAACAAAAACGTCACTGTACTGCAAAAACCATTAAACACTACAACCACCAGGACACCAGCTAACTTTAAACGTAGTCCTTTAAAACCTTCACATTGTTTCACGACGTTCTATCAACACACAGAGTGAAATGTGAAAAGCTCGGTGTTCGAGAAGTGAGGGTAAAAAGCTGAAACGTGCTTTACCTGCAGAGCGCCGCTGGATCCTTCTGCTCATCCAATTGGCACCAATATCTCTCTCATCTCTGTCTTAATGTGACTCTCTCTCTCTCTCTGCATTTCCACACCCAGCGACCAAATTGCATCTGACCACAGCTTCCTCAAACCAACACCCAGAAGAAAGTCAACACACACACACACACACACACACACACACACACACACACACACACACACACTCGCCAAGGTTGATTGATTAACAGCTGTTTTCACAACTGCAGGAAGTTAGAGCAGCATGGGAAAGTAGATACTGGTTCGTGAGGAACACAGTAGGGGTTTCCCCTGGGGCCAGTTCACTAGCAGGGTTAGGAGTGAATTGTTGATACAGACACTATTTGATCCATATATGTGCAAAACTAATCCCTGTCCCATGAGCTGTATTTTTGGTTTTGTGCTAATTAGCATAAGCTAGCAGGCTGGCCTGGATGTCTATTGGCTCTTCTGACTGTTCCATTGAGTGCAGGATTTTTATTGTGATGTATGATGGTCCATTCATATGAAACGGTAGTAACGGAGCAGTAATGGCTGATGGACACATCATGCTGAAACTTAATGGAAGAAGGGAGGGAGGGGGGGAGAGGCATTTCAGGAATCAGGAAACGTTTATTGCCATTGTATCAGACATACTAGGAATTTGACTCGGCGGTTGGTGCATGACAGCAGAGAGTACGACGATGGAATAGACAACATAGTGCAGAAAATAATACTGTGTGGCGCGCAAATGGTCCAGCCAACAGTAACTGTAATTCTCACAATAGCAACGTCATCCGCACTGGACCCTCCCTCCCCCCCCCCCCCGGCGGGCCGGATTCTTGAGTTTGACCCCTGCGACGCTACCACACACCGTGGGACTTCTGATGCTCTGCGGAGCCGTTGGACGCTTGATTTCCACCTCTTTCGTCCCTGTAATCCCGCGCCCCCACGGGAGCCTTTCAAGGCCCGGGTGGGGGCGATTTGCAGGTGTGCGTGTTGTTGAAAGTGGCGCTTGTAGGTGAGAGCTGCGGTACATTGATCCACGTGTAATGAAGTGGTGTAAACCTGCAGACGAGAGAGGAGGGATTACAGCTGATCCTCCCCCCCCCCGTCTCACAAGTGAGAAGCGATCAATATGTACTCATGATGCCTTACATGTTAACACCAGCTGTTGCCAGTTTGGGGTTTTCATTTCTTCTGTGGATGACGTCATAGTTGTAACCCACGCTGGGATCTATAGGTTCACTTTGCTTACTTAATGATTTACTTGCTTGCCCCAGTCTTGGACGAAAAGTGACGCTTTTTAAATTTGCACTGGAATGATATTTGTATTGATTTTAATGTATTTTTTGCTGGCTACCTGTATATATAGTTGTAGTACTGATGAAATGTCCCTCTGTCCTCTGCCTTAACCTTCCTGTTCTCCTCCCTCTAAAATTAGCGGCGCTTTGCTGCATAAACCGTCCATCTTCTCCACCCTTTCATCCAGGCTTAGATGCTTGAACCATCCCTTGAACCAAAAAAAATAAGGCAGACTGGAAAGTTAACACAAATCCTGTGATCCTTTGCGGCTCATTATTTAGTATCTTCGTTGTCTGAAAAATGTGAAATTGATTTAAGAGCCCCAAAAGAAAAAAGAACTTTCGAAAGTGAGATTGAATCACACACAAAAGCACACTCGCACAATGCAGTGTCTTCTTGGAGAACATTAGGAGAGAGTAATTACCATAACGGAATTGATTTCCATAATTAAACTGGGTTTATTAAAGATCTGAAAGTGCGAAAGCTTCTCGGCCTCAATGCGAATGATTTGCAGCCTGCGTTTACAATCCTCTCCTCATATTGGCTCATGGTCATCCTAATGAGACATGAGCACAGTGACAAGCTGCATGTTTGGGATTCTGTGGAGGATCGGAGCAAAATAAATATATAAATCGAAAAAACGCTGTTTGCGTTAGACATAATATGAATGGATTGTATGAGTCTGGATTACGGTCAAGAGTCGGAGCTTTGATGCTGCTGTCGCTGTTTTTCATGGTCTATAAATTTCTTTCCCATACAACAACAAAATAAAGCAAAATGTTGTAAGCCAAGTGACGGTTGTTTTTGACACATCACAAATCCGCTTGTGATCAGAAGCGCCCAGAAGTCACCGATGGCAATGAAACACAGGAAGACCCAGATGTTGCGTCATCCTGATCTCCATCCGTATGCATGCTGGGACACGATGTTCTGCTGCCTGATGTTCGGTCCATATGAAGCGGAGGGATTTGACCTCAGGACCTTTTGAAGTGCCAAACACTTAACCTTCTGTATCCTGCTGAATCTTTCTGCATCAACGTGTGGTGGAATTGCTTTTATTCCTCTTTTTACTTGTCGAATGTAATGCAGTAACTCTCCCGACTTTCTTTATTGCGTTGAAATGTGTGTTCTTGTTTAAGTTTTGTCATTTTCCTTTTATTCCTCATCACACGTGGACATGTTTTACACTTTAAATATTCGCACGGCCCCTTATTAAACTAAATGATACCTTGATTGATTTGTATTCCTTTGTGAACATTTGGACTTAAAAAAGCTCAAAGGTGCTTCTGTGACATTGCATTTCTGCTAATGTTGTTTAGATTAGAGCCCTCATATCTTTTTTCTGTGAGAAGTCATATTATTTGGAGGGAAAAGGTTATATTACTAGAATAAAGTTGGAATTTAAGGATTTGGTAGCACAGAAGGAACTGCGCACCAGTCAAAATAACCAAACTCTAAAATACTGTACAGAGGAAATGTAATTCAATCACCTTGCTGAATTTAAAAAGTGATTTGTGTCTTATATTTGTGCTTATAAATGTTGGAACAGGCACAAGGTCAGCAGAAAATGCACTTTTTCTAGTATTTGATGGAATAATATGAAACATAAGCTGACGGTTAAGACTGACCTCTACGATACTAATCCAATCTGGAAGGTCTGCAACCATTCTTCACAGCATACAAAGCAGTTGTGTCAAAGTGGAATCGAAAAGCTCTCCGTCTCAACTTTTGTCTTCACCCGCTCCACGCAAAGTGAGCCGAGCGATGGGACCTCTGAGGAGAGTGCGCAGTAGTGGAGCATCAGAGCGTCGGGAGTCCCACGGAGACGTAGAGAGCTCTTTGACCGAGCCCGGGAGAGAACCAACACGCTCCTGGGCTGTAATGAGAGGAAGACGGATGGGTGTGGGATGCAGGAGGAGAGGACCGCAATGGAGACGAGACCCTGAGGGAGGCGAGGAGGACGAGATGGTCCGCAGCCACTGATCAATCAAATGTATCTTCTGTCTCCATCTCCCCTCCTCTGGATCCCTCCCTCTCATCCCTCACCAGGATCCATCTCACCACTCTGTGCTCCTCTCTCCGTCTCCAGGCCTGGCTGACTGAGATCCACGAGTACGCCCAGCAGGACGTGGTCGTCATGCTGCTGGGCAACAAGGTGAGACCTCGTAGCCAACACCGGGACACGGATTGGACAGATGGGCTTATTATAGGGGTGGGGGGGGGAGCGTGGATGTCTCTGGAAGGAGGGAAAGCGATGTATTTCACAAAAAGGCCGTCCTGTGAGAGGTGACAGATCAAATGACCTTAGCTTAACTCGTCAATGTACGAAGTTTTATGCTAACAGTACATTCGATGGCGGTGTGTGTGACGCCACCAGAGCCCAAAGGGATGTTTTCCCCAGTTCTGTAGTTCCACTCAGGTCCACGCAGCTTAGCTTTCCTCCATCGGGCTGTTTGATTCCACACTGTGCTGCTAAGCTAAAAAGCTAGCTAAAGCTTCAATGAAGGGTGTGTGTGTGTGTGTGTGTGTGTGTGTGTGTGTGTGTGTGTGTGTGTGTGTGTGTGTGTGTGTGTGTGTGTGTGTGTGTGTGTGTGTGTGTGTGTGTGTGTGTGTGAGGATGACCATTTCTAACTTGATACTGTGCGTCCAATGTTTTCCAGGTTGACTCCACACATGACAGGATGGTGAAGCGAGAGGAGGGAGAGAAACTGGCCAGGGTAAGCTTCCTGTCACACACACACACACACACACACACACACACACACACACACACACACACACACACCCAGGCACGCGAGGATAACAGACATGCTGTGCCCTCGCTGCCAAGTGGACTCTAAAATTCCCCCCCCAAGTCGCCGGTGTCTCTTGAGCAGTGTGTGCAATTACGTATGCATAGAGGCACACAATGTTGTTATTGATGGGAATAAATGACAAGGGCTTGCTAACTTAATTTTCCACATCATTTCTCTCGGATATGCTCTGAGAGGCGTGCTAGAGCAAATATGAAGAGAAGTTGTGCAGCTGTCAAGCTGTGTGCGTACACAGCGATATTGACATGTATACACACACACACACACACACACTCAGACAAAATGAGATTGCTCTACCTGAGAGCGTCTTTCATCGAGTATGCACTGTGTTCATTTACTTGATAAATTACAAAAGGGGGGACAAAATGTGTTTTTCAAAGCCATAAATATCATCCCTCTTATTTGGTATTGATTTGCAACCGTCTCATCTTCCTTGTGTTACTTTAAATCGAAATGAATCCCCATATCTCATTATTCTTTTGGCATCATAAAGACAAAAGTGCCACACACACACACACACACACACACACACTCCCAGAGATCCCTAATAACAGAAGCTTCTCCGTGCAGGAGTTCGGCGTGCCCTTCATGGAGACCAGTTCTAAATCTGGACTGAATGTGGATCTGGCCTTCACTGCAGTGGCCAAGTGAGTCACACACTAACACAACGCACCCCAGCATGGAGGAGACCCGTCCCTGTGGCTCAGCAGCTCTGGTGGACAGCGGGCCGCATAGATGACTGACACACTCTATCCTTACGGGATCCGGTCTGACACCGTCTAACACCCGGTTATATGCCGCCGGCTGTGTGTAAAACCTCCACTTTTAGCACGCCACGGGTACACGTTGCAATGGAAATGGCCTTTGCTGTGCCACTACCTCAACGAAATCCACCCGTCAGATGGGAGCACACTGCTTTGTTTGTGAGAAATGTTGAGAATTGGAGTCGTTGTGGCCACTGTTCGTGGTTATTCACCATGTGATACCACGCATGGTTAAACCTGTCTGTAGGTGAATCCATATGTGTTGAGGGACAGGTGTGTTGGTTAGTAGAAGAAGAAGTTCTCCTACTTGTTGTGACCTCGAACAAGGGTTGCACTGACTTTGGTTTGGTGCCAGGAAGCGTCGGCTTGGAGAGGCCGAACCGCTGAAGAGAGCTGGAGAGCCTGAATCCTCAATCCTGTCCAATCGAAAAGTGGATTTGAGGAGGCCCCGTCGTCTTAACCTTACATCGACGTGAGCCGATTTGAGGAGATACTGTCTTTAACCTTACATTGACCAGGGTCAGTATGGGAAGATTGGTTTAGAGGAGGAGCTACAGGGACAGTAGAGGGACCCCTGTGGTGTTGACCAATCAGATCTTGGCAAGAGTGTGACCTTGCGGGGTTTTATGTCCTGTAGCAGCAATGCATCCGAGTCATGGTCTGTGAAACTACAACTGAGGAGCAAGTCATGTGACTGGGTGTGAAGAGCGATAGTACCAGCAGGAGAAGCTGCTTCGAGGCCCGTGTGAAACCCAAAGGAAAACCGTGCCTTCGTTTGAACGATGTAGCAACCCTAGTAACCAGTCCAGCCTCCCAGACCAAAGGTTCACATTGACAGTGAGACGTCCAGTAGTTCTCTTCATTTTTTTTTCTTTTTTCTTTATAACGAGGATGCTGTTCCAACTCGCCGTCTCACTTAAATGTGTCCTGTCAGACAGTCTGTGTGGGAGTAGCTTTACATTAATAGCCTCGTTCTGGCAACACGCTGACATTGTGACAGTCTACCACACAACGCCAGACACACACACAGATAATGGAGGCTCTCTCCAATCACACCCCCCAACCTGCTTTTAGTCTGTTTCACTTTTTGAGTGCTTTATTTGCATGTAACAAAAACCTGGAAGCTGTTCCAATGATGCTTCACTATTCAGCGAGTGACTACGATGATGTAAGCACCGCAGTCACCGTTAGCGCTAAGACTGGAAAATTGAGTTTTCCCTTAAGGAGATTGAAAGAAACCCTTCCAACTGCTGCTTTCAAGTTAATGGACTGATATATATATACATATGTATATATATTTATATATATGTATGTATGTCAGTGCTATATCTCAGGAACAGCATGAGGGTATTTCTCCATTTGGAGACTAAACTCATTAGATGTTAAAGGTCACTGTGACTTCTAGTCCGACTGACTGATGGTACCAAACAACCGCTCTGAGGTAATTCTAGGACCACATGTTGGCAAACACCAACCGGAAAATGATGATGGTGAAACTAATGTGAAGAAAAATAATGGTAATTGAGGACATTCTTGTCCTCTATTACCATTAGTTGGTGTCGGAGCATCCTGATATGCGTCAACAATGCGTGGGGGAAATGTGCAGGGGTTAGGGTTCATGCTTGCTCTCTCTCTTTCCTTCAGAGAACTGAAGCACAGGACCATGAAGGAGCCCGATGAGCCAAAGTTTCAGCTGCAGCAGTACGTCGACAAGGAAATGAGGACGGCTGGCTGCTGTCGCTCGTAGACGAGAGAGAGAGAGAGAGAGAGAGAGAGAGAGAGAGAGAGAGAGAGAGAGAGAGAGAGAGAGAGAGAGAGAGAGAGAGAGAGAGAGAGAGAGAGAGAGAGAGAGAGAGAGAGAGAGAGAGAGAGAGAGAGAGAGAGAGAGAGAGAGAGAGAGAGAGAGAGAGAACGATTCCTCTCTCCTGACCCACCTATCCTCTGCTACTGTGATTGTAATATAACTTGGACACATGCTTGCACACTCACACACACACACACACACATGCATGTACACACACGTGGTTCTGTTTTACGTTCAGTTCCTTTGTTTCCATGAGCGTGATGTACATATTTGAAATGTGATTTGTCATTTTGTGCCCTGCAGCTTTGTAGTTTGTAAATGGCTGTCTTGTTGGAGACACAAACATGTTGGATATAAAATCAATCGGGAAGGAAGTAGAAACGAAAAGCTCATATCTGTACAGATAAACTATTGCACCTAATGTAAGCGACCAAATGGCCCCCGTGTGGTGTTTGTGTACAGGATGCAGCAAGCTGTTTTTAACACACAAATGGAATTTATTTAGAGCTCTTTACCTTTTATACACTGATTGTTACGATCAAATTGGGAACTTTCATGTGAAGCATTTTGACATTAGGATCCTCCCTCGGCCATTTTCGACGACATTAAAATGCAAAGCGATGGACCGACTTGTACAGATTCCCCCTTTTTCATTGTTAGCAGCCCGTGACGTCACCACGAGCAGCTGTTATCACGAGCAGTGCTTCAGACGGACTCAGTGAGTAACTAACGTCTGCGCTTAGATTTGAGCCGACCTTGAGAAGGTGACATACCTAAAGTATTACACGTGAGAGAAGTCCATTTGTAAAATATGTATATTACATAAATGCCACCTTACTCCTCCGCCTGCTTCTTTAGGGGCAGGTAACATTCAAAGTGGATCCATTGCAAGAAACAAAAGGGAGCTTTTGTTGCATAGAAATCACTTCTAGCATGGTCATGAAAAAGGGCGATTTAAGTACAGGAGACAAATAATTTGATTTTGGAGTCTGTTTCCAACCGGGCTTAACAAAAATAAAAATAAATTGTAATTGTTTTAGGTTCATTCTTGAATTTGGAAAAAGAAGCCTGGTGGAACAATTCTGGATTAAAGGGCCATTTCCAGCATTATCTTTTATGGAGCTCTGCATCACATTCGAATGCTGACAAAATAAAGACATACCAGAAAAATATGCAAAGTGCCAGTCTTGTACATTTCAATCGAGATCACAAACAGTGTGGATTGTAGAAGTGTTTAGAAGCATTGAAAGCGAGAGGAAGGGTTGAATGCGTTACCGTGGTGATAGCTTGTTGTTTAGAGACGTACCCATCCTTCTCGGCTCTTTGCTGTATTGCGGCATTCCACAGGCTTTTTCATCCTCTTCTTTAGTGGGACATGTTTTATTTCATGCTTATATTGAAAACATAGATTGCATTAAGAAATATTCAAAATACAACCAAATTTGATTTTAGGAAGTGGTTACACTGAATCATGATATCCAGATTTCAACTAGTAGTTATTGATTAGAGTAAACTTGTTATGCGTATCTTGTATCTTCACTGAAATGATTTGTATCAATCCTGTGTTCACAAATAAAGAATCAGTGAACTGCGAACGACTGGTTCTTGCCTGAGGACGGGCAGCACTGAGGATCTACACTGCCCCCCTGTGGCACTGTGTTGTCATGACAACATGGGGACAGTGGCTGGCTTGGATCGGTGCAGCACAGTGATGTTTGATGTGGCCTCATGCAGACGTGTCAAAAGTATTCACATTCATTACGCAAGTAGAAGTATAGATACTAGGGTTTAAAATACTTTTGTAGAAGTATCAACTTAAACGTTTTACTTAAGTAAAAGTATAAAAGTACTGTTTTCAAAACTACTTAAAGTAAAAAAGTCATGGGATGGCGCGATTTATCCGGACAGGTTTTTTTGTGTGTGTGTGTGTGTTTTGAACGATGACAAGCCGCAAAACAAGCCAAAATGAGGCTATTTTTAAAATGTAAGAAGTAGAAGTAAAAAATACTCCAGTAAAGTATAGATACCCAAAATGTCTACTTAAGTAAGCCTCTGGCGTCATGTATATATCGACATACGTGTCTTCTTTGGTTTTTGGTCCAAGTTCTGCTTCCCCTCAGTCTCAGGTCAAGAGGACTCTCAACCTGGAAATATCTGTGTATTTAAATGAAAGGAAGTAGTCAAATGTTTGTCTTCCTTTCTTTTTTTACAGCTTCACACCGTGTTAATTCATTTAATGTGTCACTTGCATCCAGCTTTCTGTGGGCCCTTTGAATAACATCAATGCCATCATAGATGTGCTTAGGGGTGCTTTCTATTATGTGAGTGGATGCAGAGTGCTCTCCAGTTTGTCTTCAAAGGGACAGTGTGAAGGATTTAGGGACATCTAGTGGCCAGGTTGCATTGCTCAAAACATTAAAGGAACCCTTCGAAGACAATGTGAAAACAATTATGTTGGATATCTCTTCTGATATGGACAGTTTAATGTCTTAGGAACCATAGGATACCACATCTTTTGATGGAAATAAAAGTTTCAGCCAACAGAGGGCTTAACTATAGACACAACCCCGAAAATCAAAGTGAAAAAATGATGTGGCAGGCTTGCCAAAATTCAATTATCTGTAACTCAAAATGCTTATCTTGTGTGGCCCCCACGTGCTTGATTGACAGCGTTGCCGGATGCTCCTAATGAGACGACGGATGGTGTCTTGTGGAATGTTCTCCCAGGTCAGTCTGAGGGCATCAGTGAGTTTCCCTAAAGTCTGAGGGGCAACCTTTCAGCGTCTGATGGACCGAAACACATGGTCCCAGATGGTGTTCTATGGGGTTTAGGTCATGTGATTGTGAGGGACATTCAATTGGGTCAGTTCCTTCATCCTCCAGGTGAGCCGGGCATTGTCGTCCCATCAGGAGGAACCCAGGAGGGTCTGACCATTGCTTCAGGGATTTCACCAGGTGTGGTCTAGCCTGTGAAGGGTCTGTGTGTCCCTCAGTGGGTACGCCCCCCTAGACATCACTGACCCACCACCAAAGCGGTCATGCTGAACCGCGTTGCAGGCAGCATAGCCTTCCCATTGACTTCTCCAGACCCGTTCACGTCTATCACAGGTGCTTAGGATATTTGAGCAGTGTATTATATTCCATTTCTTCCAGAAGACCCTGTTCCATTGTAAATATCTCCATTGATTTGATGGTTTTCACCTCTATAATAAAGCAAATAGATATCGTTGTATTTGACGGGCCCATTAATAAAGTGTTCAGTGTTACTTGGTCCTGTAATATCATGTCTTCCTACAGAGGTGTTTATGATACCTGAAACTCCGTCGTGGGAGGAGGTGGGCGGGACCGTGGCGACTGCGAGGCCAGGCCGAACTAACCTCCGGGGGCACGATGCGTAACAGTGTGGGTGTGGAACATTGGGATGGAAGAAAATACAAAAATATGTTTTTGTCAAACTGCAGGTGCAGGAACATTTTAACCTGAGGGCTTCTCTTTATCAGTCAAGAACTAATCCACCGTGATGTTCCGTTAAAGGGCAGAAGAAGAGTGAAGGGGGGGGGGGGGGGGCGGGACAAAGAGCGGAGAAAACAGCTGGTCAACACAGCAGATGTCAGACAGGTCAGCAAGAGACCACCATGACCCGCAGCAGGAAGTGAGGATGGTCTTCTTAAACACTGAAGTCATCCCATTGAAAGCAGTTTCATACCTTAACTGCCTTAAACAAAACTAAAGGAGTTATTCCCATGTCTCAACGGACTCGTGTGTCCTGTAGAGAATGTGTCCTGATGCATAGATTGTGGTTTTTGGATGCGAAGTAATTCCAGGAAATGGCAGCGGATCACAAATGACTCTTTCAAAGTACAAAGTCCCATGTATCCCCGTCCCTGTTTGACAGTGTTGTCCTCTTTGCAGTTTGCGCCGTGTTTTGTTTTGAACAATTTGGTTCTGCTTTTGGAAAAGTGGCCCAGAGTCTCACGAGGACCCATTCTACGCCGCCGCCTTTGGATTTTTGAGTTGACGAATCTTCGTAGCGTTCTGTCTGCTTTGTGTTGATCTCTCTCTCTCTCTCTCTCTCTCTCTCTCTGATTGGGCGTCCCTGTATTTCAGTGCATGAGTGATCGCCACCGTGACACAGTCTGTGACTAATAGTTATTCCAAATGTCCCAGTCCGGAACAGAACGACCATGACATGCCCCCCCCCCCCCCCCCACCTCTCTCTCTGTCCCTACTACACTGGAAGGTGGGCCTGACCTGGAGCACTGTTTTCCTTTCATGGAACAATGGCTTGGATCAGAATGGCAGGCACGAATGGAGTGTGACCCGTTTGTTATTTTATTTCCCCGAGCTGTTATAAAGCTCATAGTTTGTGTTCAGAGGCGTAATACACTTTACTCACCAATATGGCGTTTTCTTAATTTAATCATAATCTCACGCAATTAGCAGTAATGCATTTTCTCACTTGTTGATCAGACTGTGGTGGTTGGTAACCAAATACATGTACAAGTACACATTTGTGGTACATGTTACATTGCAGAAGGAAATATTGTTCCCATCCACCGCATTAATCTGACAGCTTTAGTTGCTAAGTTAGTTTTTTATTTTAGTCACATTTAATATAAATCACTATCACCATCTTTGGTGAATAATTTTTCACACAAAACATTTCTTCAAAAATAATGAATTACTATAAAATAAACCACGCAACAATACACATGCATGCAAATGCCAGAACGTTTAGTGTTTACTGATTCCTTTCACTATAGTAAGTTTAAACATGTTCACTTAGTATTTCATCCATTGGGATACAGTGTGATCATCAGCGGCCCCCTGCAGTCAAAGCTGCGATGCCTTGAAGGCTCAGCAGGGGCCACATTTGTATCACAGATCAGCTCTGGAGCCACAGGCATCACTTGTTGCTCATGTACAAAAATAAGGAGAGAAATAGACCACCCGAACAAGGAAATTCAACTTTCTCTCATACATTGTTGAGATCAACACCATTTGACGCATCCTACAGCATGTTAATGTTGTTGTATGTGTTCATAAACGTGACTGACTGAACAGCGTTAGCTCGCTGTTCACTACAGACAGGGAGGGGAAAAGTGCATTGGTAGCAGGTGAGAGTGGGAGTGAGCTTTGTTTTCTGTGTTTATACTGGTGCATATACAAACAGCATAGGAATATTGGTGGGTCCATTCTATTGGTTCGTCTCTCAGTTACGGGCAAACAATGAAGCTGCCATGTGGAGTCCTCTGTGTGCACGGTACATTTACAGTTTTCAGAGGAGGCCATCATCAGGGGAGATTGATAGGAGGAACTTGTGGCCTGGTGATAATCTCTCCCTGAACACAGACAGGACCAAGGAGATGAATATCGACCCCAGGAGGGAGTACTTCCTAAGAAGGCTGAGGAACCTCGCCATGCAAACCCAAGTTCTCAGCAACTTCTACAGAGGTCTCTCAAGAGCGCCCTTACCACGTCAATCACAGTGTGGTATGGACACTGCCCGGGACAGGACGGCACAGTTCATCTCAAGAGCAGCCTTCCCCTCACCCCGGGACATTTACTCCACCCAGGGACACCAGGAGAGCCCACAGCACCATCAGGGACAGAACACACCCCAGCACAGGCTCTTCTCCTGCCATCAAGGGAGTCGCCACAGGAGCCTGAAGTCCAGAACCAAGAGACCACCCGCAGACCGTCAGGCTGGTGAACAGTTCCCTCACACCCCTGATAACACCCCACTACACACAGACATGCACATACTGTACTTTGACTGACTGTTGCTGTGACCTTGTGTCACCAACTTGCATCAACGCAAGGTGCACGTTGGCCTTAGGCCTAATCATGTGTATGTATTCATATATTTTCTCTTTTCTGTGTGCATTTAAGAATTCCATTGTGCAGAGTAACTTCGTATACTGCATGACAATAAATACCAAATTCTTGAATTTTGAATCAATTTATTGCTATTTGGATCCTAATCGTTTTCTATTGTCATCCACAGAACCAAAGAGGCAAGCGGCAGATACAGAGTGAATCCAGGAGTGACCTTGCTGCCCGAACATGTGTGAACGTGTGCAACGGTGTGAATAAGTCAACAATATCCAGGTCATAGCTGCTAAAAGAGGCCCTTGTATGACTTAGGGCCATCTGTTACATGTGTCATTAACCCTACCTGAGGGCAGCATAACCCTGATGGCTCTCCTGGAGTCTCATCCATCACGAGTTGCCAAGCAGTCCACTCTACTGCACTAAAGGGACGAGGGACCCCAAACAAAGCCATGTGGTGCATGTGGGTGTGCGTGTGTGTGTGTGTGTGTGTTCGTGTAGAAATGCTGGTTTCTGCAGCCCACCTGGAAAAAACTCTTCCGAGTTGCCATATTGGGAGACGTTTGATTGCCTCTCAGCGCCTCATGGCGACAAGGCGGGGGGGCCGCGGTTAATATTGCCGATGGCGCTAACAGCGCAGACTTATCCGACCGGTGTGTACACCACTCGGTTCAGCTACAAACGCCGTGTGGGCGCGTGGACCGCTGGCACACACTCACGTGCACGGAAAGCACACACGGGCCACCCCGGATGTAAGTGAAGTGATGAAGAGATGAAGAGTGACTTTGCTCTCTGCCCAGTTGTTCCTCATGTCTTAACATAGACAAAAGTTGACTTCTTTATTAATGCTCAGAATCTTTCATACAGCTCCTGCTGTGCTCACAGCGTGTGAAGTAGCTTGGAGCAGCAGCATGTGTAACACCACCAGACAGAGATCTGGGCTATTTGCAGGATGAGACTGGGATGAACGTGTGATCTATTTGGTCTCTTTGTGCCGTCTAGTCTGTGTCTGTCTGTCTCCTCGTGAGTCACAGCCTAGTTGCAATGCCAGGCGGTGAAGTTAGCAGCATGAGCACCGTCTGATGTGACAATCATAGAAGGCAATGCATCACTTGAGGATTCAACTGGCAAAAGACGTGGCTCATTGTCATTGTTCTTAATATCTCTATCATGTTTTGAATAGTGATTTGCTGTCATATCACAATATACCAGATGACAACTGCCGTGCATGGATTTCAATTGTGAGAACTACAGATTCAATTTCCAAAGTGTCATTTTCTGTACCTACCATGTTTTTAATTGAAGTAGGTCTTGTCCCATCATATTATAAATCGGATCAGAATGCAAGGCACTAAATTGGCTGGATTGGATTGAACTGTAATTGATTTGATTCGAACAGGAGTCAACTGGACGGGAAAAGACTGAATTGGTTTGGGATGAATTTGAATGGCTTGGACTACTAAATGAACCAGCCTAGAACTCACTGGTGGACTTGACCGAAATTGGAGAGATTGGAAAGTTCCTAAATGAACAGGACGTAATGTTCAATTAGACTTGAATGTTGTACAAGAATACACAAAATTGGACGAGAGTAGATTGGACCAGACTGAATTGTACTGCAATGAACCAAATGTGATTTTGCTGGACTTTACCAGACATATTTGAGTATAAAGGACTGAGCTAAACAGGATTGTGGTGAATTTTGTGGTGGATTTTCTAGATCTAGCGGTACATTTTAGTGGACTGCAATTGGGTTGGGTTGGGAGTGGTTCCCAATTTTTACCTGTTAGGCGACCCCCCTGTCAGCACACCTCGCCCCCAACTGGAGGACCGGGCCCCCAGTTTGGGAACCACTGGAAAAGAGGACTAAAGGGAGCTAGAAGGGATTAGGCCCGGACTGGATTGGACCATATAAGCCTGTAAATGATTGGAATAGATTGTGAATGGGAATTGATTGGACCGCATTCACGGAGCAAACAGACCGTCCAAGGCAGAGTGACAAGAGCAAAAAGACAACAGAGGTTGCTGAACCAATATAAAAAATAAATGAGGTGCTATTTGATCAGGGATACTTTATGGATAATAAGTCCTGTGGCTCGCCGTAATGTTGGCGATGTGGGAAACGTGTTCCAATATTTGTGCACAAGACCTAATGGCCTCATTTAGATGGATTGATTAGCAATACTGGAAATGAACCCGTTCCTGGTGTTTGATTGGGCTGACAGCAATGTGTTTGTTGTGTTTTTTTTTGCATTTGGGCCTTCCAGCAATAAGATAAGGCTCCTTTCCACGTGGCCAAAGTACGTCAACAAACCGTGCCGAGAACCCTCGCGCTGTGACACTGACACACTACACACACACACACAGGCTGTGCACGGTTTGTGGTTTCATGCAGAGTAGTCCGGATGGCCCATGTGTATTCTCTCTATTGTGTTCACCCACGTTCAACTGAAAAGATGAGACAACCAGCGGAGGAGGAGGAAGGAAATGAAGTCAATGCTGTAGTAAGTATTTATTCAGAGTGTGTTTAGTCATTTAGTGGATTCACAGGGATTGATGGGGATGCAAGGCGTGGATGGAGAGCAAGGTGAGAGTTAAAGGAAATCGGAAAAACAAAATCTGCTCTTTCCCAACCTCTGTTTCCATTCACGTGCCACTGAATCCCTGATAACTCACAACACACCAATGATGGAAGAGACATTACCTCACTGTACACACACACACTCAAAGCCACCGAAAATGCCATTGAAAAAAGCATTATCGTTTTAGCACAGTTTATTAAAAAGCCATACCGTCTCATTGCAGTCGACAAACCACGTCTCCTCTGCTCACTCAGGGCAGTGTTGTTCTGAATCGGATTGTGGAACATAACTAATGAGCAATGAAAGCTTGCTCAGTTAGGGACCGATATCCCTCATAATAGATCACTACTGTCACAACAGGTTGATCTCAGCGGACTCAGCAAGCCTTACTGTGTGTTTGTTTTTACCGCGTCCAGTCTCTACTGTTCCTACCACTTCTAGTTAAACAGTTCCCCAGTGACCCAGTGAAAGGGCTTCTCTGAAGCAGGGTAGCAGGACTTTCGGCTGCACATACTAAAATGAAATTGGCCACCGTGGGCCCTCCATCCCACAGTAATTCCAAAAAGGGGAAGCACACTGTGTGAGATGATGGAGGATATACTTGCACTGTGCATCTTTGTCCGTAGCGGATGATGGAGGAGGTGAAGGAGTGATTGCTGCTGGTGTATCTCCTGGAATAGCTTTTGTAAATATGAAACATATTTTAAAGGGTGTCAGAATCATATTCCTTTTTTGCATTCCCCGAATTCCCTCAAATGTTAGGAAACACATGTTTTGGAACTTTTGGCGCAAACAAATGATATCATAATTTTCCTTTGTTTTCTTCTAAAAATTGATTGGCCCAACTCTTGAAATTTCGTTCAAACGTCTGTACTAAAATGAAGCCAACTGACTAACGACAATCCCCTTGGCCTGAGCTGCGCTTTGTGTTACGTGCTAATGTTAGCATGCTAAAGTACCTAGCACTAAGCACCGGGTAATCCCCAAGATCTGCCCGTTAGCATCGTCATGATTAAGGGTTTTGCAACGTAGCATTTAGCTGAATTTATAGTCACACATAGCTGTAGACTCACACTAAAACGGGAAATGTGTTAAATTGTTGCAACCCTCGTAGGCCTCCGTAACCTTGCTCTTATACTCTGTGAATCCAGTCCAATTTACTCAGACAATATGACGATGTAATGACACCGTGCGAGCTGTCTTATTTAAATCTCCAATCTGGATTCAGTTGCAGGTATGATGATACTCATTTGTCATGTGAACAGGCGGTTGATGATTATGGAGATTGAGTGTTTATGTTTGGGAGCGTGTGTGTGTGTGTGTGTGTGTGTGTGTTCCTCAGGATTCGGACTCTCACAAAATGTTGATTCAATAAAAATTCAAATTCAAACTCAGTTCATGTACAATTTTTGGGGGGCATGAACATTCTTCTGTACCAACGGATGAATGTGTGTGTGTGTGTGTGTGTGCGTCTGTTGTAACAACCCTCCCACTGTCTCAGAGTCTTGGCCAACGTCAGCAGGCAGTCGGCTGGGGGTGTCGTCAGCGTGATTATGCTCACCTGGGCCTTCCAGACTAGAACAGCTGGAGCTCATCTTCCAGCAGCTTTACGTTCACCCTTCTATTGGTCTTGCATCACCACAGAGCACGTGCCAAACACGCACGTGCTCTGCTGTTTGGCTGGGTTTACTGTAATTGAACAAATTGTGTTGTTTTCTGAAGCGGTGCCTTGTTTGGCTGTTGGACCTGCTGTGCACGACGCAGGCCGTCCAAGCAGGAGGGGAAGCATTCGGAGAGCGCCACGTGGTGCCTAGACAAAAAAAACAATGGTGATGTAATATTTTAAAACGATTATAATTATAAAATGATTTATTTATTATTATAAAAACGAGGTTCAGAACCGCTTAGACCTGAGTTTACCATCAGCTGCATGGTTGAAGCTCCTGACTCCTTAGATCAGGGGTGTCAAATTCATTTCAGGTAAAGGGCCACATACCACCCACTTGATCAAATTTAGACGATGGTCAGGCCAATTGAGGGGGGGGCACACGGCGCTATCGAAAAGTGGCAGCTGGTAAGTACCAATCTCAGTTTTTCCCATCAGAGGCCCTGTGTTTGACACCCTTGCCTTAGAGAATCACGGGGGGGTGGGGTTGGAGTCAATTCCAGCCCCCAACATCGAGCTCATGACTTAGTGGACTAATTAGATCAGAAATTGCCACTTTGTGCACAGAGAGGATGCAAATATTAAGATTGCAGTTGTGTAAAAAAAAAAAAAAGTTTGAAGAAGTGTTTGAACTGGAAGACGGTTTGAATTTTGAACATTGCCAGATGTAGAAATGTTAAGAGGCATTGATTGAAGGATAAAGCACGGCGTACAGAGTCTCCTAGAATCCCTGTACTATGTGTTCTTACTGGAGATTAACGCAACTGTTTGTATGAATTTGTAGTAAGCGCACACACGCACACACACACACACACACACACTCTCACATTCACACAGAGTGATGGATGTCAAAGTGTTCCACAGTAACCCGAGTCAGAGTGGGATTACCCTGTGAGAACACAGTAACCCTGTTAACCAAGAGCACAGCGCCGCAGTGGTTCATGTATCCATCGCTCCGCTGAATATACAGCCTCGCGGCCGAGGGTCGGTCGGAGGGGTCACCGGGGCCGGAGCACTCGAAGAAGAAAGCGATAGTTTCCCTCCATCTGTTTCTGGCTGCTGTCACTCAGCATCTGCTCTCTTTTGATTATAAAGAATATTGTTCCTGATCGGAGACTGGATTTACATTTGACACAAAACCACCGACCGATTACACACAATAAATCATAAAAATCATTCTCAGTGAAATATTGAATACTGTATACATTTTTAAGGGAGTGAAAGGAATTGATGAAATTAACTAGCTTTGGTATTTATTTTTTAAGCATTCAAACACATTTTAAAATGAAAATAAATTAAATCCTTAGATTAAGGCATGATATCTAAAAAACAAGTTTTTAGTTTTACTTGGGAAACAAAATATCTTCAAAATACTATAAATACTCTTAAGTAACTGGCGTTAGTACAAAAGTTATAAGACAAAACTAGGAAAAAAACAAGTCAACGTTGTTAACAATATTTAAGCCTTTAAGAAGAAAAGTAATTTCCTCAAAGATTGCTTTGATGAAAATGTAAGCTTTTCAATAATACATTCTATGTTTATTCCAGGTGAGCTCATGCTTGAAGACGGGTAAAAGTGACATTAAAAAGTTGTATTATAATGTCAGTCAAGGCTTTTGCACTGAATATCGAATCACAACAAATGACTTTGTCTTCCCTTTGTTTGTCTGTCAGCAGATGACAGGATTGGAACTCACTCGGGTTTGTATTTTTACATTCTGTCACTGCCACGCAACCACTGGTTAGAAAAGCCTCTGAAACAAAACAACCTCATTATTCTGTGGTCTGTGACAGAACAGGACTCCGCTGTCGTCGCCATTGTCCCCTGCTTCCATGGCAACGGGGTGCGTATGTCAAAAGCAGCATGGTGCGACATCATTAAAAATGAAAACTAAATGTGGGCTTGTTGATCTGTACTGACCACTCTCTCTCTCTCTCTCTCCACCCTGCACACTGTAACTCACTGAGAATATTAAGTAATGATTGGCTGGATGGACGTCTCTTTCTGTGCCCATTATCTTTTATGTATTTTATTTTTTTCCCGAACTGCCAGTTCTAAATCATAATATCTCTTCCACCCTCGGGCCAAATCAATAATAACGCTTTTCCAACCACGTACTTTCATGCAAATGAGGCTTATCTTATCTTATCTAAACACATGCTACGAGCTGCCAGTGGGCAGGCCTTGAAAACTGATGTGTCTTTTGCATCTATCCATCCTGTACGGACGGACACTCAATCAAATATGGGGGGGCGGGGGGGAAGCAATTTTAGCTTGGGAGCATGATCCTATGATCCGTACGTGCTGTCCTCGCTGCGATGGCGAGACAAACAACATCACATCCACCTGCAGCTTAGTGCCTTTGTGTGTGTGTGTGTGTGTGTGTGTGTGTGTGTCTGCCCGCTCGCTGTCACCCCCAAGTTGTGTGTGTGTGTGTGTGTGTGTGTGAGAGAGAATTAATGGGGGAACAAGAAGGAATTTGTAAAGCACAATGAAGTGTTTATAACATAAAAAATATTCTAAAGGATCAAAACATTTTCTTTTCAGGCTGTAACTGCACTCTTAAAACCCAAGAAAATATTATTTGGCCGTCGATTTTCATGATGGTCAACTCTGAATGACATTAGAGTCAGGCACTTTGGCTATTGGTTATTGGATTATTAGCTGAATGAACTATAATGTATAACAGCACAAGTAGAGAAGAATCCTAAAGTTATATCATGCAGCAGTGTAGCAAGTGAGCTATCATTAGTTACCATAACAACACCAGAGAACAGCTGGAGCAGCAGAACCCAGAAGTTACTTGAATTGTAATGTACGGGTGCATAAGTGATACATCAAGGAGCTGTAATGCTGTCAAAGTATATTTTCCCTGCCAAGGTTTCAGGTCTTTAAAAACCATGAAGGCCAAAGACAGTTTCAGAACACATCCTGCTCCTCTTCACTGTCAATCACCACTAACGAGCTAAAGTTGTTGAATGAAGACGTGAGAACGAAAGATGTAAGATCGAACATATACATACACATATGACTTTCCCCGGGATTTGTGCAAACTACAAAGGGAGAGAAATGAAAAGAAAAGGACGAATATTGGACAGAAGGGATATATTGATTTTGGATCTTTCAAATGCCAAAACAGTTACGTCAAACTGAGTTATCATAGTCTCGCTGAGGCAGTAGAGAAAAAAAATTAGAATATCGTGCAAAAGCTCATTACTTTCAGTAATTCAACGTAAAACGTGAAACTAATATATTATATAGACTCGTTACATGCAAAGTGAGATATTTCAAGCCTTTTTGATATAATTTTGATGATTATGGTTATATATATATATATATATACACTCACCGGCCACTTTATTAGGTACCCCATGCTAGTAACGGGTTGGACCCCCTTTTGCCTTCAGAACTGCCTCAATTCTTCGTGGCATAGATTCAACAAGGTGCTGGAAGCATTCCTCAGGGAGTTTGGTCCATATTGACATGATGGCATCACACAGTTGCCGCAGATTTGTCGGCTGCACATCCATGATGCGAATCTCCCGTTCCACCACATCCCAAAGATGCTCTATTGGTGTAGCCCATCTGCCTCAAAGTTGGACGTACTGTGCGTTCAGAGATGCTCTTATGCCCACCTTGGTTGTAACGGGTGGTTATTTGAGTCACTGTTGCCCTTCTATCAGCTCGAACCAGTCTGGCCATTCTCTTCTGACCTCTGGCATCAACAAGGCATTTCCGCCCACAGAACTGCCGCTCACTGGATGTTTTTTCTTTTTCGGACCATTCTCTGTAAACCCTAGAGATGGTTGTGCGTGAAAATCCCAGTAGATTAGCAGTTTCTGAAATACTCAGACCAGCCCTTCTGGCACCAACAATCATGCCACGTTCAAAGTCACTCAAATCACCTTTCTTCCCCATACTGATGCTCGGTTTGAACTGCAGGAGATTGTCTTGACAATGTCTACATGCCTAAATGCACTGAGTTGCCGCCATGTGATTGGCTGCTTAGAAATTAAGTGTTAACAAGCAGTTGGACAGGTGTACCTAATAAAGTGGCTGCATTTTCTCATTTTTTCTCTTGTTTCAGTGATCTGTTTTAAATGGGTTTACATTTCCTCCAGTGTGCTCTGCCTGAACAAAACATTAGAATAAATAGGAAAAAAATGACGAGGCTGATCACAAAAAGTCGACTCTTTGTTTGATTCTTTGTGCTTCGTTCACAATGAACGCGTTTGAGTCTTGTTTTGATCAAATCTTCAAGACAACCTCCCGAAGGTTATCTCACAGCATACACTGTTAACCCGGCAATGAGCTTGCACAAAACACCCCCCCGTAGCAGAAATGACCCCATTTGTCAAGTTGTAACCATAATCATCAAAATTATATCAAATAAAGGCTTGAAATATCTCACTTTGCATGTAACGAGTCTATATAATATATTATTTTCACCTTTTATGTTGAATTACTCCAAGTAATGAGCATTTGCACGATATTCTAATTTTTCGAGTTTCACCTGTACATGAACACAGATCTTTACAGATTGCATTGTTGCATTGTACTGACACCAAAGCACACCAGGATACTCACACAAATATATAAGCTGCACAGTGAAAGTGAAATTACAGGGCAGTGTGTAGGGCTCATGCAGCGCTGTATACACAGACGGTACGATGGGTGTGCGATGGTTGGATTTGGCGCCGTGGACTTCCATTGAAAACGATGGGCGGTGAGAAGGCGTCTGGTTGGGAAGCAGTGCTGCCGTCTGACCCCAACCCGTCTCCAATAGCTGAGTCCACCCGACTGAACACAGGACCACACCAAAGAATTGAAGCTCAGCTGCGTGCTTGTCGTCCTCAGCGGGGGGGGGGGGGGCGCGACTAGACAGTTGACAGTCTGATGGTGTCGCTGAGGAGAAAAGCTCTATTTGCGGCTGAATCCTGAGTGAACAAAAAAATAAAAAATCCATATCTGCCGTCTCTGTAATCCGAAGTGCCCAATAAATGTGTTTTCTTGTGATAGATTTCATTTCATTTCATTGTTAGCAGCCCCACACACACACACACATACGGGTCTAATAACCAGCATGTTGATGTGTCCCACCTGTCAGGAAGATGGACTCTCATGCTCACTAATGCATTTCATAACAAATTGCAAAACCAATGCGTCATGCTGAAACTTTTGTTCAGTATTTTCTAACCATTCTTAACACCAGTTTGTGTCACCTTGTATATTTCCTTAAAATGATCCCTATTATTTCAATGTGTCATGACTCATGGCTGCATTCCAGATCTCACCTGGAATGAGGTCAGCTCATTTTCTGCTGGTGTAGTAAACGCTGTTCAACTTTTTTTTCCCACAGTGTCAAACTATCCAGACCTTGAGTATCTGAAAAATGGACTCATGTGGTTTTCCATAGAATTCAGTCTCTATGGGTGAGGGAGAGGCTGGTTAAAGTTAAAATCCCAATGGTTTTGTTCCATTCTAAAACATCAGTCCGTGTTTGTGAAAGTTTGAGAAAAAAGGACCAAAAGTAACCCGAATATTGAGCAAACTGTTCATCGGTGTTGCTCGGTGTGTTCCAAACGTTTGCTATCACGCCCCCGCTACAACTCACGTAGTCCGATGCGAAAGAGACAAATCCACGGGACCTCATAGGTGCATTCTCCGCGCGGCCCAGTGTGTCTGCCCGCTCCTCTGAAGCGGAGCCGATGACGTGGGTGCGTTATCACACATTCTGCTCTCACCAGTCATGTGTTTACAGACAAAGTTGCCAGCGAGGTGCGGCACAGTTGGTGCACATTAAGCGGTTTGTGTGATGTCTTTGCATAATCCAGACAATGTGTACGTTTGTATGTGATCCGGGGCAAGAGTTGTGTGTGTGTGTGTGTGTGTCAGGTCACATGCAGGTCCATAGGAGCCAGTGGGTTTCATTTGTAGTGTGCGCTAGAAAAGTAGATGAGGAGGAGGAGGAGGAGGAGGAGGAAGAGGAGGAGGAGAAATGCTTTAGGCAAGTCACCAGCTGCTGGAGAGTGTGTGTGTGACTGGAAACAGGAAAATGATAGCAAGGACTAAACTATATTCAGTGTGTTCATTTTGGTATGCGTTTGTTCATCAAAGCCCCCCCCCCCCCCCCGCACTGATGGAGTACCTCCCCTCTGTGCCGCCAGTGACTCATTCTCTCTTTTTCTACTCCGCCCGCCACCCAGGCTGAAAGGCCTCTCTGCGCCGAAGCCTCCGTCACGGCGGCAGCGGAATGGCTGTGATAAAAATGACTGTGATTGAATTAGAAATCCAACATGAATCCCTTCCAACGGGATGGGGGGGGGGGGGGGGGGGGCTGGAGAGATGACGCATGCTTCTGGGTGGCGAGGGAAAGATGAGGAAGTTTGAAGCCTCTAGTTCTCACATTCAGAACATCTGGGAACTTTTAGTTTTTGTTTTTAAACAGGGACTGCAGCAAGAATGACTTCTAAAAATCTGAAATGCATAGGTAGTTCATTTGAGTCGGGATTCCGGCTAATTGGACGCTGTGTTCGTGATCGGATGCGTTACTGATCTCACATTCTGGTCATTTGCCATCAATCTGCTTCTCCAATCAGCCTTCAGCGGGATCGATCCACTGCAACTCCCTGTTTACACAGGAGCCTAATGACGGAAGAGAGGGGACCGTTTATGGAAGGTAAGATGGAAAGAGGTCGGGGGGTGGGGGGTGGAGGGGGGGGGAGTGTGTGATGAATGAGCAGGAAAACGAGAGGGTAGGTGTAGGAGAGAGATGATTAAAAAAAATGTATCAGTGTAAAGTAACAACTGGAGTTGGTCCTAGATTGTTGCAGCATTTTAAAATAAAATGAAAAGTCTGGAGGGCACACGCCTGCAGGCGGTGCCTTTGTTATTCGGGTTTGCATGGGATTTGAAAGTGTAAAGACAAGACAAATAGCATTATCACCTTGATTGATTTAGATTTATTCTTCCCCCCGCTGCTGTTGTTGTCATCACTTCAATGTTCCATTCTTGCCTCTTTAAATCAAATGATGTCCGTTTTCTTTGTTGTCCTCTTCTTGCAGTTCACTGTGACTTCCTGTGACTTTCATGTGCTTTTGCTCTCTGTTTACGGTGGGAAAGGGGTCACCTAAATATAGATAAATAAATGCATTTAGCCCCAACCACATGACCTTTTGTTTACCCACAAAGTTTGCTGCTTGTGGACCCTACTAAAACAACAACATCCGTTACACCCGGTGATGCTCCCCAAATGCGCACACTGTATATATACAGTATCACACCATCGGGTGTGTAAATATTACATGAGCACTATTACTGTAAGATACAGTGACTAGTATGCAGGGATAAATGTGTCTCTTGGGTAGGATAACTGTTGGACAGCTGGACTGAGAGCAAACCGGAGGACAGGTTGCACAGTACCAAATATTGGGGACATTTAGGAACATCGGCCGTGCCGGCTGACGTCGACTCTGCCGCTTTCTAAACAAGAGGCTGATCTCCACTGTTTCCTTTGTTTAACACGCTGCACTTATCCATTTCCTGTCCCGAATGGTTTGACTCATCGCTATTGTAAAGAGAAGAAGAAATGAGCTGCAGCTCGGATCAGTTTTCCCGACTGGCTGCAGACGGGAGGATGGATGGATGGATGGATGGATGGATGGATGGACACGTAGCTGGACGATTTGGATTCATGGTGCTAAATTTGGATGAAGGGGCTAATTTCCTTCTTTACAGCACAGTTCTTCTGTGTAGAGAGGAAGCCTGGAAAGGTCGATGTCTTGCTGCGTTGGAGGGTGTAAATGATCTCGGGGATCACTGCCAAACCTCCAATGAGATCCAATGACCTGCCGTTTCATTCAGCATATTAGACTGAATGCAATGGAAACTTTGAGGGACATTTACATTTGCTTTGGCTTTATTTCAATCCACTGATGGGGCAGACGTTCTGGCATTGATTTGGATGATTTTGAAAACGGTGAAATTTGTCTTCTCGCAGGAGATGCAACAACCCGTAAAGAAAGCATCTACATGTTATCACATCTGTTGCTCAAGCTCATCATCGGGTTTGTTGATATTACATGAGCAATGTTACTGTAAGCTATAACGAGTACGCAGGGATCAAGGTGTCCTTTGCGTAAGATAACTGGTGTGAATGAGCTCCTTGTGTGAAGTACAGCTGGAGGGAGAGAGCAAGCCAGAGCACAGGTCGTACAGAACCAAACAGTGGTGACTTTTAGGAGCATCAGCTGTGCTAATTTCATTTAGTTGAGCTGAAAACATCTCCAGCGGTTAATAGCGAGCTCATCAAGAGGCTGATCTCAGCTGTTGCTGTGATTATCATTATTTGACTAATCAGTATCGAGATGTGTAGAAGTGGTCTGTGTGTGGGAAGGAGAAAGCAGATGCAGTCGGTTATCATTACAGTCTGTAGATGGAAGCATGAATGGGTGATCGGGTGGATGGATGGGTGAATGGATTACTGAGAACAGGAGAGATTGATGGACAGGGCGCTGGATAATTGATTTATGATGCTAAATTTGGCTCATGAATGGAAGGGTTGATTTGCTTTTTACAGCTCATTGTAGAAAGGACTCCTTGTTTTTTGGAGGCAAAAATAATCTCATGATCTCATGTCACACTTGAAGCAGATGAAAAAAGCCATACTTTTGACAGCTTTTTACTTTTTCTGTCTTCCATTTGGTGTTAAATAGGTCGCATGACAAGTTACTGGTCTGTTTCAGGGCTGCTGACACACATTGAAGCAGCAATTTGATGTTCCAATGACACAATTTTCAACATGAGCTTCAGCCCATTGTTTTCATCCATATCGCTCAATTTGTGTCTTTTTATCACTTTGTGTATATCACCGCCCCTGTCAGACCGCACCCCCTCATAGTCGACGTCCCCCACCTGCCGTGTGACCTCAAAGGGCCCTCGCCACTTAGCCAGGAGTTTAGAGTTGGAAGAAGGAAGTAATACAAGTACCTTTTTCTTACCCGGTGTGAATTGTCGCTGCCGTTATTGCCTCTTGTCTCTTTGTCTCTCAGCAGGGCGGCCACCACATTGCCTGCTCCTCCATTTGACGACAGGCTCATTTTTCATTTTGGCTCTGATCATTTAACCCTTTCACAGGGACGGAGGGATTGTGGGAAAACCAGAGCAAAGACCGCAAACAAGTGACGTAGCGGCAGGAAATGATGCCGCCGGGCCGCTGTTTTGACAGACAAGGTTTACATGTGCTGACCACCGTGTGTGTGTGTGTGTGTGTGTGTGTGTGTGTGTGTGTGTGTGTGCGTGCTTAACCTCCTGTCCAATAGGTTTGAGCCTTGTAGGATGCGAGCGGGTGAAATGTTGCTTATGTGGACCATGACACGCCTAACAACAACAGATGGATTAAATATAGAATACTTTGCTATTGAAGGGAAGGTGGTTCATGGCTTCTGGAGCAGCTACTTTGTCAGGAGCCACTAAGTCAGGAAATGATCAATTTTCCTGCCATGTCACGTCAAACACCATTTTTTGATAACTGTCAGTCAGTGGTAGACACTGTGACAAACAGTATTTCCTGTGAATGCTTCATAATAAAAGTCCAGACCGGTTTTGCCGTGCTTTTAAAGAGTTTGATTTACCGTTTACTCTAATTTATCCATTACTTTATGTTCATATTATCATTTCTTCTTTTACTTGTGACATGTTTTGTTTAATAAAAACACATTTAATCAACATTGTTGTTAGGAGTATTACGATTTTGCAATAGTGAATTTATTGGATGGCTATTTTATTTTCTTGATCGTCCTCTATTTTAATACTTCAATAACATTCTGTACCAGTAGCCTGTGCAATTACATTCTGTCTTACTCCAGTGTGTGTGTGTGTGTGTGTGTGTGTGTGCGTGTGTGTGCGTGTGTGCGCTTGAGTATATGAAAACACAACCCGCACGGCTTCCTGCTATTCCACGGAAAGGCAAACACAGTCAGCTGTGGGAATGGTGACTGTAGAGTGTGTGGAAATGTGTGCGTTCGTGTGTCCTGTCAACCGAGGAGAGACACTGTGTGGAACCGACAGGTCTTGTAAAGTATTTGAGCACATCTGTGTTTGTGTGTGTCGTGTGCAGCTCTTATGCCATGAGACGTTTCTTCCCCCTTCTCTAAATTGACCCATAACACTAACTGGAGTGTCAGATTTATACGGTCGGTATTATAGCGGTGAGTTTTGCCGCCATGTTTATTCTTTTAAGAATGAAAATTACCCTCTTGTATTCAGCCTGAATGAGCTTCAATCCAAACCATCATCTCATTTCTGCATGTTTAGAGTCAAAAGTGCCTGGGAGGAAAGCCTTGAGTCATTTTAATATAATAAGATTATTACACAGTTCTCTAACCTCCAAAACAATAGAATCAGTGGTTGGAAACAAATGGCTTATACTTTTTATTTTTCTTCTTCTTTTGAGGTGTCTACATGCCTGGTGTTGTTTGCATCTGCAGCTTAAGCAGCAGGAGAAGGTGAAGAGCAGATGAAGAAGAGAATACAGAATTATCTTCACCTGCTGGCTGGATCGTTTCACCCGACGTGATGGAGCTCTCGCCTCCCACTGATGAACGGACTGTTTACTCAGACAGGGAGCAGCCAGGCTTTAAACACTCCCACCATATGGGGCATCTTCTACTTCACCCATCCGCTCTCCCAAATGCACAGCGGGAGGAGAGAGGCGAGGAGAGGAATAGAAAGGAAAGATGGGGGAGGCAAGGAAGGAGAAAGAACAGAAGAGAAAGTGAAAAAGTGGGGAAAAAGCCGACACGGTGAAGGGGAGAGAAAGTGACCGGAAATAGGAAGAGGACAACGAGATTGTAAAAAGGGAGGCAGGAAATTATGGTAGACTAATGAGCTTTGAAAATTGGCAAATAAAAAGAACATCAAGAACACTGAGGCAGGATAAAGGAAAAAACAGAACAGGCACAGGAGTGAAAGAGGGGAGAAGGGGAATGAATAGAGAAGCAAAGAAAAAAGGAGAAATAGAAATAAAATAAAAGAGCAGAAGGGAAGACGGGGGAAAAGGAGGGACAAGAGGGGTAAAGAACTAAGTAAAAAATCGAGACGGTAAAAATTAGCTTTTAATATACAATTACATTTAAAAATGTGTGTTTTCCAGCTATCCGTTACAAATAACTCATAGTTCATGTGCATCCTACTAAAATACCTCTAAATGAACTAAATTGCATCTCAAGTCATTGGTTTTGATTTTATGGCACAATGATCTAAAAGATGTCTCATAAACATGAAGCGAAAATATGGGCCGCAATGCGCGTAAAATCCCAATTAGATGCTTTTATCCAGTGCATGTGAAATAGGGACTACATTTCCCAAGATGCATTGAGCGCGGGTTAGAGGTTATGAGGACGTGTATAACGTTTGCTCCCTAGCTCCTCTGAAAAACACGAACTTTGCACTCAAAAAATTGTGTAATCATTTTATTTTCGCGTAATACAGGGCCGGGGGTCCGTTAGCGTGCGCGCGAGGTGTATGAGTGACGCGGCTGCGGTTCGGTACCAGAATCCCGGGGAAGAGAAGCGAGCCGTGCCGCTGGACTGCTGCGGAGGACTCAACAACGTGGACTACTCCAAGGTAACGTTACGAATGATGAAAGCTTCGGTGCTGAAGCCGGGCCGCGTGTGTGTGTCACGTTCCCAGGAGACCGCGAGGCCGCTGGGACACGCTGCAAAGGTCCCGGTTGGACCGGAGCAGTCCGCGTCACGGCGGGACTGAGCTCCTAACGGCGGAAATAAAAAAAAATAAAAAACATTTTTCAAAGTAAGAGCATGTTGTTCAAACCGACTGTAAACAAAGGCAAGAGGAAACATATTTCATTTATAAAGTAGTAGATTTTGTAACACAAATAATATTTTCAATCCCTTCTTTTTATGTCACTGTTTTAGTATGTTGAAAAGAATAAACAAAAAACCTTCTGCACTTTCCATTTTTCATACAATCTGTTATTAATTCTCTTTAATTCAAACAGCAAACAGCTTAATAGCAAACCATCCCGATTACTCTTGACTTTTTACCCTTTAAATTCCATTTGAAAAAGATAAGAGCGAGATCCGTGTCATAGAGTTAGCTGACATTTTCACCTGCAACCTTTCACAAGCTTTTATCAATCTTCACTTTAGTAACGCTTATGAACACCAAACTTCATTAATATTGTAAATATTTTCAGAGAGTAATGAAGATGGAATTAAAAGCATGCAGATAAAAATATCATAAACAACAATTAAAACAACAACAATTAAAACAAGTTTGCGTCTAACGGTAACATAATCATAGCTTGATGTAGAGGATTATTGTTATTGTTAACTTAACCCACTCATTTGTAGCCTTGACCTCCCTTGTTCATTATCTGTGTACGGCAAGTCCTTGGTGTCCCCTCGGGGCAAATTCTCTAGGAACAGTAATGGTGGCTAGCACTACTTTGTAAAAGAGAGTGCTAAGTTTTTTTATCACAGCTTAGCGATCATTATCACACAGGGAGATCTAACATTAAGATGGCATGAACTAATCGAATGAAGCACATGACACAAGCACGTTGTTGCTTTTCATCTCTTGCGTCAGCAGCTACGAACCCGGAAAAGCCGCACTGAGCCGTCCGGCGTGTGCCGAAGAAGGAACATCAGTCAGCGGCGCTGCGCTTCGTTTATTCACGCCAATGTGCCACACGTCATCCATTGCCTTAACAGTACAAATATTGTGTGCATGAGAGCATGTGATTTAACTGTGGTTTTTGTGAGAAGAGGAGCCGACGAAAAGCTGAAGCGTCATTAAAAAAAAGCCAATCCCACCCCGGTCAGACTCTTAATCCCACAAAATCTCTGCAATTAAACACATTGTAATGCGCAATGTTCAATAATAAATTCACGAGTAGTGTACTGCACACTTTTATTATCGAGGATGAAACCACTGCCACTGCCAGGGCATTCCAATTGTATCTACATTTTTATAGAAAAACAAGAAACCATCAACAATCATAACATCACAGCAGGCACGTTCACATTCATTAATCTGCCTTCTTTTGCATGTCATTGGTCAGAGAGCAGCATAAACAGTCTATCAATAATTGATCTATCCATCAATAATCTATGTTCAGCACTGAGGACTCAGCTGTCATTTACTGTGCAGGGACCTGTTAGTCTGTGAAGTCCATATTTGTACTGCCTTTCTTTTAAAAAACGTTGCTTCTGTCCACTCCTCCGGCTGGAAAAGATTTGAAAGGAAAATGACCAGGAAAGAGTTATCCACCCTTCTCCATTTTTATAGCAGGAGCAGGTGTGTTAGGCAGTAATTGGTCAGTGCAGATGTTACCTATGATGATATCATAATAGCTTCTTACTGTGTGTTTGTGTGTTTCCAGCATAAATGTCTTATTTCCATCCCGTTTTGGTTTTCCCTTTTGACGACACCTTGTTGTTGCGTCTTCTTCTTCGCTGGTTTCCTGGTATCCGACTGGAGAACCGGGGCCACGAACTGTTAATCCTGATCAGCTGATGTTCACATGCCAGCAGTGGATGAGAAACATCCACTCAGAATTATCTTTTCAAAAGATCTTTTGCGCTAAACTCGGATGAAAGGCTGGTTAATGTTTCCATATGACAGTATCCTAATCTCATTTTCATAAGCAGCAACCATAATATTGTTTTGTTGTGCTTTCTTTCAGATGGATTTGTCGCTTATAGAAGGGCTGCTGAAACTCACCAATTTCCAAGACTCCAGCTTCTGCGTCGCTGTGGCCGCCATCATTTTCAACCCTTTCTTCTGGAACGTGGTAAGAGATGCCGCGGATGTTGGAGCCACTAAAATAGTTCTGTTTGTCGCCTTGCATGACTCAGACGTTGTCTCGTTCGCGCTCCATTTTCACGTTGGTATCAGTCTTTGTTCTATGTTGTCGTCTCGAGAGGGTTAGACGCGCAACACAAGGCCCCAAAGGCCGGAATCCCAGCTGGGACGAGGCCCTGACGCGCTGTACATTCGGCACCAGCACACCGGACTCCCAGTAACGCCTTCAATGTAGTGGAAGAAACCAACTGGCACCGATAGGCTGCTGGTCTAATCAGGGCGATCAAACTGCACCTTCGGGCTCTTAGACAGGGCTACGCTTCACAGACTTAATCCTAATTGTTCAGCATAAGGATAGGGCAATCAGGACGGATTGTACTCCATATCTAATGGGCTGTACGTTACATAATATTGCGTCACAGTTATCGGGCTATGAATGATGTCGGGTGTTGGGGGTGATGATAGCTTAATGATCCTAAGACGTAGGAAGAGAAGGATCTCTTTTATTTTCAATCAGTTCGACATGTCGAGTGTTTGCAGACTTGAGTCATTCGAACCAGCCAATACGTTTATGCTTTGAGCCTAAAACATCCATCAGACACAGTGATAAGGATTGTCCAAGCTCTAAATGTTCATAAAAATAATACAACTTCAATAAAATACAGTTTTTTTGCTACTGTTGCATACGTTTCCCATCAGGATTTTGTGTTTCACTATCCGTTAAAAGCATCGCCTCATCCCGTCTGTGCATCTCTCACGTTACAAACGAGATGACAATAATTTGCATAGCGGCAAATGTCAGTGAGGCGGTCTGCGCTCCCCCCCCCCCTCCCTCCAGCACGTGGTCCCAAATCAGCCTGTTTTTGTGCATTACGCTCAAAGATCACCTGTAAGTGGCTGTAATAGGGAATGATGGAACTCATTTAGAGAGGCTTGTGATAAAAGATGACACGCTGCGGGTGTCAGGCACGAGGTTTCATTTGGTTTCAACGGACCGACGTCTCTTAAAGGAAGCAAGCCATTGATCACGTTTCTGCCGCACTCCAAGGCTCGGACACGTGCCGATCTCTTATTGGAAGTATTCTTTCACTGTTGGGCTGACTTGTGCCGCCGTAGCTGCCCAGCTGGTCCAGGGAGCGTTCTCTTTGATGGCGATGGGATCTCTGAAGACCCCCTCTCACCCACCATTGTTGCCTGGCACACTGCGTCCCCAATGTGCTGTGCCCCTTGATGCTGCTGAAGGGTTAGCATTTTCAGTGCTACAAAGGGCTGAAATATTTCAACTTGAAGTTCTCATCATTCCATTCTCGCCTCTGCTGTGTGTGTGTGTGTGGAACAAAAAAAGAAAACCGTTTAGCAGAAAATCCATCAATCGTAAAAAAAATCAATGGGTTAGTCAATAAAACCATTATTGCTATTTGCAGCCTAGTGCCATTAACCTACAAACGTCCTCACGCATTCTACAGAGTTGTGTCTCACGACTACTGTTTGCCGTGACCTGACATTTTGTACCCGCACAGAATCAAAGTGTGTCTCCTGTGGTCCGGTCCACCACTCCGTCTGTAGCCTGGTGAGCGAGGACGGAGTCGCTTTCTTTGTCTTTTTTGTAAAAGCAGCCGTGTGAGGTGCACGCTGCCCGGCTCAGTCGTGTGCCCGGAGTAATAAGACATGGTTGGTGTGACCGTGCGCGCTGCGGACGTTGTGACCAGGAGATGCTCCGCAGAAGGAAACAGCCCAGCAGCTTTCACTCGGGGGATCAACCTCCGGTGCAACACAAACTCCTCCCAGGAAGCATTTCACTGTGACTGGGATTGATGCATTCGTCCGAATGTACATTCAGGCTCAACTGATGCAACAGAAATAAGAGCAGGACCAGGGCAACTTTTGTGCAGTGCCCAGTATCTTTTATTGAACTTCTCAAGGGGCCGACTGCACGAGCTTAGAGAGCGAAGGAGACAGACTGAAGCAAGAAGAAATATTTGTATATTTCAGTGAGTTATTGAAGAAAGTATAATAATATTAAGAAACACCTAACCTAACCTCGGTGAAGTTGCAACTCCAGCGAGTTACTCTTCTGCTTCTTTTGTTCTGTTCACTTTTCTCTGCAGACTTGGAAACCATTAAATGCCTCCGCAGTACTTTGATACAATAGGCACAACATGTGTGGGCCTTTCGTTGTGCACACAGTGTGCCCGTCTAGTGACGTGTGTGGGCAGATTGTGCAGCTTCACTTTTTGACTTCCTGTTAAGAGTGTGTTCGGCATTATAACCTTGTGGGGCTGGACATTTAGTTTCCATGGAGAATGACTGGTGTGAGCCGCTGGATGTGTGCAGAGGATTGCACTGAGATGCTGAACACTTACTCAACTTGTTTTGTTCTTTTTAGCTCCGAGAAACAGCGGGCCAAGAGATTCAACAACTTTACCGAAAATCTTTTACTTTATTTTCTATTTTGTGTTATTTGTGTTTTTTCTCTTATATCCATCCCTAGTTGCTGTGAAAACTTCCCCATCAAACAACTACATTCATTTTAGTGTATCGCCAACAAAAATACACCTTGTAGGATTACATTTGACCCTGTTTACGCAACGCTCGTTTTTACTAAGAACTGGTGAACGCATCACGATGCATCCCATAGTGTCGACACCTCCGTAATAAGGAGGACTGTGCTGGCCAGACACAAACCAGTCAGTGCGAGAATTAATAACAAATGACATTATTTTAGCCGATCCAAATGCTTCTGAAAGTTTAAAGAATTAAGTTAAATAAATAAATAATAGACATGAGTCCTCTTCAGTCGGCTGATGAACTTTTACACTGACATTGTCTGTGTGTCTGTGTGTGTGTGTGTGTGTGTGTGTGTGTGTGTGTGTGTGTGTGTGTGTGTGTGTGTGTGTGTGTGTGACGTTGCAATCTGTGCCGCTCTGTGTCAACATTCAAGCGAAACGCGGCACATTAGTGTAAACATGACATGTCGTGGGTCCCCATCTGGGAGAAACCCCGCGCCGGGTCGAGGTCGTGAGGTCGACCCGAGGACCATCTCCGCCATCGGTTCCCCTGAGCGACGAGTGTTAACGCGCCAAGAAAGAAGAAGAAGAAGAAGCAGCGGCGGCGTGAATACGATTAGATTAGAGGCAGATGTCACGCTGACACAGCGCGCCGGGAGGAGAGGGGTCGGCCTGCTCTCTTTAGTTTTACATCACTGCGCTGGACAGGCCTTGAGATAACACACTGTGGGAAAACTGCTCTCTGCTGTTGTTGCCGATTTATTTATGGGAGGCCCAAGTTGCAATAATTGTCCTTTTAGTTGTGCACGCGTCCATTTCACGGGCTGTGGAAGCGTCCCAACCATCATCTGAGGACGGATAGGTGTCATTTCATCACCAGGGCCATTGGAAATAAAAGAGGAGGAACTGTAATGGTGTAAAAAAAAAAGTCAAAGGAATTATTTAAAGAAAAACGTGTCCGGCTAATTCTTAATATTTATAAACTAAAAATAAAAGGGTAAAAACTGAAGGCAAAACAGGAGGGAGAAAACTGAGGGGACAAATGAGCAGGCTGGAATAAAACACAATCATTACCTGAAAATGGACTCTAAAAAGCAAAAAAAAAATAGTAAAACCAAAAAATAAAAGAGATGGCCTCGCACAGCTCTGCAACATTTACCTGAAAACCATCTACGGCATTTACCAAATATACATTGTAGTTTCTGACGCACATAGCAGTCTTTGTCTTATTGACAGTTATATATTAAGGATCATTATTAGCAGGACTATATGGGCTGATTACTGTGCATTAAAGTGTCAGGGCTTGAAAGCTGCTGGTGTGTGCGTGTGTGTGTGTGCGAAGGTCGTCTAATGTTTTGCCAGACATTTTCCGCTTCTTTTAGAGAAGGAGCCTCTCTAACATCACACAAACACCTTGAGTTCTGTCTTGTCCATTTTTTTTCCACTTTTAACCAGAGAAAAATATGCACTTAACGGTTGATTCAAAGGCCCAGATCAAAGTTATTCCACTGTATCCACTGATGCTGTCATTGTTATCGGCTGTCATTCCTCTGTTGTTATTCTGCTTAGCATATGAATCATTACTGTCATTTGCATTTTAATACGTCGCGACTCTGTTATGTTGTTCATTGTACGCACGTGGCATCTCTTTTTGGGATCCTTCTACGATCACATTACATTACTGTGACCTCACCTTATTTGGTTTTATTTATTATTCCTAGTGTATCGACTTGTCTTTCACCTGAAACAATGACTCCCTCCGTTCTTGGCAGTGCATTTGATAGATAACATGTTTTCTCTGAGGGGAATGTCGGTGCCGTGACATGGGAGAGCAATGGGTTTGAATGCGAGGATGAATGTGACAAATGTGATTGGCCATGGTGGTCTCCTCTGAGGCGGCCACGTATGCACTGCATGCTGTGTTAGGGTCAGGGTAAGGAGAATAAAGCTCTCTTCAATACATTTATTACACTTTTGTTTGTGTTTTTAGTGGCGGAAACTCACAAAGAAACAGCCACACAGCAGTTGACCCAACGGCGTCTATTCACAGCTTTTTCCTTTTGGCTTCATCCGGAATCAATCAGATCCTGATTGCATCTTCATTTTTTCAGTAACCGCAGAAACAACAACTGACTGTGCACGTACCAGCAAAGGTCAGCCTCAGGTGAGCAAAAAGAGGCCACCCGATGCATGCATAACCAAGCTGCCTTTCGTGTGGCGGCGGAGCGAACAACGAATTCCCCGTCACCTGATCCGCAGCCTGCATATGGAGTCGGGTCTCCAGTCATCAGGTCCGTGCTGCCCAGTGACCTGCATCTACTGGGACCAGACGTGCCACGGCTCGTGCTGCCGCAGCACTTTCTGCAGCCGCTGCCCATGTCGTGGAGGTGAAACTGCCCGTCTCCAAATAATATATTAGATGTAATGGTTTAAGCCTCACCTGGGTTTCGATGGAACCCCAGAGGTCGCAGTAGTAACAGTTACTCAAATCCCAAACTGTTTGGAGGCCAAAGGTTACGTGTGAGGGTTGAAGATTCACACCGTATTGTAGGGAGGGACGTTGTGAGGAAGAGAAGGGAAGAGAACAGAAGGATTTAAAGGTCTGGACCCAGGAAAGTCCTGGCTTCCCGTGTTGGTGATGTCCTCCTGGTTTCAGGCTCCCATTCCCTCAGTATTTTTTTTAACATTGAGGAATGAAACATGTTCTTGGAGAAACTCCTAGTAAATGTACACACCTGAAAAGGTGTATCCTTTAATGCGGCTTGACCTTGGATGACTGTGATACTGCAGATAAGATCAAGGCAATAGCAGCTTTTCAATAATCAAACTCTTCACTGTACACGCTGTACGTATTGACTTCAGTCAGCTGGATATTCATGTCATCAGTGAGGAACTAAAGGTTCAGATCATTCATCAAACATTTCAATTACACTGATTGCAATGGTGATCTGACCTCAAACGTCCCCATAACTCCGGGACTGTGTGTGTGTGTGTGTGTGTGTGTGTGTGTGTGTGTGTGTGTGTGTGTGTGTGTGTGTGTGCACGGTAGAGAATCAGATGCTCATTAAACTCAATGGGCATGTAAACACAACAACAAGAAATCAATGTTTGATTAAAGTTAAGAAGTTACATTTGATTGACTCTGTTAAGGCATTTAAAAAAAAGATTTGATAGGAAAGGTCATTTAAGGTAAACTGTATTTGTATAGGTATATATTAAGAGAGATGCCTTTATCCCTGCTGTCTTTTTCATATTTAAGTAAAAGGCTGTAATAATTTAATATACACGATCGTTTTAAGGTTTAATTCAATTATTTCACTTTACATTCATGTTTTTCCGTTCTTGAGATGGTTCACATGGCCCAAACAGAGCAACAGTTTTGTCGACTGTGATCTTAGAAAGACAAATAATACAAGTAATATTTATTATATTACAATCAAATCTATTTTCTAAATAAAAAACTAAAAAACATACACATGGAGCCTCATCACATATCGGATCCGTCTCGTCCCACAGGCCACAGGTCGCTCAAAGGGTTAATGAAGTCCGATGATCACCCGTCAATGATTATAGTCACATTACTCTGTGCATTACACACAAGCCACAGGCTCTGAACCCTTAGTGTGGCCACAGTGCATTTTCAGCCTTTTCAGCCTTTCCACCAATGATTTCCTTTCATATATTTTCGTTCGGCCTATTTCACTTTGATTTTCTATGTCAAAATTGCTACATGGCGACCGTTAGGGGCCACAACCTTGACATCGGCATAGATCCATTTTGCTATTACGCAGGCTGAAATCATAAGAGCTGAATCATCGTTACTGATATAATTGGGGTGATATAATAGGGTTGACCTGCTGCCTCTGCCTGGAGGCGGATCACAACACCGATCCCAATTTCATATGGCTTTAACTTGCATGCAAGGGGTGTTTTAGGGCCCAGTTTAATTATATGAATAGCAGGATGCCACACTTACTGTGTATAACCAAAACAGTAAAACTACTCAAAGAAAACGCTTGATCTGTTGTGCAATTCAATGAGCAACTCATGGGAATCCAACTTTTAGACAATGACAAATCCGCTAACCTCATTTCTATTGGTAAAGCTGATGAAGTGTCAGGTCCCCTTTTCCTCTGGCATACTGGGAGCTCTACCACATCATGACACATGGCAGGTATAGTGTCAACATGTGCTTGGCCATAAAACCAGCTATTGGAACTTCAATAATCTCGCAAGAGGTTCAAGCGGAGAAACCAAAATGTCTTCTCTGTTACAAAACGTCATGGTAATCCATCTGCTTCAGTCTGGACCGAAGGGGTGGACTGGCAGCCTCCCTAGAGCCGCACTGCTAAGGGGATGGGAGGGGGGGGGGGGCAAAAGAAGAAGGTGTCCTGTCCCCTGAAGGCGATCCATCTTTCTCTAAAAATGAATCTGTTTATTTGGAAGTGCATGTTCTCCCCCGTATCTGCCGTTGAAAAAATCTCCATAATTCCGAATATATTCAAATATCCAATCAGTGCTTTTAATCAGGGTGTCGCTGATGTGCATGTGATCCATCCGTGTTCTTGTTCTACCTTCTCCTCGTTACTCCACGACAGCACACATCCCTGCGTTAAATGCTCTCGGCTGTGTGTGTGTGTGTGTGTGTGTGTCTGATGGAGTGACAGCCAAACACTGGAATGGCAGGGAGTGTGGATAGGAGAGGCTTTTGTGGAGACTTTGCCTCTTCCAGGTGTTCGTTCTCACACTAAGAGTTGCTCCCACTCTAAAACTGTGGAACAGGCCAACGTGAACCCACAGAAGATAATGACAATCGCGACAAAAAACCAGAGCAACCCGGTAGATTGTGTAAAAACACCATGACTAAAAGGTAATTAACGGAACCATCTGGGGGACTTCAGCTTTATTTTTCCTGTTTGGGTCACTTAGAAGTTCCTACCCCTCGGATGTCTCACTTATTTCCTGCATTCAAGCCCAGTCGAGTGTGTGTACGTGGGATTTATTTGGGCTGATGGGAACGCTGTGGGAGCCTGTTACCCAGGCCTTGATTGAATCTGTCTTCGAGTGCTGCTTGTTCTGCCGTGCTGGTGCCACTCCCTGGTTTCTCCCCCCCCCCCCCCCCCCCCCCATCCTTTGGCTTCACTTCCGAGTTGATAAGAGCATCAGCAGTCTGTCTGCACAACACCTGAGTGACTTGAGTGTACTCGCTTGCCCAGAGGTTCATCAAACCTGCGGATTGAGATGAGTGTGCAGTCCCACCGATGCTCCAGTGGTCTGTAGAGGGGCGTTGTAATCTTTTTTTCCCCCCCACGTGGGTTTAAGATGGGTTCTTGGGTTGCCTTTTGCCAAATAGACATGAAGACAGTAACAGTTTGTCTGGTTTGTTTAGTCCAGCCGTATGCTCCACTGTGTGGAAAGGACTGGGATCCCTCTGTCATGTGCCACTGCTTATTGCTCTTCTTTTTTTAACATTTGTTTTCTAACTTTTTTAAATGTACAAATCAATACATATAAATAAAAGGAATCAAAATACCAGAATTTGATAAATATCGAATTTAATGGAACTCCCATTGATGTAATGCCCAACCCAGCTCTGATAGTAGTCAATCTCCCAATGAACTGCGTTTCGTTCTTTTGATTTGCATTTGAATAATGATTCAAAACTTTTCACACAGCATATGTTTTTCTGCTTCGTCTTCCTGTCTTTCACTTCCACTTCTTCCTAGCCGCTGTCTTGATTATGCCATCTTCTGTTGGAGCCTTAGGAGCCTTCTGGTTGAGGGTTGAATGAACCTTATGTACCGTAACTTCTCTTTTTTACTTTGCAGCACCAAACACCAAAAGGATAGAACGGATGTGATTGGTTTGAAGATTATTGTGATGGATATTAATGAATGAGAGGAGATCGACACACTGAGACCACCTGGCATGTTTTTAGGTTAACAGGCCCCCGACGCCCTGATGGGATCTGGGGGTCGGGTGCTAGATAAGTGCTTAAACAAGCTGCTGCAACGATGGCCGACGACTGAAAAACAGGTCATTTAAGAAATGAACGACTGAAAGTGTGTTCATTTTCTTTTTTTTCTTCTTTACTTAGATTCTCCAAAGGAAATCCAGTACAAACATGGACTTCCCAGAAGAACGAATAAATCGCAATGTTGAACGCAACCATTAATCCGTCAACATTTATCCACAAATGGATGATTATTTAACAGCGACAACATTACGATGCGTTTGTCATATTTGTCATATCTGCACGCACAAATGTGTTACCTGCAAGGCTAACCCGCTACCAAACGGCCCTTTGTTATTGTTGACCTTGTGGCTCTTGGTGTCCCAGTGTCTCAAGGAGCAGACTGTAACGTAATCAAGGCTAGGATGTAATCTCAGGGTGAGTCACAGAGCAGCCAAATTATGGTTGGGATTTCATTTCCCAGAAGTCTCCTTCCTCCAAAGCCTCCAAATTAGGATCCAAGATCGATCAAGGAGGAGCACACGTTGAGGGGGGAGGGGGGGGGCAGAGAGCCCAGGGAGAATGACTGTGAAGCAGTTGTGCCCCACTGCGTGCCCTCGGGTTTATCATCTGACCAAAGTAAAGCTTAAGCCCCGCCTCCGCCCTCCTGTCACCGCCTCAGGCTGCCTAGCGACTGATAGTCAAACGCCGCGCTTTGTTTTCCTTTCACTTTGGTGCATATTCTCGAAATCCGTCTTCCTTCCCGTGAGCATTGAAAAGGTGTTACCATGGCAACATCCGTGTCCTTTTACAGTCCACCCGCACGGTTCGGGTTAGACAACAATTTGGAGTGGACCAACGATACTTTTGCCCGGTGACGGGTGACAGTTCAAACACCTGTTAGGTCGCAGAACATTTTGTAATAGTTTCTATTTTGAGCGTGAAGTGCGACTTGAAGAGCTGTACAGGGAACAATCGCCAATTAGAGGCTTTTTATAGCCGTACGATGAGTCCTTATGGACCAGCCATCTAAGGGATGTGCACAAATAAGAACAAGAATAGCAGATGGTTTCCTCTGAGGGGAAATATTATCTGATTGTGTACGGTAGTTGTCTTCTTAGTCCCGTAGTACAAATAGTATTTGTTAGTCTAAAAAGTGAGGTTTTAAGATGTAGTATTGTACATTATTCAACTGGGCAAACGTTCTTAAAAGTGTACGAACGTATCGATATACGAGCCTCTCGTCCGTCAGAAGCGACCGCTTGGAATTGCACAACTGCGAATGAACGTTGTGGGTCCAACGAAGCCAACTCAGATTTTGTGTGAAGATGTCAGTCTCCAAAGAAACCATGAGACATGCGACCATTTTTGATACATCAAATGACCTCTGGGATTATAACAGCTCTTTGAAACTTAGAAACCACTGGCTTTCTTTGGTCTATTAGCAGGGTTTGGTCAAAAATGAAAAGTTCTTGCCTCCTCTAGTTTGACTCAGACACGCTGTTAACTCCTGGATGCATTGTGAGCTGTCTGCCAGGAGGCCTGGTCTCCCTTTTGTTTCTCCCTTGCTGTACTAAAACTAAAACAGACACAGCGGCGCTTAAAACAGTGAAGGCGTTCACACACTAATCGCTGCGTTTCAAACTAACTTTTCTCTGAAAACTGAAATGAGAGGCGAGTGCAGACTTCCTGTCCATATTTCCTGGAATGTGGTACTACGTGGTTTCTTGCAATTTCAAATAGTAGGAAAGGAACGGAAATGACTGCCTCAATCACACAATCCTCCGTCATGGTGAGGGATAAAAAAGAAGGGAAATATTTGAAAAGATTCCGATGTTTCTAGGTCAAGGTTTTAAAGGAATAGCTAAATAATTTCACAAGCATCAACACATTCATCTGTTAGCGGTCAATGAAAGTAAGCCGTCACGTACGTGCTCTCTGTGAATGCTTCACATTCTTAAATCAGAGGGTGAAGGCAACAACCACATCATCTCAACCTAGTAACAAATATCTGTTTTATTATATGCTTTCACTGGGGCTAAAACTTGGCCTTGAATAATAGTTCTTTGGACTTTCGGGGGTTGGACGGGCTCACAGCCTGGTTTTCAATCGGGGAACAACATCATGTATATAATATTTTAGGATTTTAAAAGTGTCTGACGTAAAAAGCCCCATACAAATAACATAATATATTCATCTTATTATTATTTGATTCATTTTGCTAAGCCGAAGAGAGTTGGTCGAGACCAAAATAGGGCCAAAAGAGGGAATATTGGAGTGACATGTATGAGTTTGAAGAGAAAAAGAACATTAAATAAATGTATCTGCTCGATGCAAACATCTTTTCACAAACACAATGGCCGTTGCTGAATTTTTCGGAGACAATTTGTTGCGATTAAGACTCGCTGATGGTCCTCCAGTTTCCCACATAAATCAGTCTAAGCAGATGTTATTTTAGTCTATCCTTTCCCTCCTGCATGTCAAGTCGACTACCCCCCCCTCCCCCGTATAACCGTAGTATGGATTCCGCCTGCATCTCATGACTCGTGCTTTGTGTCTCTTTGTCTTTCGTCAGGTGGCCAGATGGGAGCATCGTACACGCTCTCTCTCCAGGCTCTTTGGTAGCCCCCACCTGGCCTGTTACTGCCTGGGCTTCGTCATCATCCTCCTCAACGTGTACCGCAGTCACAGGTGAAGCGCTCGCTCTCCTCCTCAATTCAAGTCTTTTTTGATCCTCATCATCTTCAGCTCCCTTTTCCTTCATGCAAATGAAATCCAAAGCACTTTTGATCAACCTGCATGAGCGAACTAGTCGGGAAGGCCCTACACATTGGGGCGGTGGGTGTGTGCGTGTTCACTAGTAGTTAAACCTAAAAAGTGTATTTTGTATTTCAACTTTCCACTGTGGCTCCGTGTGCAACCATGACAACCACAAAACCCACCGTGACGGACTGGGAATGCCATGTCAGCCTTTGAACTGCATTAGCAGGTCATTCCTGGAATGCAATATAAATGTTGGGGAAACACTGGGATCAGAATCATACTATCCCAAAGTATATATATATATATATATATATATATATATATATATGTGTGTGTGTGTGTGTGTGTGTGTGTGTGTGTGTGTGTGTGTGTGTGTGTGTGTGTACAAATGTGGGATCAAAGTCCAGGCTGCAGCCAATGGACCTGATGATCTAAAGTGGCCGATGCAAGCCACACAGAGATGGAAGAGCAGAGAAGAGTGGATGATGGCGGAGTAGAACATGACCAGCAGCTCCTCAGGGAGGTTGAACCTCCTTAGCAGGTGCACACGTTGTGGCAGAGGCAATAGAAGCAGTAGCCTGTGACTTTCTAGGAAATGGTGGAGGAGGGAGCAGCCGTCCCCGGGGAACATTACATCTTTGGCCCTGTTTGTGATCAACGTGAAGTGAGGATTTGAAGCGGAAATGGACGGGAACATCTCTGATATGAAACTCCGTGAAGGCGCACCGCTACACCTCAAAACCCAGCATTAATAAACGCCACTTTCCTTTTAGTTCTGGAAGCGCGAGAGATCGGCAGGCGTCAGTTGTAACAGTGTGTCCAGCTGACACTCGCGCACGCACTGACCTCCTTCCCACATCTCCGTCCCACTGACCGCCTTTCGCGTCTCTTTTCCAATCCCAATCCCCGCAGAGTGCCTCCACAAGTCATCTCACCTCTTTGTGTCCGGTGTGTCATAACGAGAAGCCGCATGGCGTCACACCATTAGATTTGCAGCACAGACCCCGTAACCCAGTTTTTTACATAACCCCAATCCTTGCTTTAAATCAGGAGCCATGTTTTTGTGCAGGGAAGTCGCCGTGTGGAGACGGTACAGATATTAAGGCTCAAAGCTGTACCAGTGTGCCTGTGTTCCATTATATTAAATCTTCAACTCCACAGATCACTCAAGTATATTACGCTGTGCTCTATTTACTTTTCAGCCACTTACAAAAGAAGGAATCCAAAATCAATAACTGGTATCTCGGGTCCCTATTTTAAGGACTTAAAATGTCATCCAAATGGATTAAAGGAAGCCAAATAAGTCATGTAATTCACAACTGTCTCAACACAGCTCTCCCTAACTGCTCCAGTGTATTCATCCTAATAGTTTAATTCACAAGTTCTTATTAGAAATGTTTGTGATTCTGAAAAAAATGGAGCAGGAGGAGGCTGCCTGCCGTGGAGTGGGAGTTAATATCATACAATACACTCAAGGTCGGGAGGGAGGGCACCTGCCGGTTTGACGACAATAATGGCGTCATCACTTTTAGTAATCGTCAAAACTAGAGCGATTGTAGCAATTATATCAGGACGTTAAGATGTTAAGCGTCATTGTTATGATCCCACATTTATACATTTGATATTATTGAAATCAATAAATCAAAATCAATAATGACAGTTATTGGAAATGACCCTATTTCAATGTTATCTAGAGCTTGTAAGCAGCTGTAAGTTATAACCTTTAGTGCTACAGACCTGTCATTGGACCCAGCGGCTTTCCCCCGTTTTCAATATGTTTCAATATGTATGTATATATAGTCTTTTAAGAGCAAAGCTCCGTTGCGATGTGTGTCCCCGTCTTTCAGAGAGCCAGCAGTGCTGCAACAAGGCAGCCAGCGCATCAATCAATTCTTACATTTCAATGCAAATTCTTCCCTTGTGTCAACACTCTGTAAGCACCATCCTTTACACGCACTGCAAAGCAAGCCGAGCACCTTGTAAGGCAGGCCCGAAAACTCTTCATCCAAACACCAGATAGCACAGCGACCCTCAGACCGCCGACGGCGCGGGCGCCATTTTGGTCCGACGCCTGGGAGAAGTGCAGCTAACACGCGGACAGCGGACGCATTGGGAGGTGTCGGGGGAGCCGGGAAGGGAAGAGACGGGTCTACAAACATACGGATAATGGATTGTGTCTGCAGGGATTGGAGCAGTGGACGTCGGCTCTGAGGTGTCAAATCAAACCGAGGGAGTCAGTGAAGTTGTGAAATTCTCCTGGTGACTCTGAAGAACAGAATGAAGATGATGACACTACCCTCTAATATAGTTCATTAGTCTATACTCCCCCCGTGGATGACGTCATGGTCAGTTCCTCCCATGGAGATGGTGTTGGAGCAGAGTTGATACGAGTTAATGTGTCTTTGCACTCCGGTGGCCCACGTTTGATCATCATATCAAGCACCTATTTCTGGACCAACCTACTTCAGCAACTATTGTATGTAGTTTCTTTTGACATTGGTCATTTAAACAGTCATGGTCACAGAGGATAAACTCTATTTACCACCCGAATGTTCAATGGCCGCTTTGTTTTTTCTTCCTGTGCCGTGATCGGATCAAAATGACATTTTGTTCAAATCTTTGGGTTCGTGACCAAATCTGTGTACGACCGTATATGGTCCTGACCACGGTAAACTTTAAAGAAGATTTATTTGGACATGGAGAGCAGTAAAGAGATGGTGGAGCGATGGCGTGCCGAGTCCCTCTCACCACCTAATCCCCTCTGTGCAGATACTGCTGCTTACCAAGCCTCTGAATCATGCACTGTCCCTTTAAAACCTCTAATTATCAACTCGTTATCATTGTGAACTTGTTAGCGTGCCTACGGAAACATTGTGCTCAGGCCCTCAACAACCAAAGGCTGTGTATGAATAAGCATGAATGGATTAATAGGATTAGTGTAGACTAGTGTGCTACAGGGTAACAAGTCCGTATCCTTTCCCCGCATCACAGAACCTTCAGTGCGTGTGAAGACTTCTCTCCTGTTTGTCCACACAATCTGTAGGTGTGCTCATCGTGGCAAATAAAAGTAAGAGATGAAAATAAAATGATTAACCCGTTATTACAATTTCCCATTGACCATTTTGTGAAGATCATGGAAAGCTCACAGTATTTCACTTGAGTGCTCAGTGAGTGTGTCTGTAATCTGCAGTGCTTTAGTAAGAATGGTACAATGACAGGAAAAAGAAGTGTGCCGTTTGAAGGTGAATTTATTTGGCAAGGTCTATGGAGCTGTTGCATTTGTTGTATTCCTTTTCCTTATCTGATACTTCTTTTTTCTTTGTCGTCATGAATCTATCACAGTCATTTCTTAGATCTACCGTGAAGGTATTGAGCTTCAACGTGTTCCATGCCCTTGGCACTAATAATCAGCCTGCAGTAATAAAGACGGCTGTTATTTTGATCTTGTCTGCAGTATGACGGTGGCGATGAAGGCCCAGGCCAAGTGGGAGGTGATGGACAGGACGGATGTTTTCTATGCCGGCGTAGGCCTCATGGTGCTGGGCACTGTGCTGGTGGTCAGCAGCTTCCTGGTCCTGGGATTCACTGGAACCTTCCTTGGTGGGTATCAAATTAAGCGTAGAATATTAAAAGGTGTATTCCACTGATAGTAGTTTGACGAAATCCACAGTAAAACCAGCTTTGTCTTGTACGGTACACATTTTGTGCGGTATTTGAGGTTTTGAAAGATAATTGCCATCCAGTGATGGAGCTCAACCCACTATTGGGACTTGATCAATATATTTCGGGCTCTTTTTGATAACTTTCTCAAGCAAGTTAAAGTGCTTTTTTAAAATCTCAATTAGCTTGAATGGAGAGGGAAGGGATGCTACAATAATTTACAATTAATCTACAATAACTTACTTGAAATAATCTTTGGAGAACTTTAATATATGTGGGCCAATATCACAAATTTAAACCACATATGAGCGCTTTGCAACCCGTAAAACATACAATCTCTAAAAAAAAAAAACCTTGCTCATTCTTTTGCATGAAAACCGAACATGTAAAAATCTTCGTATCTGCCTCCAAAGGCCCCATGTTTGTTGTCAATTATTTTGTCGCCCCTAAGATATTGATTCGAATCAGGAATCAGGAACGTTTATTATTTCACGCAAGGAAGACACGTAGACAGGAATTTGACCACATGCATAACATAACACAGTGTAGGAAAAACGACAAGATTTTTTTTAAATAGCACACAGGCGAACACATAACCATGTGTGTGCATGTTGAGTATGAAGTCAGTCAGGGGGGGGGAACCGGGCTCTGTTGATGAGCCCGACTGCCGAAGGGAAGAAACTGTTTGTGTGGCGTGAGGTCTTAGTCCTGATGGACCTCAGCCTCCTGCCGGATGGGAGGGGGCACAAACTGTTTTTGTCCGGGGTGAGAGGGGTCGGCTACAGTCTTTCTTCCACAACAGTGTGACTGACGAGAAGCAGCAGCCGTTATTGGCGGACTAAAGTTTCCAGGGGACCTGTGAACACAGGAGCAGATAACGGTGGTCCAGAAAAGTTGTTGTTGCAAATTCCGCGCTTGTTTCCTTCAGGTTCCTATCTAAGACTATTGGTTACGTCATGCTCCCCAGAGGATATGCCTTTTCCAATATGGTGATCTTCGAGGTGCTTTGGACATTCATTTATTCATTTTAACACATGTTATTTGACAAACTACAGGTTTGTATGTGTCTAGTAATATGAAAAGATGATTCTTAGTTTCCTGTACCATTCTTCCTACCTAAACATTAACAAATACAGATTAGAACTGTGCTTGAACTGTAATTTGATTTGTCTCACTTACTCCATACTTATTAAAAGCAATCCCTGCACAACCACATCACGCAGACAGGGTTCACGTAAACCGCCATCGCACACTACTGCAGGCCCGCTTCCCTGACCTCATGGCTACCGCTGTGCATTCGCTACTCTTCAGCAAATCCAGATTGGCGTTATTTGTAACCACAATGAAACAACAGTTACAGCGGGAGCACGAGAAGACATGTTTTAGAACTGGCCTTAAAGTGAATTGGTTGCCAAAAGCTGTTTTGAGGTCAAAAATGAGGTTAGTGTTTTGTTCTCATGCCCGTTTTCTATCACAAGCAAACCCGTTTGTTTGTATAATCTCTTCTGTCCTTCCACAGCTGTGGTGCTTTAATGAGCATGCATAATGTAAATTGTTATACAACTTGGAACATAACAGCTCCCTTTGACAGCACCACCCCATGCCTAATTCAGCAGGTCCATTTTACCTGTGTGTGTTGGAAATTAACATGTCTTTGTGTGTTTGTATGCACACAATATCCAGGGAACGTGTTACAAAGCAAGCAACAACCGGAGGTTACAAGGAGCTAAAGCTTATTGCGCAAGAAACTCCACCTTTGCTTTATCTCCATTTACACTGGAAATAGTTTGTATATCACTTCCAAGCTCCGATGGCTGTTGTCGGCCATTGCTTCACACTGTGTGTGATTTGAACTCTAATTTACTTATTGACTTTCCACGTTACCTCAACCTTTCTTAACCTCAGATACCCTTTTTTTTTATTTCCAAGGACCAAATTATTAGAGAGAGAAGAAGAATAGATTGCACAGATTGAAAGGAGAGTGGATCCGTTGTGTGAGACATGCGAGTGAGGAACACTTGTGACCCACTCTCCAGTCTGCAGCACTAAGTTGACAACGGGTTCCCTAGCAACACCTGCTCCTCGAATGTTGATCAACTGTTGCCCTGAGAAACACCGACTCAGAGGCTTAACCCTTTTTCCTCTCTGAAAAAAAAATGTAGATAAGGTTATTGTGTTAACCTATGATATTTTTTTAACACAAAAGAGGAGCAGAATTCAATGTTTCTCTAAGAGCTGGAGCAGGAATTAAACTTTTTGTTTTCAAAGTTTGGACGCGAGGCCCTGTCCATGTGGTCATATTGTTGACATCGGTAGCTGCCGGGGAGGCGGAGGGTGGAGCGTTAACGAGTATGTGTGGTGCCAAAGTCATGCTCCCTGACAGTGGATCCTGGGTCTGACTTTCAGGCTCCGCTGTTTTCTCAGAAAAGTGTCAAAAATGATTGCTGCGTGACGAGCGGACCAAATGATGAGTTCAAAATGAGACATCAAGGTTGTAACTACGGCAACAGTGTGCTACTGTCCACCAGGTTTCATCCTTGTCCGGCCATATCTCTTCACATCAACTGGTGCTTGGAGGAGAAAGCAGTGCATGCTGGGACTGGCATCAGTCTAATGCATCACTGAAGGAGAAGCCTGTGAAAAGTGACACGGGTTTTACTCGTGAAATGGAATGTTGCGTCAAATAAATTCCATCTCCACCCGCTAACCAACTCACATTGTGTGTGTCTTCTATGGTTTTCCAGGTGATTACTTTGGCATCCTGATGGATGAGAAGGTGACAGGCTTTCCTTTCAACATCACAGGGAACCCAATGTACTGGGGCAGCACTGCCAACTACCTCGGGCTGGCACTTATGTAAGTGTGTGTGTGTGTGTGTGTGTGTGTGTGTGTGTGTGTGTGTGTGTGTGTGTGTGTGTGTGTGTGTGTAGTGGTGTAGTAGAGGTCTCTTCCACGACTGAGATCAACAAGAATGCGATTTGAATTGAGTGTCTCCTGCAGACGTCTAATACTACACAACAAGGTCTATTTCCCTGGTATGGTATGACATATACATATAGCGTTAACCCCATAAACACACCAAATTCAACCAAATGAAAAGGGCTCGCTGCCTGCTGTCATGAAGTGTGGTCATGCATTATGGCATGAATGATGAGATGAAGACTGCAAACAGAAAATATTGTTTTCTGCAAAATGCAAATCACTTCCTTTTAGCGAAAGGTGGAAAGGTAACGTTTCTGTGTGTTTCTATGACAACTGAATCATGTGCGCGGAGCGCTCCAGGGTTGTCGAGCAAGCTATTAGGGTCCCCATTTCCATCCAAATTATAGCGCCGCTGTAGTTCTTTTTGTTGTGACTATTTTGCCTCCCTTTCCCCCTGTGCACTTTGGGCCGTGCATCCTCAGCACTGCAAGTGATCAAACCTTTCACCTCCTCTGTTGCTCAGTTGAGATACAGCAGCAGCCTCAAACTTTCCTGCTGCCTTCTCTCTCCCTCCTCCCTCCGTCCCATGTCTGTTGTTATCCTCTGGGGTCAACACAAAAAGCATGGAGGCCCAGACTAACATCCACACGTGTCTTGCTATTTTTGGTTTTAAATTAATTGGATTGTGGATCCATAATAATTGCATTTTGTACCCGACCTTGAATCTAATGCTTGCCTTCTCTGAAGTTGAACAAACCGTTCAATCAGGCTGCACATCCGGTTTTTTATTCCCGAGCTTTTGACTGCATTACAAGGTCAGCAGATGAAATGGCATTAGTTTGTAACTAAGGGGTTAATTCATCCCTGTGGACTTAAAACCATTCTAATCAATATTTTTCCTACTAACAATGGAATGTTTGTATGTGAAAAGGTTAGATGCTTATCAGAACCCACCGAGTTATCATCTGACTCTGCAGAGCTTTTTAACATCTTCCTTGTTGGAGAGTTGCACAAAAGTCATTTATAAAAGTCCCTTATTGAATTCAAGTTTTAAGTTTTCTGTGGTCATATATAAAGGACGTAATATGCTAATGCACTGAAAAGAGTAGGTCATAAGATCATTAAGAAAAAAAACAAAAATACAAGTGATTTTACTGGATGAGCCCAGTCTTGACCTTTCATTACTATTATTTGATGAGCTACATGCTCAGAGCCAAAGATCTTGGGGAACAAGTTCAAATTTTTCTAATGCTGTTTAAATTCAATGTCTAAATGTTGTTTACTTGCCTAAATGGCCTAAGGATCATTCCGCCAGCAACACTAACCCAATCTTTTAACTCACTTTTTAACATTTACAGGCCATGAAACATATATACATACATATATATAATGTTTGTTCTAGAAATCCTGTTTCCTGGAACGTTCTAAAACCTACAGCTCTATAATCACATTCTATACACTGTAAAACCTTGCTGTTCTCTCATAGAATGAAATGCATGGACGTTTTTGGGGTAAAACCAATTCTAACATTCTAACTACGGGGATATTCTGTTATTATCCTCAACACCACACAGCCTGAAGTGTCATTATTCCCTCAAAACGTTGAAGAGTTGGTATTTAATATATTTAATAGACTCATGTGATAAAACGAGTCACATGTCAAAGCCCCGCAACGCTTGATGGAGGTGCTTCGCTGTGACTGAGAGATCCTTCAAAGGTCCTCAAACATCTCGGTCAAACTCTCTCGCACACAAAAAAACAAACACTCATTGCAGAAATAAATGAAGAAAAAGCTCCTCAGTCACACCCTGTTCACTCCCACAAGCCCAGTGCTGTGCCAGACATTCTCAGCCACACATTATACATAAGGAGCCAAACACATGCCGCTCAATGGATGCAAGGGCAACTCACTCCTAAACAATCTAGCGTGATTAAACAGCACCACAGTGCACAAATGTGCATTTTTCCTTTTGGAGGGAACTGGCCCTTTAATGATTCTTCACATGCATTAATGTGCAATTCATCTTTTGCATGCACCTTTTCTCGCGCTTTGTCTACGTAGTAGTGTGTTTGTGGGTGAGAGCAGCATCTTTGAACAGTGAGGCTCTGACTTTCCCGAAAGGGCCCGACGCCGCACTGCTCTGCTCGAACCTGGGCTCAGTGTTTACATGCAGCGGGGTCGAATGCATCTCGCGTCACGGCTTCCTGGACAAAGCATACATTCATGGCTATGTTTGCTACAGCGTGATCACAGCTCCTGTGGTGAAGTATGAGTCAGGGTTTGTTTTTTTTCTTGCACTGTAACAACAAGTGATATAACCCCAGATCTCTGGATTACATTGGGCAGGCCAGGTCATGTGGCACCTGAATCCAAAGTAGAAGAATCGGCTACCGTTTTTATTACATTTCAGTAGAAGGAATTTGTTCCTCCCAAAAAAACAAAACTTTTTTTCTCGGGAAAACATCCCTCCAGGAACTTGTATTCACGGAAACAGCGATGTCTTCGGCCTAAAGCATCTATTGAGGGGCTGCTAACATTTTAACTTTCACAAGCAATAGGTCCTTTTGGTCGATTATACTTTTGAATTGTTTAAAACAAATGGCATGATGGAGCATTGCCAATGGTAGAACATTTTAATTTCCCACAATATTTGATGCACTTTTCAACACTACATAACGTTTGGAATGTTGCTACTTCTCTCATATGAGGTAGTCAGGTATCAGGTAATCAATAATAAACGACCAGGTAATCTCAGTATTCCATGGACTTGTTGATCAATGGCCAAGAAAAGGATTTTTTTTTCTGTGCATGGACTCAATCATAATTAGACAGTCTATGTTTCTAAATCATTATTTTGTCGATATTAGATTAGTTTCCTGAACACATAGTTATGTTCTGTTCATCTCTGTCTTGGTATCTTTCTTTGCTTTGTTAGCCTCAAGTCTTATTTCATCCAAAGTGAGGTCCCTGTCAGGTGACCTTGTTCCCCACTTTAACCACCTGTCCAGCGCCACGTTACAGACGGACAAGGCTAGTGAAGAGCTTTGTATAAGCTATAAAAGAAATATCTAAAATATTTGGCATCTGCCGTGACTGCATGTGATGCTCTGTGTCTGCTGGATGTGGAAATATTCCCCCCCCCCCACTACCTTTGTGACAGATGCCAGAGTTTTGGCCAAAGAATCAGATAATTAGTTTTAACCAGTTGAGTTTGATAGTTTTAGTCACCTGACTCTTTCACACACGGAGACATCCTCCCAATGATGGTGTGTGTGTGTGTGTGTGTGTGTGTGTGTGTGTGTGTGTGTGTGTGTGTGTGTGTGTGTGTGTGTGTGTGTTGGAGCTCTATCGCTTGCAGCAGGCATGTGAATTTGTGTCTTATTGAAGTCAACCTGTCATAGCCACCTAGTCATTTCAATGCTCATGCTGGGATTATTAAACAGGGGAAATGTGACTGAATGGAGGCTGAACTATGACACATCACATTCATATAAAAGAGCAACAGGGCGGATGATGCCGTGCGGATGTGTGCGCCGGCTAGTTTCAAAAGAAAGGACAGCGCTTAAAGAAAAGTAGGTCAAAACCACATCAGTGAAGTAAAACGCACGGCTCAGCAGTGCGGAGCGACACTAACGCGGCAGCAACAAGCGTGCGTCACAGTGCACCGAATGGGCCAATACACAAAAACAGTGGACCCCCAAGCCAACAAACAACAACAACACACACATGGTGGGGTTTCAGAGTTGTTGGGTGGATGTTGTTGTTTATTTGTCTGTCTCACATGTCTGCTCTATGTACGTGTCCAAGCCAACACGTGAGAGTTTTCTGCGGATCACGTGATCTCATAAAAAGGTCACGATACGGAAGTATAAAAAGTAGGGCTGTCAATAGATTTAAAAAAATTTACGAATTAATCGCACATCTCGATTAATGGCGATTAATGAATTTGTTTGTTGTTACAATGTTGTTTTTCTTCTAAAGACTAAATCTTAAAAGTAATGAGTAATCACTTTAGAAAGCGTGTGTTTCACACACTGTTGTTTTAATTGTTCATTTTATTTTAAACACAAAACTACACCCATATGATCATCCTGGAGGCAGAATTCCACCTGGTTGAACCATCTTCCTGCTGTCATCTCGCCATCATCTAACGGCTGTGTTTGAAGTGCCAACAATGTCCCCTCATTCAGTCAGGACGTTTTCAAACCAATCAATAACTAAATTTAAATTGGTCTAAAACTTTCATTCAAATCCAAATACCGTCAAAACTAAAGCCTTTCTCATCAGTTTGAGCTCAACTTCCCTTTGAGTGCTAATTGGCATGTTCCTCATTAGCTGCTTATTGTCATTTCCCTTGTCCCGATTGGTGGCCTATTGAGATCAGCTGCGGTGCAAGGGGGCGGGACAGACTCCTGATTTAGGCCGCAGCTTGGTGGAGTTCCCCTCTCGGCCAATCAGGTTGCAAGAATCCTCTTAAGAGAGGTGGAGAACGACACTCTGTGGTGATTTAGTTCTTCCCTGGCACAGTGCTGTCAGTCACAAACGCTAGAGTTTGGGTACTTCATCTAAAACAGATTAAATTAAACCTCCCTGCATTGGGGGTGGGGCTTTAGTGAGGTTCATCCAGCAGCTACTCAAAGCCTCTCCATATATTTCCTTATTACTCTTTTCATTTTTATTATTGAAGAGTCATCCTTTTGTTGTGAATCCTCCTGTGAGCTTTATCCAAGTACATATTTGGTACCATATGTGGTGGATAGCCAATTTTCCTGTTCCAGAGACAGTCTGATGGTCCTCTTATCTTCCCATCTAGTAGCTTCAGTAGCTCCTTTATTTCCAAGAATTTAAAAAATAGGTTTTCCTCTCAGAATCTGGAAAAGCAGGACTAAAATGTCCACTCCTTTTTATTCTCTGGTGCCATGTCAATGCCTGAACACCTCACACATAATGTAGCCTTGTACTGTATAGCTGTACTGATTGTGCTAATTTACGGCCTTGCACACGCAAGGAGGCACAAGTCATTGGTGCTGATGTCCTCGTGGACTCTGTTTGACTCGGCTTCACATCTGATGTAACAGAACTGCATGGGTTTTTTTGTGTGTGTGTGTGTGGGTGGACTAGTCACCCTGACCGTGCATTTAAACATATCTCTTTCGAAACTACTGGGTCGGACAAAAGGGAAGCTACAGAGATTCTATATTAGAAGGAACACCTTTCATATACTTTCCTAATTGGCTTCGAAAAGTCCAGAAAGGTGCCGCGTGAAACTTCTTTGTCCGCCTCCATAACACCTGATTATGGACAGCCCCATCGAGCTCAGCGGGCAGTGGCAATTTGTCTCTGGTTTGAGTCATTGGGTTTTCTTTTTTTATTTCAAGGTTGGCAATTGTGAGCTTCAATAGAGGGGGGAAGAAAAGCAACCAGAGCGGACATGGCGTAAATATTGAACCTGGGTTTAACGTTGAGAATAGAGCCTTTTGTAACCTCACACCGCTGCTCACATGAGTGCTCTTAGTCCAGCACTCTTTTCTTTTCTTTTTGATTCTTTCGCTAATTATGTCCGTACCAACATCGTGTGCTCTGAATGAAAGGGTTGCAGCATGAATTAGAATGGGCTTATATGACCAGATGAACGTGTGTCCCTGTGCATCCTTCTGATCAGGTGTATGTAGGTCAGTGGGTGTATTTTTGTACACAAAGATGAACCACATCAGAAAAAAAGATGTATCGCTTATCAACAATTCTTGTTTTTTTTGTACCAAGTTACATTTACTCCCTGAATCTATCCTCCAAATATTTCTTTCTGAATATGGTATATTTTGAGCAAAGTTATCGGGTATCCATAAAGATTTTAGATGCAAATCAAGATCTTCTGTCCTCACCTGAGGCGGGGACCACTGTTGAGTGCCTCACGTCTCCATCGCACATCATATGTGACGCTCTCTCTCTCTCTTTCTCCAGCGGGGCGAGTCCCGTCGGCCTCGTCCTCACCGCCATGGTAGCCGTGGTTTACAAGGTGGCCATACGATTCGAGGGGTGAGTCTTCAAATGCATTTTGGTCAGTCCATGAAATGACAGCGGAATGAATGTATGTCTGAGGATACGTTTCGATAAAGGAAGTAAGTCCTCAGACAAGTGGAAGTAAATCAATGTAACGTCCTCTAAAGTCACGGAGACACAACTGCTCACTGGAATCATAACAGCTCGTGAAACCACACGGATGCACCTGAACACACCATATTTCACAACCTATTAAGTTGAGGACCCTGAAACTAATACACAAACAAAGTGATGGCGCCGGCAGCAGTGCAATAGATAGAAAATGGCCGACACACACACACACACACACCACACACACTTTTTGGCATTTTGTGTTTTATTCCAATCATGTCTACTATTCTGGGCCCTGAAAGTTATTTTGGTTTTATTACAACGTGGCTGAGAAGGACCTCAACATGTCAAAGGAAAACACTGCGTCAGGAAAAGGCCTTTCTGCAAATGTCCCACATTAATACCCGACGTGAATGGCAGAGCAGGGGTTCGTACAATTGAGCCCGAGGCCTGTGACTTGAATGGAAGGCGGGAGACAGATATTAACACCAACTGTGACTGGGATAGGATGCTCACTTTGGTATATTTATCCGCCGCCTCCGGCACAGACTCTGAATGATCTAATTGGGCTGAACTCTGGAAGGTGTAGCGAGGCGACCTGATGGATATTGCCACACGCAGTGACTGAAAAGGGGCAAAAGCAGCCCAGGCATCGATGATGCAACCTCGCTGCGACTGGAAATCCATCTCTATTGAGTTCTGCTCGTGTCGCTCACAACCCCCCCCCCCCCCTTCCCCCCCACCCCCCGCGATGCAGCGTGAGACACAGCTGACAACGGAGAATAGTGACAATCTAATAATAGAGCCCGGAAATTAACTCGAATGAGGATAGAGTTTCTCAAGTGGCTTCTGGGAGGATTCGTGCACCCTGTATGTCAGTCTCAATATGCCTTTTAATGCCATTCAGGGTTTGATGAGAAAGATCCACATTTCCTGTTAGCATTCCCTGAGGTGTCTAAACAATCCCCTGGGGATGTCCCGACCAGGTTATGTGAATCGCATTCATTTTAAAAATTATTTTAAAATCAATCACACCCGACAGTTGAGCACGGCAAGCTTCGGTAGGTTTTAAAGCACTAAACAATCGGTCAAATACATAAATACCACAAAACCGCCAAGCACAAAAAAAAAAGCCAAGCAGCGTGAGGCCTGTCCTCCCCTAAGTGTCGCGTTCCCTATGTGCTCACGTAGTCTCTGCCGCACTCACAAAATCGTAAAAAACGCATTCATTTCACGCTTACTCTCGGGCCTCCACTCCCTACGGGCCTCACAGCTCATCCTTTAATCCGAAATAGTAGAGTCCAGTACAGCTGTTTGATTCCTGGTGGGGCTCAGTGGTGTAAAAGCGTCAGAGCATCCGTGTGCAGAGTGGAGGAACATGTGGAGAGCATCCTGTCACACACACACACACACACACACACGCGCGGCGCTGTGGTTCCCTCGCGGTTCATCACACACACACAGAAGGGACCCTGGCACAGAGTGGTACGGCGTTCAAGCCCCTGAGTTATTGCCCCGTGATTTGTTTGTTCTGTTGCATTTTACAGACCGTTCACTGAGCTGATCTATCAGGAGAGGAGTCAGAGACGCAAGCGTGAATAATCCCTTCCGGCTCCTGGGCGCTCTGAGGATTCTGACAGGCCATCAGTCGTCCTCCTCCAGCAGGGATCCACGGGCCGCGCTCACACTGCAGCTGCAAGAGATCCATTTTTTTTTCATGTCGATTCATGGCCTCCTAATTAACGTGGATTCAACATTGAGCCGTTTTCCTCATGTTCTTTTTACATAGAATGGAGAAGAAATAGTTTGGTATTGTGAAGAAGAAACATTCTTTCCTGCTAAAGATTCCATGAGAAGATTGATACAATATGAGGATCTGTAAGGAGCTAGAACTAGGGGCTGATTAGCTTAGCTTAGCTTAGCCACTGTGAAGAGTTACAGAGAAGGATGAATCTGGAACTAGTTACACTCTCCAGACTTTATACCCTCGATCCTCTTACTTGAATTTTTCTTCTCCTCCATCTCTTGGCAAAGTTGCTATAAAGGGATATTCAGAAGTTCTGAGCTTAAGGTACGAGTTTAGTGCATGTTCCAAATTGTTTTTTCACTGGTTCATCACTGCCACACGCTCCCAGCAATTCTCTTCTATAGTTCATAAAAACATGAAGCAGCGTGTTCATTCAAAATACTGCAAAACGACCAAATCCTGGTGCTGCACGAAGACTTTTGCAAACTTTTTGTGTTCAGAGAAACATAAATGTGTCTCACATAGCCTTCGATACTGCCAGCGTTTTTGTAAGTGTTGTACATGTGATAAATGAACCCTTTTAAATGTCGAGATGTACCGACTGTACCTATGCAAACTATTCCGAACTTAACACACACTGCCTGTTGAAATGTTTGTTATGTAATAACAATAAAGTAATGTCTCTCTGTGTGTGTCCCACGACTACTCATTGAAGCACTTGGATGATGATCTCGTTGAACGAGACAAGGATATGTGGACACGTCTCTCAGCACGCGCTGCTAAAGCAGGCGCCGTGATACACTTGTGACAGGTTCAGGAACTTCTGCATTGTGGAGCCCGATCAATGAATCAAATCAGAAGAAAATGGATTCTGATTCTGAATCTGTCATGTCTGGTGGTCGCAGGACTTTAACAAGCGCGTCCAATCATCTCTTCAGCTTCTGAGGGAGCAATGAAGCAAACTAACTTAAATCAAGGATGCTTTTACTAGCTTTTCCACATTACCAACCGTAGATCCAAGCTGCTAATGGCCTGCATTCTCAAATTTGAGGGCCATGATATAAAGTTAATGGGTGTACTTTTTGACTTTGTTTTCAGATCTTCTTGTTTCAGTTTACCTTTCTTCAACTTTGACGTGTACAGGAAATTGAAACAGCGGTTCGCTAACAAATCACTTCCAGCATATCTTCTCGGGAGCTTTCAAACAGGTTCTTTGTCATTGCAGCAGTGTGTCATTACTCTCATACACTCAAAAATGTACTGTATGATTACTCTCCCCTGTTTCTGCACTGCAATTCCCCGGCTCAGTGCGGTGCACTGTGATTAAAGAAAGCTCACGTGACTGCACTTTAAGCGCTTGATGGAATGAGTAAGAAACACAGTGGACCTCACAGCAACTGCTTTACTGTCTGTACGCCATTAACAGGTCTCAAAAACACCATCAGCACATTCAGATTTATCATCCAATATGTAATGTATGAAGAGTACGAATCCGTATGCTTTATAGTTAAAGGTGAGGTTTAACTGTTTTAATTGTTATAGTTTTATTAGTGAACCTCCCTCTGTGGAATAATTCTAGAAAAAGTGCAGTTTGTCCAATAATTAATTTTGACATTTCCACGGCTCGACTTTTTATCCACTGAGTCATTTTTCCAGTCCTTTCCGTGATGGGAGGGCGGTACAGAGGAAAAGGTCTTTAACAGAGTCCCAGGTGAAGATTTTGCTGCCCGCATGAAAACACCGTTGGTTTCCATTGGCTTTGACCAATATAAAAAAGAAAACAAGTGTTGGGAAAATAGTAGCAAGAGGAGATGCTGCAGCGGGATGATGAATTCATCCAAACCTAAAGTCCAGACCCGTCAGTAACCCTCCCTCCTAACTAATGAGTTACATTCGGTTTGTATTATCTCTACCAAAACCAAACTGTAAAAAACACTTAGAGATGAAGCAACGTGTTTCCGCTGGGACCAGCTTCCTGGAAGTTCCTTTCAGGCTGTTTCTGTTTGGTCCTGTGTCCAAGCTACACGTGAGAGACCGTGACCTTTTTCCTCTTGGTCAGAAAGGTTTTTTTTCCAAAAGGTTGTGTTCCCGTTATGGGAAAGATGGAGGATGCATCTGCTTCCTGGTTGGATCGGCACACCCAATGTGTATTTCTCCGAAAACAGATGCCACGTGTGTACTTTGTTGTGACTGCGTCCATGGTGTACCTTTTATTTTTACAAAGTGGGCAGAATAAAAGCAAATAGGACAGTCTCATTTTTCCCTTTTACATTGTAGAGTATTTTAGGATATTAGAAATAATTATTACTATTAATAAAATCCATTAAATGTACACCAGAATACAGCCATGATTAATAAAGCAATAAGAATAATGTAACCCCACTGTAATTTTGAAACTGTAATCAATAAAATAATACTAACAGTTCTGATTGTATTTAATGTAATCAACCGAAATGCATTCATGTAACAGTTACATAGCACCATCAACTGATGTTGACTGAGAGGCCTTCGAAATCCAAGCTACATTGAACTCACCAGGAGACCACTCCCAGGGGGCGTGGCCACTAACTTTCACACCTTTACTGATCTGTATAAATGCTTGTAGGCAGCCATTGTTCTCGAGTTCGCTGGTGGAGACAGCAGACCTTCACTAGGGATGCTCAAAGCACTCCCTGTGGCCTGTTGGTTTGTGGAGACCAGCGCCTCCTCAGCTGAGATGTTCTTTTTAGCACAACAACCTTTCCTTTTATCAAAAACTTTTTATTTTAACTGTTCATTCCAAGATGTCTTCTGTCCGTGAGGTGTTTTTCTGAACATAACAGTATGTAACTTGACAATACACGCTGGTGGGAACCTTTTCTCCCAAATGAGAACCCATCATTACCTCTTACTGCGCAGGTAATCCCCCCAGGTGCACAGGTCATGGGACGTAGCGGGTCAGTGCGGCCATCTTGTTTATCTCGGCAGCACGCTCACGGGGACGTGAGCTCCAGCCCTGGAGCTGATCCGACGCGGACACAACAATACGCCTATTGTCAGAAGCTCGGGGGGGGGGAAAGCCTTCTTCTGGAAGCAGCGTGGCTCTCTGGGTGTTCAGACCTGTGTCGAGGGTTTTTGTGGTTAAACGGTGAGACAGTGGTTTTCGAACTGGTAACAGTGAACTCATTGATTCATTTGAGGAAGGTTACATTACTACACACAGGTTTTATTTTTTTCAGTGGGGCAGAAGTTTTTTATTTATGTTGAGTGAATCATTCTGTAGAGCTTCCATCACATCTTTCATCTTCCAACTGGCTCATCTCTCAGCACAAGGCATATGGAGGAGGACTCGTTCTAGGGTAAAACCAGTGATTTTACTCATCTTAAGTTGCATCACAAGCCAAGTAAATGTGGTCTTTATTTCGCGATAACTAATGAATTGGTTAATTCATGATTAACTCTTGTGTTTTGTTTCTAATTAGCACAGAAGCAACAAAAGTGATTCCGTGCTTTTGACGAAACATTTGGTGCCGGAACCCTAGGATTCACTCATTATGAACCGATTAGTTACAAGTGTCTTGGACTTTGTCAGAGATGTCCCGTTTTCTATGTTAGTAGTTCTTCCCACCCGATGGAATAAATGTGCAAATTAAAGCAGCAAAGATTTAGGCACAAATCGACTGTTGTTGTGGCGCTTGGTTGGCCCGGTAACCACCTCCTCCCCTTCACATTAAACAATCCACCCTTCATACACACATCGTTTTCCATTTGACTTATTATTCTGTAAAGAATGTCCTTCCATTCATGATCGATGCAAGCTTCATGGCATTTGTCAGCTGTGATTACAAATATATATATATATATATATTTCGAAGGCAGCTAAACAAAGAGACCCAACTGGTTCTGTTCTCAGCCGCGCACCCAAAGCTACTCCACCGTGGGGGTTTTTATCCTCAGGTGGGTCGTGCTGTCCACATTTGCAATCGCATCTAGAGTGCCCCCTTATGCCCACTTCGGTAACTGCAGTCTCTCAAGCTCTCAGTCACTGGAACCAGCTTTGCTCCTGCCTGGTCGATACCACGGAACTGCAGCCACGGAAATGCGAAATTCAATGCAATAGTCTCGGGTACTGTATGTGCCCACTGTGATGTTGCACGCGTGAAGGGGGGGGGGGGGGTCAGTCAGATGCATTCTGTTGAAATAAAACTGGATATATAATAACCACACTTTGAAAAGGGACTGTCTAGCAACACATTTACTCGTTCTGCAAGAACTCACATCCGCTGCCTGAAGTTGTGTCCAAAAGGTCAACCTAATGGTCAACAGTGTGCCAAGCCGGGTTAGACGCCGGAAGACGCGTCGATCATTCACAGCTCTCTGGAAGTCATTACTTTGTGGCAAACAATTTTTGTTTGTGCCACTGGTTCCCACATGTTCTGGTGTCTTCGTAAGAAATGGCCAACTGACGCATCGGCCTGAGATTGGCCCACTTGTCCCGGCGCTCAATGAGGCGCCCGAGTTCCAACTCACGGAGCTGTGACGCGGCGCGGGAGGAGGAGCGCGCCGCCGGGAACCTTAAATACGCGAGTCCAGTCCGGACTGAAGACACAGAAGCTCACAGCAGAGCCACCGACAGCATCCGCGCGCACCGAGAGAAGCCTTTTACGCACAGAATCATGATCAAGAAAATGTCGCCTTCCGACAGCGACTTTGACATCCCAGCAAAGAACTGCTACAGGATGGTGATTTTGGGATCCACCAAAGTCGGGAAGACGGCCATCGTGTCGCGTTTCCTGAACGGGAGGTTCGACGAGCAGTACACGCCAACCATCGAGGACTTTCACAGGAAACTGTACAGCATCAAGGGAGACGTCTACCAGCTGGACATACTGGATACATCGGGGAACCACCCTTTCCCCGCCATGAGGAGACTTTCCATACTGACAGGTACTTATCCACATTGGTTTCTGTGCGTTGTGTTGCGTGAAGAATAGTCGTGGAGCGCATTTGAATTGGTGCAAACGCGAGGGCACCGTGCGCCTTTTAACGCGTGGATGCGGCGCAAATGGAACGTTGCGTCTCGTGCTCTTAGCGTGCATCTAAAGCAGGCCAAGTTAACCAAAGTTCTCTTCTCTCTCCCCCCCAGGTGACGTGTTCATCCTCGTCTTCAGTCTGGACAACCGGGACTCCTTCCAGGAGGTGCAGCGGCTAAAGCGGCAGATTTTCGAGACCAAGTCGTGCCTCAAAAACAAGATCAAAGAGAACATCGACGTGCCTCTGGTCATCTGCGGCAACAAGGGCGACCGAGAGTTTTACCGGGAGGTGCAGCAGGAGGAGATCGATCAGCTGGTGGCCGGCGACGAGAAGTGCGCGTACTTCGAGATCTCCGCCAAGCGCAACGAGAACGTGGATAAGATGTTCCAGACTCTGTTTACCTTGGCCAAACTCCCTCACGAGATGAGCCCCGACCTTCACCGCAAGGTCTCCGTGCAGTTCTGCGACATGCTGCACAGAAAGTCACTGAAAAACAAGAAGGTGAAGGACATCGGCGAAGCGTTCGGGATGGTCACTCCGTGCGCGCGGAGACCAAGCGTGCACAGCGACCTCATGTACATCAAGGAGAAGGCCATAGGAGGCGGCCAGGGAAAAGACAAGGAGAGGTGTGTGATCAGCTAAGCGGAGCGGCGCGGCACGAACTCAATGCAAATCTTTGGAAGCAGAGGGAGCCCGGTGCGCGCCCGGCGCGCGCGCTGTGCGCACCCGGTTGTGCTCAAACTGACCTGGGAGGTGTGGGGATGCCGCAGCCACCAGCTCTGGCGCGGCGCCGTCTCCAAAGACACTTTACTGGACACAATGGTCGTCTTCAACTGCCAAAATATAAATACATTAAAAAAAAAAAAATACGTGTGAGAATTGTTGCTTGTCCTGTGGATCAGAGCGCAGCACGCGCCCTGGCTTCATACCTCGTGAGACCCGCACAGCTACGCGTAAAATGTGTCCAGTTGAATTCATGCCTTTCACAGTTGCCAGTGGGGAGAGGAAAAAGACTCTATGCTCAGGAGGTGTAATGTTTCGGGAGGGAAAGGAACTTTGTTTACATCTCATCATGTATTTTGCAATGGCTAATACACTTGAATGTTTTGTTGCAATCAAAAGAGTTACTTTTATTATGAATGTATATTTATTGTGAATGTCATTTTTCGCAAAGAATTCTTGAAATAAAAGAAATGAACTTGAACATATATTTCTTCTCCGTTGTTACTTTCCTTCTCTTGACTTTATACAGTGATCACACACACACACACGCACACACACATTCAACCCCACTTCTGAGGGACCAGCATCGGTGGACTAGATGAGCTGGTTCACATCCTGATCCAGTTTGGATTATTATGTGTGAAATCATGTTGTAAAACCAAAACAACCCACATTTCAATCCCCCCCCCCCCCTCTCCCCCACCTGTATGAAGTGGACCTGTCATTCAAATAGGACCGGAGAAGTGCGGTTGCGCACAAGAGTCAACTACATTCTGAATTTGTGTATATATTCAAACACGCTTAAAATAATATGTAAAACATGTGTTGAGGTGTAACATGAAAGGCAGATTGTGCCACTTTAACCCTTACACTTGTGTTGTCTTTTTTTTAGGGTGGATAGAGCAGGTCATCTGTAGATGCCACATGGAAGATCATGTCACTTTTTTAGTTATGATCCCGACTCAAAGGAATTATTCAATGAAAAACACATTTTGAAAGTCTAAAAGGCCTTCGAAAATTCTAATAGAAGTATGAAGCCTCACGCTCTATGTCTCATAAAGTTTGCAACAATTTTGGAAATTTGTTGTACAGATTTGTTGGTTAATTTGACATATTTATTACTATTTAATTTTAACAGAAATCCCTCAGAAAATCCCAAGGTCTTGAAAAGAACTGCTCATAAACTCCCATAATCGTCAATTTATCAAGGAAAGCCGTCCCTGAATGTATTGTCCCTCTTCTGTGCTTGTTTTATGAGACTGTCCTTGGACAAAGGTAAATAGAAGTTTATCAACAGTTTGGACACACTTTCTCATCCATTTGAAGTGTGTCCAAACTTGTGATTGGTTTTGAATGCGTAAAATGGTTTCCATGGGGACTAACATCGTCACAAATCGTCAAAAGAATTAAGCTCTCTCTCGTCAGTCCCAATTTTCCAGTCATACCCAATTCATGCAATTAGATGCCTGCGTAGGGACACAAGCATGCAGCAATATCCAAACACCATTGACAACGATATGGGAAAAAATCAATACATTTATATTGCATGCAAAAATGGCGACCTTATTAGGGTTATAATGGAGGAGTCTCTCGATTACCCAATTTTCATTCACAGAACTGCCACTCGTCTAGTGTCATGTGAGCCTCTTAAACACAAGCATGTCCCCGCTAAAACCCACCTTTTCTTTCAAAATGAACTTTAATAAGAGGCCGGCCAACGTAAAAACAAAGATGGACCTAACAAACCTCACAGTCTCAGCACAACGCTTTGAGATAGATCAGAAACACTGTGTGCGGTTGTCTCTCTCCCTCTCTCTCTCTCTCTCTCTGTGCCTGAAACGGCTCTATCAGCGGTGATCCTGCATGCTGTACCCTCTGCGTCGGCGCACCCGCTCACAGAACATCCTGCATCACCCTGCTCGTGCTGTGTGTGTGGGGAGTCCGGGACGCACAGACTGTGACGCCGCGCTGCCGCTAATCAGTGCCACCGTGCGCGTCGCCGTCATCATAGAATCGTCTCCGTCGGGAGGAGCAACATCGTCGTGTTTGGCCTCAATACCCTTGCGTGTGTTCACCTCTCATCTCTGCTAAACGTGTTACATAAGATCAGAGCGAACTGGGTTTACAAACAGGGGGCAATTGTCAAACCAGTAAGAGCATGCGTCTTTTACCGACATCACCCTGATAACAAAGGGTCAACATTTGTACAGGCGCCACTGGCATGGGACAGAGGAAGGCCAGTGTTACCGCGTGAGTAAGTACACGGTGTGCCGAATAGCGCAGAAGAAGGAGACGGCTGGTGGGGGTTCGCGGTGACGAAATCCGAAACTCGGAAGGTCGCACTAGATATCGTCCTCCAAAAAGTTTCAGTTGGAATATCTCAAGGTGAGATTAAAAAAAAGGCCGCTTTGACAACAAGTCGGAGCCGCATAATACGAGAAATGCCAAGAAAAGCTGTGTTGTACTAGAATGGTATTGCAAAGATTTGTGACATTAGTCCCACTATTTAGTCATCGCTATCACGGCACAACATTATTGTAAACGAATAACAGATGGTAGTGAAATATAAGATTCATTAAATCTTTGTACACCTGTCTTGCGTAAAGGAAACTCCTCCATTTGTGTGGCTTCGGAGCCGTATTGAAGTCTGAATGATTGTCTCAAGGAATGTCACTTGAATCCGTGTCAGCTACATACTACAAGTTTGAAAACCCCAAAAGGTCTGAGGCTGTGGAGTTAGAAAGAAGAGAGTCTACCACAGCTCCGTGTCGTGTCAAACTGCACTGTTGCGCTCACATGTGGCAATTCGCCGCTGTTAGCTTGCTTGCTAGTTAGCTTGCTAGCTCGCAGCCTTTGTGGTTTTGTGTTTAAGCTGCCAAATTAAGCCAATAAACTAAATATACAAGATATAGCTGAGTTGGTTGCTTAGCTGGTTGCGTGGCAGTGATTTTACGCCTCATATTTACTTCTACTTCATATCTCTCAAAATGTCTAAATGTATTCCTTCAACTACGACGGCCCTTGTCTCGTTACTTTTCAGGCCTTCCATCCGCAGAATGTTCGCGGGACCCCAGTTGTCCCGGAATTCCTTCGTCATATTGGCCACGACTGCAGCAGACGCTAAGTCAAGATCAAGTCTCGATGATGAGGTTGGAACTGGTCCTGCAGGAGAACCAATGGGAGAGTGAGACACTGTTTGTGCAAACACCTGTGTACCAATGTATTCGGCTTCCGTAAACGTTCTACGATTCTACAAAACCACACTTTAAGAAACACTGCACCACACAAGCAGCGATTTGTTGAAGCAAATGCCACGGGTCACGCTGATGGAGGTCATTAAAGACTCTGAGAATGCTGCGGATGTTCTGAAGTAGGACGTAGGATGATCCGTGCTGTCGTAATTGGCTTTAAGTCCGAGGCTGGGGGCCATCGGGAGGTTAGCCAGCGCATCCCTAATGCACACCAGCGTTATTCTGGGAGTGATCGGGGTACAGAGAAAATGCTACGGAAGGAGTCTGAGGAGAGAGTCATTTCTCGTGGTTCTGTGCATCCCAAGAGTGCTTTTGTGATTACCTCACCCTAAGTGTTCTCCCTTTCCGCCAAACCAAATTCGGTGGACTTCCTGCACATCCAGGTCAACCTGTCCCGCTGTTTTCCGCTTAGCGGTGTGTTTTCATCTCTTTCATCATTTGACCTATTTTCATTTGGTCCGGTTATGAATTGGTGTCACCTAATGCCCTTGATTCGGAGCACTCTGCATTGTCTGTCATGGTCGACAGCTGCATCTTATGTCGCTCCTGAAAGGAAACCCTCACCACCCTCACTGCCGTCACTGTTTACACTTTAATTTGAACCAAATAAACCAAATAGTCCTCTGATTCAAACCTGTAAAAAAAGGGTTTCTTTGTGCACTTTATGGAAGCGGAAGTAACAACAGCATGTCGGCATGCTTACGTGTTGCAGTTGGCCTGTTGACACGTCACATCATACTTGGAGTAACGTGTCTCTGGCTAACTGGCAAATGGAAACACGATATTCACCGTAGGTATACTTTCTGGTTTTTAATGCACCACTTATAAAAGAAAAGGAAAATGTGAAAATGTGTTTTGTTTCTTTTTGTGTGATAACAAACAAACCTTACTTGACATTATTTTTACAGTATATGTTTTAGCTTTGATATAATAAAGAAAAGAAAGACGATGACAATTTCTGCTGTGAGTTGAAAGTAAGCAATTAAAAAGGCAGCTGTTTTGTTGATGATTTCTCTCATTGCTGGAGCTTACTGCAGTGCGTCATTTAACAGAAAATAATACAACATCACTTCACTTTCAAGGATCCTTTACTAAATTAGAATCCAATTACAACAATTGGAACATCCCTATTCACCGTTTCCCTCTGAGATGGGAGCCCCGCTGCCTTGTATTCCTCAACAACCTCCTCAAATTAATCATCTAATGAAGGTCAGGTCAACTGGAAGAATATACAACCTAATATGTCACAACGACATTATTAAATGAAAACTTGTCCAGAATGGTCCCTGACCTTTGAGCCCTCACCCTAATGAGTAAACTTATAATAGGTATGGCTTGTAGTACTTTTTCCCTACATACTGGATTCACATTGACATTTTATCCAAAATGGGGAAATAATCTTGTCCTTTCAGACTTATATTACTCAATGCACAGACGTTTGCTTCTCCATAGAAACCTCCCCCTTATACACAAAATGATTTACTGATTCAGGGATGATGAGTGGCCCGGTCTCTGGCCACATCAGTCTTAATCCGTAATGTATTTATGTTGCAGCAGACTCAGACATGATGGCACACACAGGCCTGGATAGTGACCCAAGGTCTGCCTACTGCAGTCAACTCCGTTTAAAGGAGACATACAGCGCCATGCTCTAACTTTCTATGAATAATCAAGAACATAAATAGTGGATTTATTAATAAGAAAAACAGTTGGTAGTTTTATCAGTCCATTGATTGCAGCTGCAATAGGTTTAAATATTGACTTTCCTCTGTTTTTGTTATGTACAACAAGTTATATAATCATCCATGTTAGTCACTCATTCGTTGCCTTTTCTCACTGTGCTGGTCCCGTGTAGTCTGCAAAGAATTGGTGAACTTTATGAAGTGTTGAGGTTGTAACAACTATTAAAGCTATTTTTAATATCAGGGACTATGCGATAATGTGCATATCCTCACAGAGACTAAACTGTAATTTACAGGTTTCTCAGCAATGTATAACATGTTGATAATAAATGTTTCTTTTGGATGATCCACAGCTAATATACAAAACCTTTTGTGGTGTTCCATCAACGGTCCCACACTTTACATGTTAGAGATGCTCTTCAGACACATACTAAACCTTGTTCCTCCAAAGTAGTGAGTGAGAAACGGAGCTTTTGAACAAACTACTAACTGATTCAATTACAAACAGGAAGAAAGTTCTCCAGGAGTCAAGGCCAGCGTGTGATTCAAAGATCTCTAGTTAAACGGTAACTGGAGGAAGCAGTCCTTTCTACCTCCTTCAGACAAGGCTTGTTGTTTGCTGGCTTTTCAGAAGGAAATACCTCCACAGATTAATGCGATCTGTGACTACATTTCATTAATTTCATGCATTTATGTCACCGTGCTGAACGGAGTCAAAGCTTCGCGGCTTCAGTTGTGCAATAATTCAATAAAATACGAATCACAAGTTGAGGATAAAAATCTTGTTTTTGCGGACCGATTATCGCTGGACTTTCCAGAGATGTGTTTTATGTGTGTTATTCTCCTGAGAAAAAGACCTTTTGTTTTCTGAGATAAATAACCAAGTTCCAAGAAAAATTGTGGACCCCTAGAGAACGGGTTAAAATGAAAATGACTGCAAACAGATGTGATTTCAATTATGTCATTGAACATTTAGGACATCGGTTTAAGCTCAGACTGTAGGAAATATCACGCTAAAAGGAAAAGTAGAGATACATTTTGGGGTTGCGCGTTGAATGATACTCCTTTTTTATTACTTCTGTCACCCTCCCTCATTCAGAGACGGGCCTTAACACAAGCAGTGGACCAGACAAAAACACACACAATACAAACAAATGTGGAGATCTCTCACCCATCTCGTGCTAGTGCATCCACATGAATGCTGTGTGTTCTGATCGCCTCAAACTCAAGACCAAGCAATGGCATCTTAATGTAACATTTGGCCGCAGTCAGAGTGCGTTGTTTGCTTTCATTGCTCTGTTAACATCCTAACCTGGTGTCAAGAAAAACTAACTTTGTTCCCATCTATGTTTACCTCATTTGTTTTTTTCTTTCTCAGATCTTTTCCTCTTATGAAATCGAACGAGAACTGTGCTTCCGTTAGCTAATTTCGACCTAAAGTATGTCATCCATCCACCAATCCTTGTAAAAAGCAGGGATGTGTGTGTCTCTCCTGTGTCCACTCCTTAGCAGTCCAAATAAAGGTTCCAATTGAATGAAAGCAAGATTTTCCCGGATCCTGAACACCCTGAAGTGGACCTTCTCCTAACGTGCATGAAGTGTGCGCTGTGCCCCAGCTCCCTGCAGACCTGACAACCAGAGCTGCAACACTTCCAGTCGATGTTTGTGTAATTGTTCTGATGAGCGAGAACGTCATCAGGGTTCATTGTCCATTCAGGGGATCTGCATTTCATAATCATCATAATGTCTCAGATGAAGGACGGCAATGACACGCTGGACACTCGGCACGAGACAATTAAGTCCTTCAAACCCTCCGGGTCGTCACCCCCCCCCACCACCACACGGTACATCAAATCCATTAGCACACCTGGCGGGTTAGCAGGGCCACAAGACGCCTGCTATATTGTCTGTGGCGATGGTGTGCGTCACAGGATCAGCCTCAACACACACACACAAAACGGCCATCAGAAGGAGCGCAGATGAAAGCTTCTGATGTCATCCGTAATTGAATCTTCAACCCTGCGTCTTGTCTGCTCCAATCTAAAGCCTTTGTAGGAGCAGATTATCGTCGCACGCTGGACACACACACACACACACACAGACACACACAAATCATGTGTTTCTCATAAAAAGCTCCAGCGTCACATAGGCCCCGTTTGTCTCGTGCCTGCTGCTCTGCTGCTGAGCCGAGAGGGGACGAGATGTTTGGAGCAAGTTCTGGAGAGAAAAATGGGCCTGAGAGCAGGCAGACGGTTAGCAAGCTGAAGCTACACGTTAGCTAAGCTACACGTTAGCTTCTTGGCTATTCAGGGAAGGGGCAGCTACTCAGTGATGTTATCAGGGTGCTTTTTAAAAATGCTTACTCTGGAATATTTTTAGTGAATAGAACAATATGAAATGTTTTTTGTTTTTTTTATGGATGTGACTGTTCATTCTCAACCATTGTATTAGCAGTTTGACACCGGTGTAAACAATAGTTTATATTGATATAAAACCAACTAAGCACACCAGGGCATTGAAGTATTCAGTCTGCAGGATTCATCATATAACAAAGTTCTAAATAAGGTATTATTTTAATATTATTCATTAAAGAAATATTATCACGAAAATAAACATTCAGACCGGGATCATTATACACTTTATTTATGGCGTGGCACATCAAACTTTTTTCTTCTGTTGCATCTGAAATAAATTAAACAATTATATATTTCTCACAGGTAAACATATACTTAGTCTAAGTCCAGGTGAAGTGTTGATGTAATGTAGATTTTCCCAGATTCCCAGTGAAGTGACAGGATGTTGTTATTCTCTCTGTTTGCACAGGTACATGTGTTACCCAGTTACTCCTCCTCCAGTGTAGTGGTCCATTACTCAAGGACCGTTTATGGTTGTTCAGTACTCTAGGTTGGTATTCCTCCCTCAGCAAATATCTGCAGCGGGATGGTTTTACAGGCGCAGACAGGACATCCTTCAACAACGATGTTTCTGTAAAGAATTGGACAACTCATCGATGAATTTATTTTCTTATAATCCACTGCAGCAGTATCGTACTTATTGAAAATCCTGTTTTGCAGTTTTATTCGGCTGTACTACTTGCTTTTTTGTGTAGGACCTGTTGTGTTCCACACCGAATATTAGCAGCTGACAAGCTCACGCCAAATCAAGTGTACCAAGAGCTCAAACTATTCATTTTTCCTAGAAACAAAGCCACTCCTCTTATTTGACCTTTGCAATCAGATCAGCCCGTAATCTGTGTGCAACGATCTCACATGATCGCTCAGCTCGTGGAAGCCCTCAGCCACCAGGGACATAATCCTGCCTGCTCGGTAATAAAAAAAAGCTGTAGAGTTCAAGAACATGTTGATTCAATATAAGACAAATGCAAGGGGAGGCTCGTTCCCCTGTGCCCTCGCAAAACGTAGCGTACTCCCATCGAGCAGACACACAAGGCAGAGTCAATCAAACGTCAATCGAGATTCTGATTGCCTTGTTTGTGACGCAGCTGCAACGGTGAAAACACACTCGGGGGGGGGGAAACAAACCAAGTACCGCCCCACGGCAGCTTAAAGGACCAAACAAATATCACGTGGGGTTAAATTGCAACTCCAAATCAAAATATGTTGCCACACAGTTGAGAAGGTGCATGAAAAAAAAGGATCTTTGTTGTGTGATGAAGACAAAACGACTGCCAACGCCGCACGGGAAACACTTTGATCCTGGCGCCATTCAGTCGCCATGGAGTAGACTTAACACAATGTGAGTGTGCATGGCTTATATCATTGATTACATTGCAGCACACACGACGTGAACAGAATCCAGATGTGCATTATTACACACATGAAAGAGTTAAATATCACTGGGTAGCGCTTGCTTGTGTGCATGCATTGTTTCCTGTGAATAGGAATTAGGAACGGCAAACTCGGCTATCAGTATTGTCTAGAGAAGTAATGAATTGTGGAGAAATACAGTCCATCAATCTAAAAGTTTATATTATAATCACTGTGGTTATGGTCATTTAAAATTTCAATTCAGAGAAGAGATGAAGAGATTTAAATAAAAGCAAAGATCTTAAGGGGGACAAATGATATGTGGCATATGGTCAATGGCTAAATAGAAAAAGCATATGTCATTACGGGACAAAAACATTTATTTTGAATTTGACTTTACTCCACATCTCCCGATGCTGGTTTTAAAAAAAAAAGTAGCATCTTGAGCTACTTCCTGTATGTCACCAAATCGGCGCAGATGATGTGTGATGATCCACAAAGTCCCGACAGAACGTCTACAGAAGATGTTTATTCAAGGGACGTCTGCCCTTAGCAGCAGATGCATAATGATGATGATGACGAAGCTTGTGAATGCATGACGATTGGGTGCATTATCATATTACTAAGAACATACAATGCTGCATGCACATTAAAACGTATCATAAGCACGAGTCTATGACCCGTCTGTCTTTTTGTTAACCTGACCTGTAAGAAATAAGGTTACTGAAGCTGGAAGTTACCAGGTTACCTGAGTTCATGTGTCCATTCAGCTCCGCTCATTGCTCGGCCATCATGTGACCATCATGTGGTGAAAAACCGAGTTATGTCAGACAAGGTTGAAGAAAAACAAGTCTGTGAAATGAATTAAATAGTGACTTGTGCTAGTCTCAATTATGAAACAAATCAAGTTAAAACCCACACCTCATAGAGATTACAGCCAGTAAGTAGTGGCGGTAAGTAGGTTAAGATACATAATCAGCAGCCTTGAAATTCACTGGATACAATCAACAAGCCCCCCGAAGAAGTAACGCAAGATTGAATATAGGAAGGACAAGAACTTTGAGAACGAGGCCTGAAAAACACTTAATAGAATTTTCCTCAAACTATGTTCATGGATTCAAACACATGTTATGTCTAATGCGTTCAATTAGAACGAGGTGTTTCTACGGTAACCAGGTGACTGGCAGCAGATCCCTCCTCAGTCATCAACCTGTCCTGTCCTCATTTTTGTCAAATTACAGAAGTGCCTTGGAGCGACATGTTTCACGCCATCTTGACAGTTTCAGCACATGAAATGGAGCAGCGAGCGGCTTCACGTGAGCTGGTTCCTCAACTTTTGGCTCAGTGCCTCTGAGCATTAATACCTTGAGATCTCTTTTGGTGGCATCCGTCTGTGACATGACATGTCTGAGACCCGTGTCTGCTCATCAGCGACAGCGCAGCCCTGGAGAAGTTATTCATTCAAATGATTCACGCGTGTTCGTGCGCATCACATTAGCGGAGCACATCACAACACCCAACCCTCCCCAGGGATGCGGTGAGCGGTGTCATACTCCGGGACCAGTGCATTAAAAATGTTTACGTGCTTGCTTTTTTTTCTCAATTACAGCCGTCAGAGTGTGTGCATTGAGGAGACCTGGCAGCACTCCATGAGCCATACGATTTAATGTGAATGTGTTAGTGAAAGTACATTGATGATTAAAGGTCACGGCCTTTCTCCGTGTAACCCAGCTGCCGGCACAGCACGCTCCCTGCCAGCATTCTCTCCCCTCCACCGTGACCTTCCCACAGTGTTCAGCCTCCCACTGGGCACACACACACCAACACACACATGTGAAAGCCCTTTTTATTGGCCTTTATACCATATGGCAATAATGAATTATATCGCTGCTCACATGAGATTAAACACACAGAAGTTGTTTGTATTCCCAGCCACTGTGTAAACTCATGAATTGAGATGAGTCTGCTTTAAACCTCCCACCTCCCACAGATATTCCTTTCTGGTTGTATTAAACAATAATCCACTGTGGATGTGGACAGTAATCTAACCATTTAGATTGTTTCTTTCACGCTGCGCAGCATGAACAGATGTGCACTTTGCAGCAAGTGAGTGGATGAGAGATATCCGTTATCATACAGACTGCATTCTGCTGTGAGAGAAAGGTTGGTATCGAGGGCCATAATCCTGCCCATGAGGGAAGTGATCGGACAGATTGCCGGGCCTGCACGCAAAAGCAGCCAGAAGAGCAGCTGCTGCTACAGGAGGGTCGGGAGGGGGGGCGGTTTTCGGAGCTGCACGTGGTTTCCCGGCTAAGAGTTTGCAGAAGAAGTTCCTGCCACTACGGTAGGTTTTGATGGCATGGGCAAAGGTGACGAAGCGCGTCATGGACACCAGGTCGGACGACGGGAAGGTTTCTTGCCATCGGTTGTGGAAGTTGTGGAAGCCCTTCCAAGCTGTCCAGTAAGACCAGAAGGGTGGATGCTGATAGGCTGTTGAGTATGGAGTTTTGCGAGCTGGCGATCATGCAGTAGAAGGGCAGGGTTTACAGGTTGAACGTCGGGGATGGGTGTCTGCATGAGGGGCCAAGCGTCTGAACTTCACCTTCCATTGTAGAAGCCCCCAAAACCGACAGAAGGAGCAGCGTCCGTATATACAAATTTAGATTGTATGTCGTTACAGAAAAAGGTGATCCCGTTCCAACTGGAGAGCAGATTCTGCCATTCAGACAGTGTTCGGCGCGGCTTGGACTGCCCAGGGGGATGAAATCCAGGAGGAATGGGACGAATGCGGCTAATGCAAAGAGGCAAAAGATGAATGGTCTTCCTCGAGGGACGAAACGTAGGCCGAAGTTTAGGTGGCCCAAAAGAGATAGAAGTTGGCGCTTGGTGCAGAAGTTTGAGCTTAGAAGGCTGATGTGGTAGAAGGTTTTTGGTTGGCAGAGACGCCTCTAATGATTTTGTGTCGAGTGTGATTCCGAGGAAATCAATGGATGTAGATGGCCCCATTCTGCTGAGAGAAATGGGGTTTATGGGGCCGTCAGGAACCTTCGACTGATTCTGGTTCGTCCAAGGCTGACTGAAGATTTTTGCATTTGAAACCTTGGTGGAAACGATGAGGGACTGCACAAGACGTACGCCAGCCTCCCGGTGCCATGAGCCTTGCCTACGACTTGCATTACCTCGTCGTGTCACGGTTTGGATTCATGTCCTGTTTTACTTTGTAGTGTCAGGCCTCTTGTGTCCCTGGGTTCCTGCCTTGTCACCCCCTGTGATTGTCTGCCATGTCCATGATTGTTTCCACCTGTGTCCAATCACCTGCACCTTCCCTGTGTATTCTCTTGCCCTGTGAGTCTCTTGTCCCTTGTTGTGTCATTGTGGTTCGTACCCGTCTGTAGTCTGCGTAGTCTGTAAGCGTCATGGCATGGCATGGGATGTCAGGTCATGTCATATGTTCAACCTCGCGTCTTGTTAGTTCCTGGTCCCCCCCGGCCTTTTGGAATTTTGAATTTTGCTTTTGAACTATTAAAGTCTGTTTTTGTTTTTGGAAATCTCCGCACCAGAGTCCTTTTTTTTATCACCCATAGAAATCAAGTAAAAAAGCAACAATCTAAAAACATGTACTATGGCTGAGACTGCGTACACATCTACCCGTCACTAGATTCAAATGGAATTATTTCAAGGTCATATTTACCAAACTGCCCATATAAAAATGTATCCTGCATCTGTGTGGACAACACAAAAATCACATTTGTGACGTATCTAACAATATCCATTTATAGGTTAGTCACGCTAAATGATGCACAAATGAAGTCTCATCAGCTGACGAATCGAATGTAAACCACTAGTGTGGTTTGGATGAAATCATATTACACAGGGACCTCAGTCAGTATTTATTATTATTACCTATTGTTGTAGTAGGTATGTATGTATAAGTATGTATCCACAGAGTGGGTGTTGTTGCTTTAGGTCTCCCTTGTGCCTAAAAACAACCAAACACCAGGGGAATGGTGGGAACATACTTTCTTTGACGAGTGGAATGCACACACACACACACACACACACACTTGGCACGGCAGACATTACTATGTGAGCCTTCCTCAATGGAGCAAGCATCCATCTGTTGGGCAAAGACGTCAACGTGTGAAGTTTTCCTGGCAACCAAAGTGCAGACGGCATCGCGGTTGATCATCACGCTCTCTTCCACGTGCACACTCATGAACGTCATATTCAATATTCATGAGAGGGTGGGCGCTGGTTGAAACCATAAAGCACAGAGTTTGGCGTCCAGGCCATTTTCAATTACGGTCAGCTCCATCTAGGATTCTTTTCCCGCCCTAAAGCATACCCTCCTTTAGTGTGTGGTTTTAATCTAAATGGGCCCATCATTCACTAAATGAAATTTAAATTCAAATGAAAGGTCGAATTAGAAATTGAGCCCATGAGCTCATGTTTGCAATAGATAAATACATTGAGTGAGAACTTTTCTCATTGACTTCTATACAATCAGACTTATTTTTGACCACTTGAGGAATTCGCCACGGACTGGCCTTTTGAAGAAGGATGCGAGTTAAAGTTTGGCTTCACCTTTTAGAACTGCTAACTAAACTGCAAATATTGACCTCTTTTAGTGATTCCACGGCGTGTTTTGGAGCACTAGAGCAGCCGACCGCACAAAGGCTTGCAGCCAACATCACACAAAGCTGCTATTTTTGCTTCCAACCCTGTGAAATACACTCATCTTTCACACCCATATACGTGATTCATCTTTCTACTCGTAAAAGAAAAAAAATCTATTTTTGTCATCTTCTCCCTTTTAGTTTTCAATTGGTCCCAGTCTTCATTGTCGCACCTTTGTTCCTCACTCTAGCGGGAGGATCCTCGGGGGGGGGCGTACTCTGCGAACCGTACTCTGCAGAGGGGACTCTGTGGGTCCGTCTGTACGGTGCACTGGCAGCCTTCTCTTCTTAGGCCACACACACACACACACACACACACACATAAAGCTACCCGAGAGCACTGTGTCATTTGCGTCATCCTGCTATTTCCACAGCACTTTGCTTCGCCTCCGAGCCCGCTGCATTATTCGTCCTCGCGTGTTCGTTGGAAAGCTTCTCTTAAGGCACAAGATGCGAAAAGCCTGAGAATCAGCCCGCTGACCTCCACACGGAGCAGCATATGAGAGAAACACTGCAGCTGAACACATCTCCGATCAAGTTCTCCAATCACTTTTCACTCTGACGTTCTGCTTCGGTGGAGCCTTGGTGTGAGGATCCCCGCGGTTAAAACAAATAAGAAACAGCAGGTCTGATGACACTATATAACTGACATATCGCCGTGTGCTTTTTTTTACACTCACGGTGCTTGCAAGCCGCTCAGCGTTGTTGTAATTTGTCACGAGTAATCACAAACTTGAGAGGTATCAATTATTTGTTGGTACTGCCAGCATGTAAATAATGTAGAAAACGACATGATGCCATTTGTTTCTAGTTATATATCTGTATATATATCTGTCGCAATGAAACAAACTAAATGTTCTCCTCAGCATGGCTCCGTTTTTCAGGGTCTGCTTTTATATCAAATGCATTTTCCACCAGAAAAGCTCCGATCAACCCACTGCGCTCTGCCAGACCAGCACACAACAACCTCTCGACAAAGTTAGCGGTGAGATTAATATTGAATCAGGGCTAATCTCGGATGTGCAAATAGATGACTGTGTGGCAGCACATCACAGCAGGTCTGTTTTTCCCCCCAGCGTGCTATTTTGAAAAGCTCTTATCTTTTCTCCTGCATCTTAAAGAGACACGCTAGGGAAGGTAACATTACATTGGGTTAGTTGCTGGTGAGCAGGTGTTTGGTAATTATGTGTCAGGTTTAATAAGGTTAAAAACATATTGCAACACAGAGGATCATAGCACACTAAAACCCAATCAGCAGCAGGATGGGATGTATGTGTGTGTGTGTGTGTGTGTGTGTGTGTGTGTGTGTGTGTTTGTGAGAGACGTGTGCAGCCTGACCTGAATATTTTCCAGGGGACAACTTATGGAAATGTACCTACTTCTGCTTTCCTTTTCACATACACACACATACACACAAACACACACACACAAGCTGAGACACATGGCGGAAAGCACAAGCAAGACACACACAGGCCTCAACAATCTCGCTTATGCAATAAACTCCTTGGCCCTGGCCTCCTCGTTCTACCCTTGTCTCCAGAACTCATGCCTCACTTGGACTAAATACATTTCCAGGAAAACGTCAGCAGAACAGGACCTATTTGCAATTAGAGGTGATGTGTTTAAAGTGCATGGCCTTGCTTGCTCAGAAAGGAGAGAGAAAGGCCTTTTGAAATTAAGTACTTTGGATTCAATTCTGCGCATAACGGCGTGTTCCGCACAGATACCACTGCCAATTCCATTATGCCTCCGTGAAAGGAGGACGATGTCCTATCCTCTGTAAGCCTGACATGTCTAAGTGGTTTATCAACGCCGGCTTTTCACAGAAAATATAGCCGAGTCCTTAAAGTCCTCAATGAGCCGCACAGACTAACAGATGAGATGAGGACGATAAACCTTTGCTTCATTAACAGATTGTTCCACATTCTCGTGCTTCTCTTCTCGCTCGACCCACTTTCCTTGTAGGTTTGCTTCATCTGAATTCACGTCGCCAAGCCATTGCCGTGGCTGAGGAGCAGAAGCTCGGATCCCCCCCCCCCCCCCCCTTTTTTCTCGGCGGGAACATTGACGCAAGCTTTGGAAATAAAACGGCCTCGTCACAGAAGTGTTGTGCTGTTCAATATAAAAAAACGAAAGCTGGGGTGAAGGGTTCATGAAACACGATGACAAATGAACGCTAGCGGTGGTCCGAGGAGCTTGGGAAGGAAACAACACCACCTTGTTACCGTACTTCTTTCACCGATCCAACAAGCTTCAGTGTGGAGTTTGAGCATTGAAAATAATGCAGAAATACTTTTTTTACTGATACAGAGGACTGAGAGAAGGCACGAGGGCAACAACACCACACACCATAAATCAGGCTTATCGATGTTACAGTCGTCGAGTGCAGCTGCGCTTTTCTCACCACTTACTCGCAGCGTTTGACTTCCAACCACCAGCTCAGCAGAACACAGCATTCCAACATCCACACACAGACCGAGAGAGGGGACCGATGAAGAGTGACAGGCGACAATGAACCATCCCAACAGACCGTGTTGGTGGTGCCTGTGGATGAATCACCACCGACTCAGACATCACATACCAGCACCTGGGACGCGTCTCATGCACGTGTGCGCCCCCATGAGAGAGAGAGCCGTGCCCTCCTCACCTAATCCTGCCTGGTTTATTCACCACTGTCCCCGGGCTCCTCTCCCTGAAGGCTCCACCGTCTCCACGCGCCAACCCTTGGGCCGTGTCTCCGCCTGCCACGGGGCGCTCGGGCGGCTGCGTCACAAACGGATGGGACGGCACTCGACTACATGGAGACAATAACACGAGCGCTAACCCTTTCTAATCTCTGTGAGAGACGAGGGAGAATAACACATTCCCTTCCGGTGGGAACGCAAATTTGCTTTGTCAACTTTGGTGAACTTTTGGCCTGCCGACGTCACAGCTTAAACCCACTCCCATGTGCCGGTGACCCTGTGAGGTGCCGCATGCCTTTTGCGTGGTTTTTGTTGTTCCAAAAAAGATCATCATTTAAAATATAGAAGTTTACTGATTCAACTCACGGCACTGCTGCAGCTGTGCTGTGAGTCATTTGTGTAAACAAAAGCATGAATTATCATGAGGGGACCTTGCTGTACACGTCATCTGGCTCCAAAAAAAAAAGACTCGCACACGGCAGGCTGTAAGAGTTTTAATATTGATCCCGCCTGGAACACTTTGGCGTCAAACTCCCAGCGTGTCCCTTGCATCCTCGGCTGTTACGCAATCGGACCAACGGAAGGAGAGCGATCCAACATTCATCAACAGAGAGAGAGAGAGAGGGAGAGAGGGAGGGGGAGAGGGAGGACGTCGGCGTCTCCACCTGACATCCGTTTGTACTGTTCTACTGTCCTGGGATGTCCTCTCTCTCTGTGGTAATAAATCATCGTCACAGGCACAATCCCATCGGCCGTCCCTAATTATTAACCTCCGACGTCATTAGCGGGGTCTTCAGTCTGTTCTAAACGCCGCGTTGACCTTCGTGGCCCCTGTGTCACAGCGAGGACATCTTGTACATTATACCCCCGCTGCACAAACAAAGCGATCCGTCTCCAGCATTTCCCTTGGCCCCTTGTGTGAGTACACGGCTCCTCGCCGTCATGTTGGTAAGAAATTCTCTCTCAGTCTGCTGGGGGGGGGGGGGATTGTCTTCGGGACTCTTGACGCATTCGTCCAATCGTGACGAGCCTGCACTTCGGCTCCAGGCCGTGCTCTTCATCTGAAGGCCGACGACACGTCTTGGTTGAGGGCAGCTCCAGAGGGCAATTCCAAATAAATGGCCACACACAATCCCCTCAGGGGAGATGAGCATGCTGGTTATTATAGTTCCGATCCCACATGTTTAGTACAAGATGAAAAAGCCTGGCCAGTTCCCCTACTGTTTGTCCCTTTTGCAACTGTATGGTTACAGCTGAGACGCTCCCAGGGGGGAAAGTAGTTTTTATTTCTTGGTGGTACTATGATACGTCACGATATGTCACAAGTCTCTGTCTAACAGACTAACATAAACATATTTTTGCTAGCCTCCCTGCTGCAAAAGTACACCAAGACAAGTAGAGCTTTTTTTATCCAGTGTAATTTATCACTTACCACTATCTTGTTTTTTATTATCCTCCTGTTCCTTTCTCTTCTTAATTTTTCTGGCTTCCTGAAGCATAATTCGACCGACGAGGTTTTGTATTTTGCCAGCAGCACAGATCATGATAGGGACCCCTTGAGGGGGATCCAGATAACGGTGTCATTGCACTGCATTGACTATCAAAGGGGCGCTCACACAGTTTGTCGTTGCATTTTATTCTTAACCAGTAGCAAGCAGTTGCTTGTTTTGCTTGCCTTGTCGCGACGGGCCTGTGCGTGTGTCGTAATTTCTTCCCGACGGCTTACTTTCACCACTGGACGTTCCTCAATTATTAACTTAACTTATGTTAAGGTACAAATGCTTGCACTTGCACTCTGTGGTACGCAAACATGTTTTTTTTGTTTGTTTCTGGTACGTTGAGATGAAACACTCACACACAACACCTCCTCTAAGCAGCCTCTGAACCGCTTACCTACATCAATATCAATGTAAATGAATGCAAAGTTCCAGCATTTGAACAGAACGTCCTATCGAAGGCTTAACACACAACGACACTCAGACCCGCTAGATGTCCATCGTCTGGGACCAAAAAGAGAACAGTACTGAAAATTGGCTTCAGACTTAAAGCAACGAGTTTCTGGTTTGAAGTTGGGTCATTTGCTCGGTATCCGAGCCAGACAAACAGAGCTGAGAGAACTTGGCTCAAAGGCCGAATACTCGTCGCCTGCCAAACATCATTTACTGCAACTCCAATTATGTTTTGTAAACATTATTCTTGGCGAGTGCAACATTTGGATAATGTGGAGCCATTAAGAGGACCCAGTAATGACAGGAAATGCTTGACAAAAGCAAGTCTTTGTTCATTGCTTTTTCCATTTTAATTGAACCCAAAATACAGCAGAGCCCTTGGTAGTCGGATATTGTTTGTTACCTCTTTGCTAGGACGCCGACAACACGGTCCCAAAATAAATGAAGGAAACGGCTTGTTGGAAATGGGATTTGGAGCCTTCAGCCCTAAACGGGGAAATACAAAAATAAACTCATTATATTCACCCTGCTCTCGTAGACAGTCAACCGTTCACTGGTCCTGCCTGCTGGGAGAAGGCCCCGGGCTCCTCATACCAGGCCGCATGTAGGGAACCGGCGCGGTTTTGTTTCCATTCAACATCACAACTCCCAAGTCACAGCCAAGGTGAGCGGCACCACAGCCCTCGGGTACACGCCTCAAACCTCAAACCTCAGAGCTGAGAGATTGTCTGACTTCACGGACGCGTACACATCTCATCTTTGGTACACAAATGGTGCAAAAATCCAAACCGGAGGAAGACGGGTTAGAGACAGCATCAGATGAATTATACTTAGTGTTTTATTGAATATATATTACTTCTGCGTGGTGGTTTCTCAGCTTTCTCTCCTGTAAACGCAACAGCTGTTGATGCTGCAGAAATGCTAATCGGCACCGCAAACCTGTGACCTTCCCACCCCACTGGCTTGTTGCCGTCACGCAGCGTCGTTTTAACAACAACATGGCCCCCGGTTGGGTGGTCACATGGAACCGATGACTTCCTCCGCAGAAGAAGCTCCGGGCACTTGGGAGCTAACCTGGTCGACCAGAAGTATGCAGCGGAAAGGGGAATGCGTGACTTTGAACGCGGTGGTCTGGGGTGCAGCTCGACGGGGTCTAATACCAAAGAGAGATCTGACTAGCCCTCCTAAATCCTCCTGTTCACAGTCGCCTCTGCCTCCTCCAATGGGCCACTTCGGAATCATGACTGACTGCTAGCTCGGACCTCGATGGCAGGTTAAATGATAACGAGGCAGATGTGGACACTGATGTGACAGGATTATTCACTCATACTCGGCTGGTGTTTTTTGTGTCCTTAACTTCACAGATGAGCAGTGGAGAGGAAATGACAAAAGCAACAAAGACACTGTTCATGGTGTTTGTTTGAACGGTCTCATGTTGGCAGGCTGTCAACACAGGAAATGGGGGTTTCTGCTATTCGGGAGTTCATGTGACCTCTGACAGCGTCGGCCTAATGCTCTACGTTCACACCCCAATCGACATGGCAACGGGCTGCTAACTCCACCAATTACAAGTTCTGGTCCTGTTCTAAAACCCTATCCCAGTATCTAGTTCCACGAGATACCTAAAGACGACTCCGACATTGAGGCCTTGCGCAACACTGACCGTGTAGATGCTCAGCTGTTTGTAGCTTCAAAGCCGAGCTATCAGAGAAAAACCAACTGAATTGCAACGAGAATAAAATGAGAAGGCACGTAATGGCCATAATGTTATTCCTTGTTATCAAGGCAGAAAACTATTGACGAGCCCCGGTGACCCTTCAGCACTAAGTGCATCGGTCATAACACATGCGTAGCATCCAGCGCTCTGTTTTACAAAAAGCACATCAACAGCATAGCGCAAAGTAGAGACTGTGACCTGCCAGAAATAAGTGGATTCAAACGTACTCACCCACCGGGAAACGGAACGATGCAGCGCGAGTGCGTTTCAGAAATCACTCGCACAGGCAGATGCAGTTCGGTGACCTTTGTGACTCAACGACGTAAGTTTTGTTTGAGCAATAACTTCGTCGGATAAAATGTAAGAAAATATATTATAAAGGAGTAAATTGTAATAAGATCTTATTGACCACTGCTAACACACGTGTGTTGAAGAGTGTCCTAAAACAGAGGGTAGGGTAGTGTATTGGCCTTTGATTATTTTTAGGTCGTTTTAGTGTATTTGCAGTGGTTTGCAAGATTTTGAAAATAAATGAATACAATGTGGTTAACGGGTAATAGTTTGACTGGCTGTATGAAAGTAAAGCCAAAATGAGATGTGTCGATATATAAATCATCACGTTTTTTAAGAAAACACCTCCTTTAATATAGTTCACACCTTTTCCAGTCACTAACACAAGAGATGGTTTTGGCAAAATTCATATATGTATGAGTGAAGTTTTATTTTTCAGTATCGGTCATTGTTGAAAAAAAGCACCATCCCGGCTCTTTGCGCCCTCAGACAAATCTTTGTACATGTGTGATTGCAGAAATGACAGTGCTACTCAGTGACCCCGTGTTGCATCGCTGTATTCTCCCTGAATGATATGACATTAGAGTGTTAGCGAGTCCAGGTTGACTTTCTTGCGGTACATTTACGTATCGCATACTCAACTGAAGAGAAATGTCCACAGTCAAAAGACAGAGTATGCAGCTCCAATCTGCCTTCAGACTCACCACGTGTCCGTTTTGAATTCACTGTTTTGTTGTCAGTTTCCTCGGTGAGTGGCGGTAAACGTCGCACTTAGTCTCTGAGCGCCCCCTTGTGGTCAAACAAGTGCACGTCTTCTCCCAGCAAAGTGCAACAAGTGTGTAAAACTTTCAACCTGTGTGTTATTGTGAATGTGGCTGATCACACATATGTTTACCAAACTCCTTTTGCAAGTTAGCTTTTTTTCCTCAGAGCCTCGAAACCCCCCTCCTACCCCCCCGCCGATGTGGTGATGACCACCCGCCAGCCCGGGAAAAGTGGGCGGGCTCTCTGGTCGAGGGGGCCAGCTCACTGCCGCTTGCTGTCCAGGACGGCCCTCCAGTCGTCGGCCCATGACAGGAGCCGTCTCTGGGAGGGGCTGACGGAGAGGTGCCTGTTGTGGCAGGCGGTGAACAGGATGTGCTCCCACGTCGGTTCTGGCTCCACGCCTGATCGGGGCACACGGTAAAGCACAAACATCACATGCCTAGCAAACCGCGCGCGCTTCTGTGCGCGAGGCCTCCACACACCACTGCTTTAGAGGGCCCCCGGCAGATCCTGACTAACGGCTCTGCGGCAGCTGTCATTGAAAGGTGTGAAAGAGGCACCGGAGAAGACGCATGCAAATAATAACAACACCCACGTGACACTACAGGGACGGGGTGAGGCCAGCTGCTCGCATTCGGGTTTCGTCGTCTTTCTTCCTTTATTCCTTTTAAAATGTTTCACACAGTTTCATGCTGTAAATCTGCGATTGTTGGGAGATTGTCTTTTTGTATGTACATAAATATACAATATATACACTGATATAATTGAACAGCTGGCCCCCGGCCCAGGTTTCTGCTACCAGGGCTCTCCTCTCAGAGAGGGAGGAGGTGGGGGGATAATGAGCTCAAAGTGAGACAGGTGGTCCGGCTGATCGGATCCCGAGCGAGAATCCGATTCCTCCGAGCGGACGGACTGCGGCGGTTAAAGCGTCCCCATCCGAGGACATTCGTCCCACACAAAAGACATGTGTAACCAAGGCCTACGTTGCCTGCTGTAGGGGCGGAGCTTAGCAAAATGTTCAGCTATTGAAATGGGCTTTGCATTGTCGTCACCACCATCTGGGGTAATACAATTGCTACACTGTATGTATGTTTATTCGGACTAACAAGCCTTTTTGGTTGTTGTGACGTGCTGAACGCAAACAGTCCTCACCTAAAATGTCAGGCTTGTCGTCTATGAGGAGGTCTCCGGTGATCACCGTCTTGTCTCTGGTCAGGATGACCTGCTCCAGAAAGTCATGACCCAAATGCTTCTCCACCCATGCATACTGGAAACACGCACACACACAACAAATTTAATTGGAAAAAGGACACAGCTGTAATTTCCAAAAGGAACAGAATCCATGTGGATTTTCAGAAGGCCTACCTTCTCATATGGGCAGTGTTCGTAATGTTTTATTGGGCTGGTGCAAAGAAAGACATCTGTGCTGCAGAGAGAAAGGGACAACATAGCAAAAATATGTAATCCATTCCATCTGAATGACAGATGGAGACAATAACTTGTTTGGAGACAGTCAGTGGAACACCTCCCTGGAAGGAAAACAAGGGAGGTGAAGAACTAATGTGAGTAATAGGAGATCAGATTTCACTGATAAGAAAACACACTCACACAGACACGGGCGGTAAAAGAGAGCCATTCATTTCCACCAGGGGAGGAAATGTAAACACGCAGTTTCATAACAAGGAGGGCTATTTCTGGGAGTTCTTCCATTGTGTTGAATGCTTCCGAGAATGCTCCCCCACGCCGACTCAAGTGAATCCAAGAAGCCGCAGATGCAAAGGAGACCATGTTTGTCACAATTAGAAATTAGGTTCAAGTAGCACCGCAATAAGGTGGGCTGCGGATGTTAGATGGCAGGAGGTGAAATACTCTAATGTAGGGTCTAATATCCCCTCCCACGCCATCGCAGTGTTTTCTTCTCCCCGTGAGCTCGCACACGCGCGCGCGTCATCGTCGTCGAGTTGCTGAGACAACGGACAACGATACGTCAGCAGCCGCCAAACCAGCTGACACTTAACGCGAGGGAACGTGCATCTCCACGACCTACTCGTCCATCTTGGCCATCTCCTTGAGCGCCTCGACTCCTCCTGGCAGCGGCTCCAGCTCCATGAAGAAGTCCTTGGACTGCCAGATGCTGATGGCCTTCTCCTGGAGTATCAGAAAAAAAAGAAGAAGTGTGTAGCTTATTGCTGAGGTGTATGCAGGCATCAACGTCAGCACACTTTGTATGTTTTGAATGATGACGCTGCAGTAACTGAGAAAGACACATTCATGTTCCATTTCTTCACGTGTGCTCAAGTTCAACGCGGACCTTGGACGCCAGCTGTAGATTACGATGACACAGCTATTTCATCTGAGGGTTATATCACGAGTGAGAAATACGTCCCCTCGGATATCCACTGAAATTCATGAACTAAATATATTTTTTAAAGTGTCTTAAATACACTGTGCGGATCCATGCATGGGGCATTTGAGGGCATATGTTGGTAATCAATATGAAGCTTCAACTGCAACCTCCACAGACTGAGACCCGCTGTCATTCATTCACTGTCTGTCAATGTAGTATATTAACTACATTCAGTTCAAATGTAACTATCTGACAGGGAACCCTGGGGAGCCAGCCCGGGGGAGGGGGGGGGGGGGGGGGGGTGGGCTCGGGGCCTGCATTGTGGGGGGGTCCCATTAACCGTAAAAGCACGATATAAGACACACACATGATACAAAACGTCACTTACACACAGGTCGCTCCTCAGCTGGCCGTACTGCGTGGACACCCAGAACCCTCTCCTGTCCTCCAGGGGGATGTGGGGGTCGTCCGGGTACCGGGTCCGGTACTTCTTCAGGAACCCCCCCTCGAAGTCCACCAGCACCCCGTCCATGTCCACCAGAACCCGCAGCCTCTTACCCGAGCGAAGGGAGGAGGACGACATGTTCACGCAAATCCTCTTAAAAGGATCACGCAGCGGACTCTTCCCTCTTCTGAGTAGGCGTGAAGCAGCCAGCAGTGAAATCATTGTCGCCTCTCGAGTGAGCGGCCGTCGTTGTCCCCGCCGCTAAAGCCCTCTCACAGCGACGACGAACACGGTGCCCGGAGTCCGCATAGGGGGTCGAAAGCTTTCTAAATACTGCGGCGTTTTTTTTGTTGCATGTGTGGTTATTACGTCGTTTCGGGAAATGTTTCGCTAACTTGTCAGCTTAACTTTATTCATTCAGTCAGCCGTTGATGCTAACGCCCGCTAGCTAGCGTGTTAGCCGACGGCGCTAGCCGCAGAGCAGCAGACTGGTCACCGGTGACGTGCCTTTGGACACAGTGTAATGGCAGCTGTTTGTCAGTGTGTATTTACTGCCCGGGAGAACTCAACACCGCGTTCAATCCCACCACGGCCTCAGTGGCGCCCGGCTGCCGGAGTTACCTGAGCAAAATGCGGGTACCGTTAGTACACAATTAGTACTGCGCAACCAAGCGGGGGGAGGTAGAGAGAGAGGGCCCAGGCAGTGAGGACAAACTGTACGCCAAGCAAAGATTTTTCTATGAGACGGAGGACTCACTCCGTTCTTTTTGGATGAAAACCACTTGTGGCACAATTTGCAGATGCACATTGCTGATTTAGAAACAATAGAGAAAGAAAACCTCCTCCCAAAACCGTTATTATTATAGTTACAGGTTAACTATGTCTGCATGCGACCAAAAAAGCCTTCTACAGTGATTCTTTTGGGGAGCTGTCCATGATATGTAAAATTGTATTTTTTTCATTCGTTGGTTGTCCCTCAGAGATTGTTCATTTGTTTCGGACATTTTATTTACCACAATCGCACTTGGGTAGGCTAATGGAAGATATGGTGGTACAGTAACAAAACCAACAATACCTGGTACACTAAGCGGGCAGCAATCATCAAAGATAACCAAATTCATATTAAGTTCATAAATGGTGAAGAACCCGATAAGCAGCCATATTGAAAGGCTTAATGAATAGCTATGGGCTGAGGGCCAACAGCAAATGAGTGTGCTGTTATCTACTACATTTAAAGGACTTTTCAGACATCTCTTCTGAATTGTCATGCTCAAACTAATACAAGTACAAGTAATTCACAAGATTACTTAAAATATTTGTATTTTTCAAGGACACAAAGCTTGGATTATCCAGTTCAATTGGATAATGCTTTAATGTATATTAGGCAGGAGCTCTTATAGCTTATAACATCTTTGCTAAAACACAGTAAATTGTACGTCACTTCCCCTACTTTCCTTTTCCCTCAAGGAGGAACTGTATTCAGAACTGGACAACTTCTTCACTTTGAGTGACAAGAACTATGGGTTAAAAATTCCGTAAAAGAAATATAATAATAATATAGAACATGTTATTTAACACTGCAATACTATGATCCAATTATGTGTCTGTCCCTTTAAGAATCCAATGGTCGGTCCGTTATTCTCGTTGCAGTCTGTTCAGTTTTTATAATCTCGCGATAGCTTTACTCAGTGGCGGCTGTGTGGCCCCCTGTCTCAGTCCGGACGGAGTTGTTTCTGACGTTTGAATGAAAAACAGTGCATATTACCTCCACTTTGGACCCAAGAAATAATGGCTTCAGCCTTGGAGCAGTTTGTGAACAATGTGCGGCAGCTCTCCGCTCAAGGTAGGGTTGCTAAACTCATTCAAGTAGGAAGTGTTAGCTAGTTAGCCAGCATATGCTATCCAATGCCTTGCCGATAGCTAGGCTGCCAAACTGGTCAGAGCCCTTTTTTTGCTTTATCATGTAAACACGCCGCAAAAATGACTTTCTCTGGCAGCGAGAGTTCTGTAAAGTGCCACAAAAAGATGCGCTGTTACACAGGGATCTCTAGGATATCCGCGAACCGGGTGGTTAATCAAGCAAAATGTAACAATTCTACTTTTTGTTTTTGATCTAGAAAATAATTTACCAGGACTGCCTGCCGGTAGTCCCGCCCTAGCCCAACGTGATTGGTTGGCTAACGGATTTGGCGAAAGTCATTGGTTTATACATAAATCAATCTCACTTAAATTACTTGCGAGGCCTTGACAGGACAGTTGACCGGCCTATTTATATTGAAATACTACGCCACGGCATGATGATTTGTTACTTATATCCTTTCAATTGTTTTTTACATTTCTGAGGAAATGCCCCTTGATATTTGTAGACTAGAAATGTGCCGTTTTATCATTTATTCGACAACTAAAACAATTTCGAAAAATGCTTTGGCAACCCTGCGAAATGCATTGCTGTCTTCTCCTTTGTGGATTTTATTAAGTCAACCTCGTCATTTTCGAGGGCCAATAACACCAATAATTGTCAGTACAGTTACATCTTTTTTTAATAGATTCCTCTTTTATGCTGCTACATGTGATAGAACATTTGACATTTCAAGTTATCTTGAAGTTATAAGATGTATGAAATTTAACTTGCTGTATAACAACCTAATTACAGACACAGCAGGCCTGCCTGAAATAGTCATATTTAAAAATGGATCCGCATCAGGGATTGCAAAGTAAACTGTCCTAGAAATTAGATATGTGTCCTTCTAAAGATCTCTATGGAATGGAAGAGCGTCAAAATGGATTTCTAATTCCTTTCTGTTCTCCTGACCCTTCAGGCCAGATGACTCAGCTGTGCGAGTTGATCAACAAGAGTGGGGAGCTGCTGGCCAAAAACCTGTCCCACCTGGACACAGTGCTGGGGGCCCTGGACATCCAGGAGCACTCCCTCGGCGTGCTGGCTGTGCTGTAAGTAGCCTGCTCTGTCCTCACTCTTTCCAGGATTACTGTTTCCAGCACCATTCAGAACTCTCCCTTAGTGTCTAGTAAAGTCGCCATCTGTTTTTTCCCCCCTTGTTTGATTTTCAAGGTCAATCATGTATTTCTGTCCTAACTTTGAGAAGCTGCTGGTTTCTGATCAATATATTTCTGATTTTGGTAAAGAAATTCTGCTATAAGGTTATTGTGACTTTTGAAGGTCATACTCTATTTTTGTCAGGATAGAGGAGGTTAACCCTCAGAGAAAAAACGTTAATGAGGAGATAGTAAAGCCTGCATTTAAGTCAAAAACATAAGTGACAAGTTGGTTAAAATTTAAATTATTACATGACCCAGTGTTTGTATCTCAAATGAAGACTGCAATTTTTTTTCTTATGTTTTTTTGTTTTCATAGGCTATGCGTTGTAGGTAGTATTATTAATGTTATTAATGTGAGGGAAACACGATGCAGCTAAACGTCACCTGGTGTCGGCCAGAATTACTATTTATATTGTTATCCAATGGCATTGGATAATTGGCATTGGCATTTATTGAGTTGTACTCATAAAAAAACAATGTCATGGGTTTCACATCAGAAACATCCACTTCACAAACATGGTCCATGGTTCTAAGGAAGATGTTTGCTCACCTCCTTCTCTGTACTTGCAGATTTGTGAAGTTCTCCATGCCAAACATCCCTGACTTTGAGACGCTCTTCTCCCAAGTCCAGCTCTTCATCAGTACTTGCAATGGAGAGCACATTAGATATGCAACAGACACTTGTAAGTTTAATAGGCATGTTTTGTATCAGTACCGGTGGTTGTTATGTTTTTAACATGTTATTACCATAAGATCCTGTTTGGAGTAAAGCATGTATTCTGCAAACGTGCACTGTTATGCCCACTGTTTCTCATACACATACTTTACTCAGTTGGCAGTTGGAGATATGAGATTTGTCAAGATTTTTAATAGATGAAGAACATGATGCATTTTTAAGAGGGTGTGACATCTGTAGAGTGTAATGGTCAGGTATAATTGTGTCTTAATGTCAGATGCAGTACTATAATAGCTCTACGGCACACGTGATCATTTGAGAAAAATGTGTGAATGTATGTTTGTTCTTTTCCAGGATTATATTTGTGATGCATATATTGTAATGAGGTGTAGATGCATCTTGGACACATCGGGGCGAGCGGTGCTTTAGCCTTAAGTAACCACCTAAAGAGTGAATCAATAACTAGAGGCCTTCCCTCCCGTCTGTTTCCTCTCACAGTTGCTGGTCTCTGCCACCAGCTGACAAACGCCCTTGTGGAGCGGAAACAGGTAAGACTGTTAATTCTGACTTTGGGGGGCAAATGCCCAAATAGTGTTCATTACAGAGTCCTAACTTAAGACCGTCTACAGCGCGATCTGTCAATGTTTGTCAATCCACTTGAAATTCACTAATTTAGTGTATTAAGTTTAAAAAAGGAAATGTGATACAGAGAAAAGCCACTCTTGCAGTATGCTTTCAGATTATTTTCGTTTTTTGCTTCTACGGAGATTATGCCATTTATAATGCCTTTATGGTTGCGCATGTTGTTTTGATGGTTCCCGAGCAAGTTTTGCAGTTGCTAATGAATACTGAGTGGTTTAGATATCATTTTGAGAATACCCAAAAGAAATGCAGTTTATTTATTTATTTGCTATGTCTATTTGCATAGACAGAGTGCTGTTTTCGTCCTGCAGGAAAACTACTAGCTCCAAAAGCGGAAGGACAACGGTCTCTTTAATCCCTTTAGCAGTTGATCTCTTTCTCTGTAATGTTCACACTTAAGCCCCACTTCCCTTACAGAATGTACTGTGTGTGCTGACGGGACTTAAGGACTTCCTCAAAAATGTTTGCATATCTTCAGACACTCCCAATGCTACTTGCTACAGCACTTCAGCAGTAGAATGAGGTCACTCGTCTTGGTTTTTTGAAAGCGACGACAGGAAAACACTATCCACTTCCCCCCACCTGAATCTGTGTTAGTGGTGGTCCTCGGTGTGTTTTTTGAAATGTTTCAGACTTCACCACACCATCTTCCAAATGTCCTTTGAACATCCGCTGAGTCTCTGCATCTAGGATGCAGCATGTTTTCCTCTCTTCTGCCCTGATCTAAATATTTCAGTGTATTTTAAAATGCGGTTGCAGTCTCAGGAAAACTATGAGTGGAAAAAATAACAGAATATACTTTCTTCCTTCTCTGACAGCCATTGAGGGGCGTTGTCGTCCTAAAGCAGGCAATAGACAAAATGCAGATGAACACAAACCAACTTACCTCAGTTCATGCAGACCTGTGTCAGGTAAGTGGCCGCTGCATCCGCCCCCTGAACATGCACCTATACTCTGATGCATCTATTTCAGGTCGCCGTCAAAGTCACGCCAGTCCTTTCCAATGTTTTTGATCTCATACTCGCTTTAAAGGGCCATTTAAAGGGTCCCATTACATAGTTCATAATAATAACAGAGCCTTAAGTCGCAGTGCTGTTTCTTTTGGGCGTTACCCGGTGTAACCCTCCATGTTGTCTTCACTATGTTCCTTCTGTCTCTTTGCAGCTGTGCTTGTTAGCAAAGTGCTTCAAACCCGCCCTGCCCTTCTTGGAACTGGACATGATGGACATCTGTAAGGAGAACGGGGCTTACGACGCAAAGCACTTTTTATGTTACTACTACTATGGTGGCATGATCTACACAGGCCTGAAAAACTTCGAAAGAGCACTGTATTTTTATGAACAGGTACTGTTGCACTTCTGAAATACCCAAATACGCACTCAACTAAATGTACTGCCATTCGTTTGCAACAGCATAGAAATCTTCAAATGTGACAATGAGTTCTTCTCTACGTTTCTGTCATCAGTGCCCCCGAATAAGCACTCGATTCCTTTTTCTGTGATGGATGTATACATATTTATACGATTGTGCGTGTCTCTTGTCAGGCAATAACCACTCCAGCCATGGCAGTGAGCCACATCATGTTGGAAGCCTATAAGAAATACATCCTGGTGTCACTCATTCTCCACGGCAAAGTGCAGCCACTGCCCAAGTACACCTCGCAAATAGTAGGGAGGTTCATCAAGGTAAGGACAAGTCGTACGGGAAGATATTTAAATCACCTCATTTGTATCTGATGTAGTGTAGCTCGTCTTCACATTATTATAACAAAAGTTGTCCTGGAAGTGTAAATCTAGTTCAAATGAATGCTGTCTAATAAATCCTCCCTTTTATGGAGTCCGTTTTAGACAGGTCTAGGTAGGACTGTCTAGTCATTGAGGAGGATGTACGTGGTGCCGTTGAAATTGTATTGCATTACAGATAATACTACTCATGACTATTTTGTCCACGCTATTAACATCAAATATGAGTAGGCTCGAGGGTTGTTTATCACCTTATCACAATATGATAGTAAAATGATTCCAAAGTAAATGAATTATGACAATTTTGTAACTAGGCTCTGGAGGAAAGGGTGTGCTGGCCGTATCCTAGAGATCATTGCATCGAGGTTCTCACGGCGTGTTCTCATGCAGTCCATCACTTCTCGTGCTGTAAAGTGATTGGTTGTGTCTCCTGTTAGCCCCTGAGCAACGCGTACCACGAGTTGGCTCAGATTTACACCACCAACAACCCGGCCGAGTTGCGCGGCGTGGTCAACAAACACGGCGAGACCTTCACGAGAGACAACAACACGGGCCTGGTCAAGCAGTGCCTCTCGTCACTCTACAAGAAGAACATCCAGAGGCTAACGAAGGTGGGTGTGTGCTTCTATGTGAGTTTGAGCCAAGTGCTTAAAAAAAAAAGTGACGTTCCTCCTATAGTCTACTGCATTTTGTAAACCTCCTAAGAATGGTGCTATTAAAATCTGTTACGATATTAAGTTGTTTTGTTTTCCTCCCGCAGACCTTTCTGACACTGTCCTTGCAAGACATGGCGAGTCGAGTGCAGCTGTCGGGCCCGCTGGAAGCAGAGAAATACGTCTTACACATGGTGAGCTGGTCCACATATGTCATCTCCTTCTCTGCACATTGAGCCAATACATGGAAATACACAATATGTTAGTTGTATTCCATCTGCTTCATAGAACATATTCAATTAATCATCTATAATCAAATTCCCGGTCGATTTTTAAAGGTTTTCTATCCAACTTTCTACCAAACAGCAGTTTACCCTTGTTATTCCTCATTAATCCTTTTCTCAATTCTCTTATCACTCTCCTCCCCGCACGTCTGTGCAGATTGAAGATGGTGAGATCTACGCTAGCATTAACCAAAAGGACGGCATGGTCTGCTTCCACGATAACCCCGAAAAGTACAACAACCCAGCAATGCTCCACAAAATTGACCAAGAGGTGAGTCGGTTCCTCTCCGTTAACAGCGTAGTCCTGTCTGTATGCACGTATGAAACCTGGAAATATGTCTGCTGCCTGTACAGCGAAGCCGACGTCCTCATTTCTCTTTTCAGATGTTGAAATGTATAGAGCTGGATGAGAAACTAAAGTCTATGGATCAAGAAATCACAGTAAACCCACAATTTGTGCAGAAGGTGAGGCAATCAAATATTCTTGTTTGGTTTTGTTCATTTGTTTGTGGTTCTGAGAGGCTTTTCATGTGGTTTAAATTCAATAAATAAATAGACAATAATACAGCGAATGCATCGCCAATTGAGATGTCAATGGTTAAAACTCCCAGGGTGTTTATTGAGAAGAAAATATATAACGGGATCAATTAAGGGTTTCCCAGTGAAATTGAACTGCTTTGCTGAAAAAAAGACAAGAGATTACCAAAATGCCAGCCTCTGTTTTAGGAAATATTTCTGTCCCCAGTTTTCTGAGTTGTTTGTCTGGTGGCCTTTTAAACTGTGACCCTTTGTGTGTTTTTCAGAGTATGGGATCGCAGGAGGACGATGTTGGTAGCAAAACGTCAAGTTACTCCTGAGGGGCCTTGGACAGGGAGAGAACGCTGCAGCCACCCAACACGTTCTTCCCAGGATGAGTTGGATTTTTTTTAAAAGAGGAAAAACAAACAAACATTCTATTGCATAAGGACTTTGGTCAAGGAAAATCTAATTGTGTTGAATGATGATAAATTTGGTTATTCTTTCTTCCTGAGGATAACATGGTCCTTACAGAAAAGGAAGAAAAAAAATTACAATTTTTGTCAGTGTTTTATTTATCAATGTTCAGGTTGGAGCGCCACTGCTACATTAACAGAAACCACAAAAATAAAAACTGGACTCATTTGTTCCAAACGTGTGTGAATAATCTCACTGTTTGATTTGGTTCTGCTGCATGATGGCTGTAACAAGAGGGCATTACATGAGGAAAACATCCAAGGCTGGAGAAGAATACATCTGACATATTTTCCAATGTAAAGACGTATTTGATCGTGTCCCCTCTCGCACCTTTTGGTTAGAATGTTGATATCATCAATAGCAACTCTGTACACATGGACACACCCTTGACCAAACTTGGCACAGTGGAGGAGTGGTTTACAATCTGGTGCACTGTTTTTTCTGTTTTTTGTTTTTTGTTTTCCTTTTTTTGTTTTTTTAGGTTGGATCCACTAGAGGTCGCTAAAGCACTGTATAGAAAACCGTTTTGACAGCTTGTTATTACAAGAGGTGAAGTCAACAGATGAAACCAAACTGTCATGTAATTTGGGAGCCTGAGCTTTGCGATTGTGGATCTGTTAATAATAAATTGTTTAAGAATATAGTTCTGCGTTTTATGCTTTATGTGAAAATATTCTCTCCTTTGGTTCCACGCACAAGGTGAATTGGAATTTCCTTCTAGTTTTTATTTTCTCATTATAACCCTAACGTATCTGATTGATGCGATGAAGCTGGTTTATGTTTCAGCCAATGACCGTCCTCTCACAGACGGATGCGGGTTGCTGGACTATCGCGCCAATAACTTCGCAGCGTCCCCTTCATTGGGGCGGGACTTCATTGCAGAAAGAAAGCTGGCACACGCCACTCATGCGCAGCCCTCGTTCCTCATTGGTTCGCTCGTTATGAATGAGGTGGGTCTTGACGACACTCACCGTGGAAGCTACTGTTGAAATTCCAGTGCTAATCAACTTTAGCCGGCTTGCTAACATCTACCGGTTAATTAATCGAACGCGAAGAGCTTCATTTACAGCGTTACTGTTGACATGAGTAAATTAGCATTTATTTGCAACAGAGCGATATATGACAAATAGTATTCTAGTTTTCTACTGCGCCTGTATCCGTTACTGCAACCATGACCAGTTAGCCGGAACGACGCAATCGGTGGATAACGAACCGGGCAAGCTAGCCCGCCAGCCCGTTTCGACTGGGTCCGCGCTGAGGGGTTTGAGCAGGTTTCGTCGCCCGGAGGACACCAAAGCCGGGTGCTGTGACCACCATGAGTCCCGCGGGCTGCCCTCATGTCAACGGCTTCAAAGTGGACAACTGGAAGCAGAACCTGAGGGTCATTTATCAGTGTTTCGTGTGGAGCGGTTCAGCCGAGACCAGAAAACGCAAGGTAACGAGGGACGCACGGACCCGTGGATCCTAACGCGTTTTTGTGTGTGTGTGTGTGTGTGCGTGTGCACGCGCGCTTGTTAGTGTGTGAGCCGAGCCCTTTCGAAACAACACGCTGAATGCCCAAGTAGTTTCGACCCAGTCAAATACTAAATCTGAGCACTGTCCAGAGTGCAGAACAAACAACACATGACTGGCTCGTTACTGAACCGAACTCCCCGCTTAACCCCGCACAGCCGGACGTTAGCTTAGAAGAAACGAAGAGACCGCATAAAACATTAGAAAGCATCTATTTGCATTGGCTCCACTTCCTTGCACCAGCACACCGCAGGTCTGCCTTTCACGGTGGCATTCCCTCGTTTGGGGGGGGGGGGGAATTGACTTAAGCATACTCTCGGCGTGTTATCATTCAACCCCTCAAACAAAAAACAACGGATGCATCAATAGCAGCAGGATGTGTGCCCAGGCAGCCTGCTTTTTCTTCGCAAAATGTCCTTTTGTGTTTTTTCTTCTAGAGAATGCAACACAATTTATCGAGTCATGCATACTACAAACATCCACAAAACACGCGGATAAAGCGCAGATGTGCGAAATATTAGCCGGTTATGCTCGTATCATTATTGTGAGTTTGTGTGTGTGTGTGTGTCTGCGCGCAAGATGCATGCACGCAGGCATTTTAATGTGCTCTGGGACAGCTCCCTGTCCCCTGTCATCTGCCATGGGATCAGGGGAAGCTAGAAGCCCAGGGGGCGTGTTTACTGAAATAAATGGTGTTCAATATTTGCAGTGTCTCCTTCTGTTGTGATTGCCTGATTTTCTGCCCCCGCCCCCACCCCCCAACTCCACAGACAATGCTGGCAGATGGGCTCACGTTCCCTACAGTGCTTTACATGCTCCTTGGTACCATATTTTCATTGCCCGGGGCCATGTTCGTACAATGTAGGCATGCGTCTCACAGAAAGCCCATTCAAATGGGAGGCTCATTACCACCCAGCATATGCATTCATTTGTGTGTGTGTGTGTGTGTGTGTGTTAGAGTTAGAATGGGAGCAAATCCCAGGACCCATAAGCTTACTGTGCATTAATATCCTCAGGGGCAACATGTGTTAACCCTTCTTTTATTGTTGCTGCTTCCACGATTGTATTCCCTCCGGTTAACTGGCTACAGAGGACAAATGTGAAACATGGTGCATCTCTCACTACACCAAGCGGGGGGAAAAAGAGGGCATCCGACAGTTCTGTCCTATCATTTTGAAGGAGAAATATCATCATTCACTTCACTCTCTGCTGACCTATTGGGCTACCTTGTAGGATCGACTTGAAATGGTGTTAGTCTTTGGCCGCATAGTTGGTCTTTGCAGGAAAATATGTCCGGATCACCACGAGAAACCGTGTAAAGGTCCACATGTTTTCCCAATAGCACTCTTGAGCTGACAGAATCAGCACTGTTTCCTCTCCAAGTCCTGTAGAGACGGTCTCCTGTTGTTCTGCGCCACGGCTGTTGACTCCACTCGGTTCAGCAACACAAAAGTGGGACCCTTGCAGGAGCGGCCCGATGGATCTCGCACCCCGAGCGCTGGCAAAAAGCCAGAAGGTCAATGAACGACTTCCCATTCGCTTTCTGTGAAGATCAAATCCAAAGTCGGGGGGGTTGATGTTGTGGCTGCAGGGATAGCCCAGAACAACGTGCAAGTTGTTCAAACGTCACTTGTCCTATTTCCGTTATGACGGCACAGTATTTTTGATGGAATGTCCCCTTTAATCCCCCTCCGCTGGACAAAGGGAAAGCCTTTGCCTCCATCGGGCGAGACGGATGTTGTTGCATCCGGCCGGGCAGATAATATCCTCACTAATACTACGAAGCGGGATCTTTCCGGCCCATTACCTCCCGCTGCTCTTCTCCCGTATCGTCCTGCCGACAGATGGGACGTCGCTGTCATCTCAGCGCCCTGCAGAAATGTGACATGAACAGGGCTTGGGCCGGGGGCCCATTGTAGTTACTTACACGTCTGTTTAAGCAGAACGACTGTGTCCATAACGCCTCCGTATGTGCACTGACCGTGGACGATGGACGGACATTACCGTCTCCGGGAATAGAACTGTAACACTGGCATTTGGAAGAATGAGTGAGAAACCAGTGTTGCATATTGATACATTTTCATAATTCATGTACAATCCAAGCTCTTGTGCACGGAGGGATGCATGTGCCTGGAATAAGAATCAAGTCCATGTCGTCATGCTAAAATAAATAAATATAATTTATAATAATTTTATTCTTGTACATTAAGCTGTTGAGATACAACATGAATATTATCGTAACATGTTTAAGGGAGTTTTATATTTTCTAAATACAAATATCTGAGAAGTAAAATACAATTGTGATAATGTCCTCTTGTCCCCCCCCTCCTTCTTTCCTCACAGGCCAAGTCGTGTATCTGCCACATGTGTGGTGCCCACCTCAACAGACTCCACTCCTGCCTCTCCTGCGTCTTCTTCGCCTGCTTTGCCAAAAAACACATCCACGAACACGCCAAGAGCAAAAGGCATAACCTGGGTACGACACACACACACACACACTCTGGTGCAGACGTAGCTCCAGGGCCACACCGGGCCCCCACACCTGCAATTAGCCCCCCCCATGAGCTGGTCCTGCCCACTAAACAGATACCAAGCCAACGCACTCCTCTCAGAACAAAGGCGGCTTGAAGGACCAAAGGAGATGCTTCCAAACAAGCGGCGAAATATCGAACGCAACAGAGAGCGCGGCCATCGTGCGACCTGCTGCAACTTGCAGGCGGAGGATTTGGGGGCCACTCGGTCACTCAGTGTCACGGGGCCCATTAGAGTTGAGGGCTGGGGGGGATGGTCGCCAATTTTTAATCATTTGTTTTTCTCCCTGTTTTTGGATTCTTCTGAAACATTCAGGGTGGTGGGGGGGAAGCAGAAATGAGTTGGGCCCCCGCCCCGTGTTTCAATGGGATTATTACTATTCCAGGTGAGACGAGGTGAAACGATGCACATACGGGACTCACAGGAATAATCTGCTCTGTGTTTGTTGAGACATTCTCTCCTAGAAAATGCCTCCTGTGTCTGCGATGCGTTGCATATCCTCTGTCTCTCTCTCTCATACCCCCCCACCCCACCCCACCCCTTCCCCATTTCTACTGCCAGCCTCTCAATACTGTCACACAAATATAATACCTTCCTTTTTAAAAGACAACATAAAGAAGGCGTTTCTCACCACAGCTCTTAGCGAGGTCGCTCCTCGTTGGCGAGTGGGAGAGATGTGTGTTGTCTGAACCAGAGAAGGGTGGATTTTTACAGTTGGGTGACGAGAGAATCGACGAACACAAGCGCCTCAGTGCGTCTGGGGGTGCCTCGGGCGCAGGGGGGGGGGCGGATATTCAGCAGAGCGGCACAGGGTGCAGAGGGATGCCGATGGAATCGCAAACAAGGTAGATCACTGTATTCACGCTGTGAGGGGAGTTATCGCTGCTGCATTGATGTCTATACAGGTGGATAAATTGCACAATATATACGGTGTCATAATAACATGGATTCCAATGCATATCACTTCAGTCATGCTAAGAAGTTGGGCTGGCCAGGGTGAAAAGGCACAGCATCTTTTAGGTGGAAGATGCATACAGATGCAGAAGTCCATCATCTGTGCAACCTCGTGTTGTCTTTAAGACCACTGGACGGAAAGCAGACCCCCCCCCCCCCCCCCCCCTCATGGTAGAACTAGGCTGCTCTGAGCGAAGTGAAGCGCGATGCACTGCGGATGCACTGCGGATGCATTGCGGCGCTCTGCCGTGAAGTTTGTTTGTGTGAGGGAGCCTCTTTTGCTCAGCATTAGCCCCCCCCCCCTTCCTCCTCATGTAATGGTGTGTTTAATTAGGTTAACTGCTCAATCAATCAAATGGTGCAAAAAGACAAATCGTTGAGTGAGAAACGCAGGGTGACAAAGGGACAGATCTCGGCAGTCTGGTGAGGAGGTAATTAAATTGTCTTCAATGAACCCAGTGGAATTATCCTCCACTAGTTACACGGCTCCTCCTTCCTGCTTCCCCTCCTCCTCTCCTGTTCCATCCACTTGCAGCTATTTGCTGAATGCTGTTTGCACCCGTAGCACTGGGCTCGTCTCCGGCTCTTCTCGGTTCCCCTCTTCCCTCCCCCTTGCTTCCTTTTTTAGTTTTTCAGTTCCTGTGGAGGATGTCAGCCCGGGAAATGCAGACAGGCGGGTTGTCATGGCAACAGCAAACAGGTAGCTGCAGGTGAGGAGAGTAGGCAGTGGAAGGAGTTGACTCCTTAAGGCTCTCTGCGGCTCTGTGGGGGAGTCTCCCCAATGTTCCTGGACGGTTTTAACAAATCGCTGTCAGCAGATAAGCCAGGATTCCTGGCATCAAGGCGTCATGGCAACGTGGGATGCCTGAGTAGTTACACAGACTGGCTCCCTGTCGAACACACTTTCTTATGCATTATCTGTTCTTTCCCTCCCCCTCTCCTGTCCTTCTAGCTATTGACCTGCTCTATGGAGGGATTTACTGTTTTGTGTGCCAAGACTACATTTATGACAAAGACATGGAGCAGATTGCCAAAGACGAACAGAGGAAAGCCTGGAAAATGCAAGGTACGGCACATACCACACACACCGTTGTGTACACTTTATGTGAAAGCCGAATGATGTCTCTGGTGAGTGTTACAGCGCGTGTGTGTGTTCCAGGTGTAGGGGAGAAGTACTCCACTTGGGAGCCCACCAAGCGGGAACTGGAGCTGCTCCGCCACAATCCCAAAAGAAGGAGGATCACCTCCAACTGTACTATTGGTTCGTATAACTTTCTCTCTCACACACACACGCACCAGGATCATGTAGGATGGTTGTGTTGCTGCAAAGAGCTGAAAGTCAATCTGGGTTGCACTTTTAGTGAAAGCAGACTTTTTAGGTCAGTTAAAAACCAAATGTACTTCAAAGTGCCAGAAATGAACCTGAAAGCACCTCTTTAAACCTTTGTGGAATCGGGTCATCTTGACGAAAGATGTGTCAATGCAGTTTCGAAACGTTCCACACTTTCAAATAAAACAATTTCCAAGCTATGCAAAAATGTGATTGGCATTTTTCAGAGAGATTAATGTTTCACAAGGTAAGAACGACAACAACATCCTGAGCACCACGTCACAGTTCTGAACATTCCAGACGAGCCCAGGTTTGTTTCCCCGAGCAGTGGATGTGAATGACATCAGCTGACACGGACCTAAGCTGTTTCCTAGCAACTCGACCACTGAAACGTCCGCGGTGACCTACGGTGACGGCAATTAGGCAAATAGCGCCTTTGGAGAAAAGCCGCATTTGAAGCGACAGCAACTACTAGGAGTGTGTGTGTGTGTGCGCGTGTGCGTGTAACTGTGCTAGCTGTCACTGTCTCTAGGACGGTGGAGACTATGGGCTGGAAACATGACCGTCTCCCCTTCAGCCCTATTCCTCCCTCTCCCTTTGTGTGTGTGTTTAGGGGGGGGGGGGTTGTCTGCAGTAATCTCACAAGGGTTTCCCCGCATACGGTGCTGCCAACGCTGCCTCAGGACATCATTTTTCACTGAAGTGTGTGTGACTTGGACAGTTAACAGCATTGCAGCTTAGATGCCTCGCTGTAGCTGTAAAGAATAAAATAAGATCTATCTCTTCAGCTCGTTCTCTCTTTCCTCTCCACCCACTCATCCATTTCTCGCTTCTCATGTCTCTCCCGTTGACCCTCTAGGCCTGCGGGGGCTGATAAACCTGGGCAACACGTGCTTCATGAACTGCATCGTCCAGGCGCTGACGCACACCCCGCTGTTGCGCGACTTCTTCCTGTCCGACCGACACAAATGCGAGATGCAGAGCAACTCCTGTTTGGTGTGCGAGATGTCGCAGCTCTTCCAAGAGGTAGCCCTTCCCCTTTTTTGGGCTTTCGCAAAGAACTCTTTGGCTACCAGAAGAGCGATTGGATGAGTGCAATATTCCCCCCCCACCCCGCACACACTCACACGCCTCGTTTCCCCAAGTTCTACTCAGGCCACCGGTCGCCGCACATCCCGTTCCGACTCCTCCACCTAGTGTGGACCCACGCCCGCCACCTGGCCGGCTACGAGCAGCAGGACGCCCACGAGTTCCTCATCGCGGCGCTGGATGTGCTGCACAGACACTGCAAAGGTCGGACGCACACGGGCACAACGCACGCACGCACGCACGGGTCCGGAAGTGGCGGCATGTGTCTGTCATCTTCGACACATTACATCAGAAAGCATCCTTCTTTCAAAGCAGGGCTGTTCCAACTGTTTCGGTCACATTTTTAATCGGATGAAGCGAAACAGCAATTTCATTATTGAAGGCCACACGCGCTGTTTAGAGACATAGCTGTGAAGGACGCGGGGTGTAACGCGGCGAGTGTGTCATAGAGGCGGATCGAGGAGTAAGAGAAGAAAGAGGGATGCAACGACTTTCTGAGATGCTACGGTACACTAACTGTGTGTGTGTGTGTGTGTGTCTGACTCCACACAGACGACAACGGGAAGAAAGCCAACAACCCCAACCACTGCAACTGCATCATCGACCAAATCTTCACGGGGGGCCTGCAGTCTGACGTCACCTGTCAAGTCTGCCAGTAAGTGCGCTTCTTCGGAAGAGACCCAACGTCAATCATGGAGTCCTCGGTCCTGCCGTAACGAAGGGATTAAAGCGCAATGGAACGGAGCCACGGGCGCGTACACTACTCCATTGTCTCGGCGGTACTGTGGCGTCGTGTTAACAGCGAGCCGCCACTCGTACTGTCTCGGTCAGCTCGCTGATTCCCTGCCCTGACGCGACCCCCTCGGCCTCGCAGGGCGCCGTCAGTGCGTCCCTCACGTGCACAGCCGACCGGCTCCACTGCAGCAACAGTGAGAAAAGCCTTAAGCTTAAGAGCCACACAAAGTGCAGAGCTGATCGCTAGTGCCACCTGGTGGTCAAATGCCTCGCCGTGTGTGGAGATGCTCTTAAGAATAATCTGTCGCCCCAATTCAAAACACTCCCTTTTAGTTAATTAAAAAAACGCCCCTACATTTGAACTGCTACAAGAAGCACTGTGCTTTTGCTTCAAGTCTAAATTGTATTTCTTGCAGAAGTGTAGAGCCGATTTTATGATATTTGTGTCACATTTTTTAGTTTGTGTTTGGATGTTGAGGGGAGTTCTTCCTGAGACCGGGCCTCTAAAGGAAACCCTATTGCTGCAAAGCTTCTGCTGATTCATACATTATTCACTCCATTTAAAATGTAAGCCAAACATGGTGCCAGCTCCACCCAAAGGAAAAACACTGCAGATATACTCCAAGCAGATGTAACCGCACTATTTCTGAGTCACTCACTCCGGGTCAGACGGTCAGTAGTCAACATCTTTCTACCTTTTTTACCATGGTAGAGAGGTTATTATTTGAAGAGGAGACCATTTTGGCTCATATTCTTAGTTTTAAATGGCTAGAGCTAAGCTGCAGTGTGAATCTCCAAGGGACGTTCAGCAGAGTTATCTTCACATCCCAGATGTGTCAGCTGACGACGTTGCATGTCTGTCTGAATGAAAGCAATGACGTGAACTCTTGTCACCGCGCAGTCGGGCCACTGCGGCGCCTCCAAGCTGAGATATGTGTGTCCGTCGGTCTCCCTCCCCAGTGGCGTCTCCACCACCATAGACCCCTTCTGGGACATCAGCCTGGACCTGCCCGGCTCCTCCACTCCGTTCTGGCCCCTCAGCCCCGGAGACAGTTCGGCGCTTAACGGGGAGAGTCACGCCACCGGAGCCACGACACTCACGGACTGCCTGCGCAGGTGGATGATCACTTTAGAGAGAAATGCAATACTTTGTGTCTGTCATCTTCTTTCTGCCGTACAGTTCAGAAAAGGAAGAAACAAGTGCAGTCTCACCCCCCCCCCCCATCCAGAATAAATCATGCGTGTATATGCAATGACAACATGACAACGTCCTGACACCTGGCCAGAGAGCAGCATTCAAAGACGTATAAAGACCTGCGCTCTGCTTCTTTACTTGATTTTAGCTGAAATGAGAAGCAGTTATTTTTGACCGAAAAGCTGACGATGATGCAGACACGGCGCAAAAAGTAGGGCAGCAGACCCACACTAGTGCGTCGGGCCCTTAAGAGACGATCTAAAGCTAGTTCCCAGAATTAACACATCAAAGTGCTCAAGTTAAACACAGTTCCCTGCAAACTAATCCGCCAGAGACCCCAGGCAGCAGCATCATCAATGAGCCTACACACACACACACACACACACACACACACTAAATCTCATCCTCTCCATTCCAGGTTCACCCGGCCAGAGCACCTTGGCAGCAGCGCCAAGATCAAGTGCAGCGGTTGCCATAGTTACCAGGAGTCCACCAAGCAGCTGACCATGAAGAAGCTGCCCATCGTGGCCTGCTTTCACGTCAAAGTAAGACTCCGCCCTCGCCCCGGATCCATTTTGGGGGACGTCGGTTATGAGAGCGGTGTTCTCGTTTCCTTGTTCCTTCTCAGAGGTTCGAGCATTCGGCCAAACTGCGGCGCAAGATCACGACTTACGTGTCCTTCCCGCTGGAGCTGGACATGACGCCGTTCATGGCCTCCAGGTGAGCGTGAACTCCATCCGCTCAGTGCCGAGGAAGAGCAGGAGCACACCGCAGTAAATGCCACCTCCTTGTTTGGTTGGGTTTGTGGCGCCAAAAAAAAAAGGAAACACTCTTGCTTGAAACCGTCACTGACTGACTTCTTAACGTGTGTTTCAGCAAAGAAAGCAGGATGAACGGGCAGTACCAGCAGAGCCTGGAACCCTTCAACAATGACAACAAGTAAGGCCAACAGGAGAACCAGTACACCCCTCCCACAGTCCGGGGGGGGGGTCATATGAGTGACTCCACTGACAGCAGGCCTCACCGGAACACAGCGGGGGGTCTTGGGTAGCAACAGATGCTGATTCTGAACTGAATTAATTTCAACTTCTGACAAGACGAGTATCAAACCTGTTCCATCTGGCATAAATGCAACTATTATAGGTGTTCATGTTCATCCTGGCCGTGCACGAGGTGTGTGTCGCCCCAGCGCTCGTGCCGTTGGTTGAGCCTCTCTTCCTGCCTGTTCCAGGTACAGTCTGTTTGCAGTGGTGAACCACCAGGGGACGCTGGAGAGCGGCCACTACACCACCTTCATTCGGCAACACAAGGACCAGTGGTTCAAATGTGACGACGCCATCATAACGAAGGCCAGCATCAAGGACGTGCTGGACAGTGAAGGGTGAGCGACAGTTTGCCCTTTTTAAATTTTTTTTTGTCTTATTAGCGATGCTGCAATGTGACCTTTCGGCCTCCCTTTTTTTTTCTCCCCAGGTATCTTTTGTTTTATCACAAACAGTTCCTGGAGTACGAGTGAGCGAGGGTTAGTTGCACGAGGAAAGGTAAACGGCGTGCTGAGGGAGGCGTGGACACAGACACACAATCCCTCACCCTCCCTACATGCTAATCCCACATCAGAGGGGACAAAACCTGAATGCAAGAGCTTTAAGTGGGAGATTTGTCTTTGGTCTGCTTGAAGTCGGGGGGGGGGGGGGGCTGAAGAAGGATTGACCGCCTGCTTGGCACAGCGGCGCGTCCCTCTGTTTCAGAGACACACAAAGGGGCAGCGAGGCTGTTTTCCGCCTTTTTTGTTGAGGTTTACTCGATCACGAATGCTGTTCTTCACCACGTTTTGTGCTCGCACAGCTGCGTCTAGTAAGTCACGGGGGTTCCCCCCCCCCCCCCCCCCCCCTCTCTCACCCCCATTCACCTGAAGCCGTTTCCTGATGGGCACAAACACACTCATCTAACACAACCACACTCCTGCAAATGACCAAATTTTTCAAGTTGTCTTATTATGCATTTCTGTTGAGGAGGGGGGGTTATGAGCATCAGATAAAGGGACAGTTGATTCCACTCATTGACTGTGGGCTTGTGGTTGTCAGTGGAATACTTCTACAAAAAAGTACGCACAGGATCTGTTCTCTTCTGCCTCTCGTGCTGCTTCCGACAGTCACAAGGAAATAAATGACAGTGAATTCTCTATTTTTATACATGTGTAACTGTAATCTCTCTCCTTGTTATATTGTGCCGTCTGCATTTTTTTAAATTAATTTTTAAACACCCAATACGGTGCTGATGGTGTTCAACCTGTCGCCACGGCTTCGTTTCACTTGTCGTTTTTTTTCTGTTTAGTTTGTCTTCAATTTGTCAAATGTTTTGGTGTTCAATAGGCATATTTTTCATGTTGCATATACTTTGTTGTGATGCTATTTCAGGTGTGTGTGTGTGTGTGAGAGAGTGAGAGAGAGAGAGCTCAGTGTAGGTGTGTTTGTATAAAATGTGTTATTACGCGATAAAATGAGAGACAAAAAAAATCTATTGTGCGTGTGTGTATGCACACGTATGTATCGTATGTTCCTGTACTGAATCAGTACTTACGTTCAGCATGCCGTCTGAGCTGGGTATCGCAGTTTGTTGGGATTTCTTTTCCACATGTTGACAAGTATGTGCACTTTGTATGTATAAGAGACTAAATGGTGAAACCTCAAATTGGATTTTTGTTCTTCTATATATCGCTGGATCCGAAACACGGGTCGTATTCAGAAGAAACTCAACCCAGTCAGTCATTCCTCACACACACACACGTAACTACTGCAAGAACTGGACACAGTGATGGAAAGACACTCAAACTAAATATATATTATACATATATATTATATTATATATACTATGAACTACTGGCCCGACATTTCATCAGCTTCTCCCCAGGGGTCAGTTTTAAGAAGCGTGTTTAGTGGAAACTCAGTTTGTTAACCCTGAGATGAGGGTCAGTTGCTATGGTAACTGAGCCTGTGAACCTAACCTGGTCGGGAGCAGGTTTTCTTAAAGAAACCTTGAGTTTCTTTCACAGGCTCCTCCCTCTGACAGCAGTCAGCCAATGACACAGCTCGCTTTCATTTCCTCATTCATTCACACTCTGAATCAGGCGGATTTTAGCGCAGTTTCCACATATGAACAAAATAAGATCCTGTTCTGTTAAACACAAAAGTGTTTTATGGAACATGGCACGTCCCTTTCTGGACGATCCTGTTGATAAAGCGGTTCTACTTCGCAGGGTGTGAAGAGAATATTGAGGCCCCGATTAGATATATTGTCGTTTCCAGATGACTACTTTTGTTTGAACGGTATTGTTTTTCTTCACAGTCCATCAAATATGTCCCTGACCTCACCCGTCCTCATATAACTAAAGTCACCCGTCGTGGACATGCTCTCACATCCGAGCACATTTTTACCTTTACAACATCGGTGATACAATATTAGTAAAGCTACTGTATGCAGAGCCGTGAGAAAGGGGTGAAACGTCTTTTAAACGTGTTTATTCCCTGGATACAAACCAGTGAGAGTAAAGAGGAGTTCCACAGGATGCACCTGAATAAAATAAATTATAGGTCCAATACTATTGTACCAATTTTTACCAGCGATATTATTCTTGTGATTAAATAGGAGCATGGTGTGTATTTCAAGCCTGTGTGTAGTGCATTCAGAGTGTAAAAAGTGTAATTTTCCCACTGGGAATTAGTAAAACGTATAGATTATGATTGGTGTGTACATTAAATATTAACTGACAGCACTATATTGGAACGTAAGTGTTGACCAGAGCGGCAGTTTTCTCCCACGTTTCTGTCTTTTTGCTGCAGTAGCGTGTTGCTCTGGCTCTAATCACGGTCCAAAACTCCCATCTCCGGGTAAATCAACTCAGAGTTTAGGTTTGACTCGGTTTGTGGAAGCTCCTTCTTGAAACAGACCCCTGATGTTCCTCGTGTCAAGCTTTTATTTTTCCTCATTGTGGTCAATACAAGTATAAGGGGAATCTGATTCATCCATAACCCCCCCCCCCCCCTTCCTCCCCACACACACACATACATATAACAGTTGGGCCAGTACACATAACATAGTTGAGCCAGTATTTGCTAATTACTTATAGAATTATAAAAAAAAAAAACGTGTGGTGTTGAACTTATTCATGTGGAAAAGCAACATCCATTTAGAGAGAGGCAGAGAGATCAGAGCCTCCTTCCTGCGATCTGGTTTCTGAAAGTATCGCTTATGAAAATGCGATCATCGGCCTCTCGTTGGGGGGTCAGTGATCTCTGGCCCGTCGATTCAGTGAAGCGGCGGCTGCAATCCTACAGGACCGGGCAGTCACACGTTCATGGTGTGTCAACCTCACGAGAGGCCGATGGACACACAAGGGCCCTCGCCATTAAGGATAGGACAACATCTGAAGTCAACTCAATCTCCCATTTTCGTGAGTGTGCGTTTTACTGCGACTGAGGACTATCTTCTCCTGTGAGCTGAGGACACGTGTGTAGTTGTCCCGCGAGGCTCTGACTGAGCCTCATACAGCCTCCTCCTGTACCTCCAGCCGAGAGCTCCACAGGTTGTCCTCGGTCCACACAGGCCCTCGCTGGGAGACAGCGGATTGGTGGAGGACCGCCTGCTGGTAGAATGAGAAGGGTCCTGCTGGTGGCCGGTCGTTGCCCTGGCTTAGAGACTTCAGGTCGGGGAAGCAGTGGACACACGCGCAGGTCTCTGTGGGGCTGGGGTCATATGGTGGCTCCCGGTCTGTGGTGGCCCTTGTGGAATTTGTAACCAGATCTGGGGAAACCAAGAGCAACACGCCGCATTATTTTTCAATTCGATTTGGAGACATAGCAGCTTGGAAATGCAAAAGAGAATGAAAGAAAAGACGTGTCTGAGGGGGACAGATGGGGGACCACTGTACATTAATGAGCAGGCTTTGGTATTGGTGGACTGCAGCTAAACTCTCCGCCTGGAGACCCACCCGCCGAAGCCACCTGCTATCGTCTGACGAGCTAGCTGTCCCCTGGGGACCGGTTAGCCCGTGAAGGCTATTCGTGAAACAACTCGTTCGCTAACACTGTCTCCAACTGCACGCTTGCGTCTCCACTTGGCCAACTAAAGTGTGAGCGATGAGCCCGCCAGTCCTCGAAGACGAAGCTCCTTGCCTCCGGATGCTGGAGGTGGGGCTCAGAGACCTGCAGCTTGGGTTAGGGGTTAGGGTTAGACAAACCTTTGGGCCTTCCCTCTGGTGGCCAACGTCCTGGCCCGGCTGTTGGTGGTTGGGTTAGGGTTAGGGGTTAGGGTTAGACAAACCTTTGGGCCTTCCCTCTGCTTGGCCAACGTCCTGGCCCGGCTGTTGGTGGTTGGCCCCCTTCGGCCCTGGATCGGAGGTTTTGGCCCTTGCTCGCCTCATTAAGACTACAAAGGCTAGAGACAAGCTGGTGCACAGCAGCATCATGCTCAGGGCCAGCAGGGAGTAGAGCACGATGGTGGAGTCCTCCGAGGCTGACGGCGCACCACCTTGAACCAGTAGCGTTTTGGTGGTCACACGGGGTGTTGGCGCTGGGGAGGAGGAGGGGGTGCAAGTGAGGAATAGCTTTGAAAGACCTTTCATGGCAAAACAGCAGGTATTTTTCAGGGCATTTTGTTCCTTTGTTGGGAAGCTAAGGGAAGGGAGGTGACAGGACACAAAGGATCATTGAGGCTGGCGAGATGGTCGGGTTTAGGAACGTTCGCGGTTACGTAAGGTCATCAGGCAGCGGGTCTAACAAGAGTTTGAGGGTCCGGGGGGGGGGTCAATACTCACTGCTAATACTGTGGCAGTGCTGGGAGCACTCTGCAGGATGTCCGCCACACACCTCAGCGCACCGCACACATTTCTTCAGCAGCATGTCGTAGTAGTGCCCGCCCCGTGCTTTACAATGTGCCGACTCTGACGCAGAAGAAGCACATTTGACTAATTGTTCTGTGAACTTTGAACTTCACCTTGCACAAACCGTGGAGTTGAACGCGGGTGTCCCTCCGTCTAGGTGCGTACTCACCACAGTAACCGGCGCATCTGGCGACGACTTGTGGTGGCTCGCATACCGCCTGACAACCGATACATTCTCTGATCAAAGCATCCCAGTAATAACCCGGACGGCAGCGTTCACCCATTAGCCCTGAGGTACATAGAGAGAGAGATGGGGGGGGGGGGGGGAAGAGAGTGCTCAGAGAAGACGTACAATAATCCACGTTCTGCTCATGTAGTGATTCGTAACGACCTCCTGCTGTACAGGAAGCTGGTGGGAAATGACAGTCCACCACACTGTGCATGTATACATGGGATGAGTATCGGAAGCATATTGTACATTTCATCTGCCGTAGGCGTCCCACATCCTGCCTCTTTTGCGCTTTGCTTTTTGAAAATGATTCTTCTGTTAAAAGTGGAGGGACTCAAAGATAGAGGACCGTCGGCGTGCTGGTGCTACAAAACACCAACCTTTCACAAATCATGTGTTTAGTTCTTGAACACAGTCGTCTTCGCTCCGCTGAGCGCTGAGTCAGCGGAGTGTGAACCACACACAGACTCGAACCCTCTCCGCCCTGCAGTAAACCACCGGGTGGTTCTCACAGTGCGATCATCTGCCTAGCGCGCCGTTGTCGTCAAACACATGCAACGCATCTCCTGTTGTTAAAACACAACGTGTGATTGTTTCCACGTGAACCCTGATGAAGTTGAGTTGACTCATTTAGCTTCGATGTTGGGTCTTTTGTGCTTTTTTTCTTCCCCTGTAGTTTGAGAAGAGCTTATAGGGGTGCCTGTGTGGCACCTGTTATGTCCGTTGTGGTTCCTGTTGCTCTAAGAGGAGGCTCCAGCCGTGTAGCCTCCACCAGCTTCTACCCTCGCGGTTGCCGAACCAGAAGAGGAGGCTTCTCTCCTCACCACGGTCAAAACACAACGTCCCTTTGGGACCCACTGAGGGGGATGAAAAGGGTGCTTAGAGGGAGCACTCACCTGCGGAGATGGAGGTGCGCTGGGAGATTCCTTGGTCTGAAGCTGGGGGTGGTGGTTGTGGTGAGGGTGGTGGAGGAGGGAGAGGGGGGCTAGGCCTGTATTTCAGCATTGGTAGCTCATTTGGTTACGCACGCACCGCCTCGTGCGGGACTTCCCCCCTCCACCCCCCCACCCCTGTGTGTGGGGAGACTCCCACCTACCCAGCACACACACACACACACACACACACACACACACACACACACACACACACACACACACACACACACACAGAGAGACACAGCCCCTTGGGCACTTGCTTTTTCACAATGACACGCTTGACCTTCTGCAGTTGAGAGTTTGCTCATTTATTCTTTTACAGGAAAATAATAATACTCTAAATCTAAAAAACATCTTTTTGTATTGAAGCTACCGCTTTGAGTTTTGAGGTTGTGTCCTTGCTGAGTTGAAAATCTTCAATAGATTACTTTTAGAATATCTTTCCTCCTGAGTGGCAGTTTTTCTAACTGTCCACCTTGAAAGGAAGGGAACACATGAATGTATTAATTCTTGCCTATTTGCTTAAATATTTGGGTCAGATATTTGATCCTTTGTTACATGGTGCATATTTTAACAACAGCTGCATGCCGTCAATGCTTGCCCGTTCCAGTTTCATGTCATCGAGCAAGAAGGTTTCGCTGAAGCGCTTAACGCGTGTCTAAATATCTAGCAGTGTTTAAAACCAGTCCTTTTCAGAGAGGGCCGTATATTGAATTGAAATCACTGCCACCACTTGATTTCACACAGTTGACTTTGTTAGTCCACCTTACGGAGGGGGGGGGGATTCAAATAAATAAATACATTTCACAAACCGCGCCATACAGTGATAACTGTTGTTTGTGTTTAACATAAGAGTCAAACTGAACAGAGACCACAGTGATTATCGCGCTCGGAGTATGCGACACCAAAAGCCACTTTGTTATCGATGTGAAACCGTGAAACACCGATTTATTTTGGTTCTTCGGATTAGAACTAAACAACGATGACCATGGTGGCAGATCGTTAAAAACACTCGACTGCAAAGCCTTCTGGTTTCAAACGACGCACCGCAGGAGCCACCGTGCAGCTGTTCGAAGCCACCGGAAACCTCTGTGCTGACGAGTCACTAAAGGTGTTAGTTTAGTTTCGCAGCATGGGAATTTGGTTCTGCCAAGTAAACAATTCAAACCGTTATCACCGCATGCAGTCGTGCTGTACTGAAGAAGAGTGATGGACGTGGATGATGCGGCGTGTGATGTGCGCGTGTAACATGTAACTTGACTTCAATGATCAATGAGTAGAAATGCATTGATGGGGACGTGACCCCTTAATGAGTTAAAGATTGCAGGTTTTAGAAACTGACCCTGGGTCTCTGCAGAACCCGGTTTCAGGAAAGTCTTTTTAAAATTTAAACAAAACAAACGCTCACTACAACTACTTTCTTAAATTGACTAAGCATGAAAAACCTTTTAAGTCACCAAAGTGACTTAATGTTAAATTTAGCGTTTAAAATGAGTCCATGTTGACTTCGACATTTACAGCGGCATCGTGGATGCAGGTCAGGTAGAGCACCATGTGAAGAACCAACTTTAACACGTTACAGGACTAGCTGAGCAGGTAGGATGTTAATAAGTGAGACTTCTGTATGTAAATGATCTGAAAACAACTTTGAGTCAGAGAGCAAATTAAGATTTGAGGAAGTATGGATACAGTTATGACTCGTCGCAGTGACACCAAAAGCTTCTTCGCCTAATGCGTTTACTCAAACATGCTTTGATGAACAGTGGGTTCGTTGAGATGAAATGTAGAATAGAATGCTAGACATATATATAAGGTATATTAAAAATACATGGTAAACACATACACAACAAATGTTCCAAGATTTGATGTGAGTATCAAAGCACAAGTAAGTATGAATGGGTGCAGATCATGTCACACACACTCTGGCACTAATAGCAGCTCTAAACTATGTTGTTCATATATCCAGTAGTCAGAGTGGCCACATCCACTCCATCAATACTGGATTCACACCAGTAGATGGAGACAGCTCAGCTATATGTAAAGACAATCTGCTCAGTGCAGGACCAACATTCAACTTCAACGTGTTCCCGGTGTACTTGTCACAGATTGAAATCTAAAGCTTTCACTCACCGCTTTTGGTTCTGAAAACCTTCTTTTTCTGGTATGAATCCCTTAATCCTTGATGCTTAATGCATGGAGGTCCAGTCTGGGAGGCAAAAGATACGGATGTTGGGGTGAAACTGGTACCAAAGGAAAGGATTTGGAGTGGATGGAATAAAGAAGGTAATGACAAGTGACAAGTGGATGAACATGTTCCATCACAGGATGAGAGGCCACATTCTGTCTACTAGACCGATTGTCTTCCACTTTCTACATAAATGTGGGTATGTGGCCTGTCCTTTTTGCTCCTATTTTTGTGTTTGGGACTTCAAATCCCTTTGATAAATGTTGGAATTCCCTTGAGTGTCGTCTGTATATATCACAGTGTTCTCTGCCTAATGTGTGCAGGGGTCAGAGAAAGACTGGACTTCCTGCGAGGATTGCATGGCTACACAGTGGAAAGGATATTCAGGTTTGCACATCATAGTTAACATCATTAATAACAAATGCTACACATGCACATCCATTGACACAAAAATACAAAGGTTTGACCATGTGAGCAGAACCTGCGCTTTAATTGCAGAGACGAGGACAATCAATCTGCACATTATATTCTATGCAACTGTCACAAATAAACATCTGCTTTTGACATTATATCACACAAACATAAGCTATAGGTTGACAAATATCGACCAAAAAAATGATTTACTCCGTTATGTTGAAGTTACCAATATGTCTGTACACTACAAAGGCCTTTGGTTGTTTGGCTTTTGGGAGAAACTGGTCGTAATGTTGTTTTGCTGTACATTGATTTCATCACATCAGTTTACATGAAGTTCCAAGGCACATAGATAAAAGTCACTGAACAGAAAAGAACAAATCCAGGGTTTTACATTGTCAGAAAAAAAAGCTAAGTTACAATAAGCTGACATGTGAAGTCAAGAAAATGGGAAATCGGCATTGTGGGAAACCCATATCTTATTTCATTTTTTTTTACTAAATAGAATGTTACATTTGCAACTGATCACAAATAAAACATCTACAAGACTGAATCCATTGAAACTCAAGTAAAGACTGTAGCTTGCAAAAAAAAAATGTGACCACCCAGTAAGTGTAACACTGGTTTTGGTTAGCGAGAGGACACACAAGTGGGACACACAGCCCTCCCCATGCACAAACAAACACTTTGTCAACATTGAACAGTGCATACTCTGGAGTGCGTGTTCTAGCCCTTTGCAAATGATTGTGTGTCTCTGAAAAAAGAAACCGAGATTTCCCCCATTCCTCCGCTTCTTCCTGTCTTCTGTACACTTTACAGTGGAGGAAACGCCACGGAAATCCAAACAAATGCCACATTGGGCTCTGAATTGTGTCCAGCAGACAAAGAGCCAGGACACAATATGAATATTTTTTTCAGAAAATCACCTAATTTGAGAAATAACAAACGAAGCAGCAACGCGGGTCCCGCCTCATCGGCCCTATTAGCGCTACCTTTACTCTGGTTTTGGCACAAACCCCCCAATCATCTACTAAACCAGGACCAGAATGGTCCACTAAGTACATTGTTGTCTGGTCATTCAAGTTAAAATATTTTTCAGAAAAACAAGGTTTGTATCGGGAGAACATGAAGCATGTTTCAGGTCACTCACATATTTTCCACAAGAAAATTCGGGTTGTGCGTTTAACCCAAATAGCCTTTGGTATGGTGATGAGTCACATTATTACACACAGTTCACTGGTTCAGTATGACTCGTTGATGCAGAATTGGTCACTCTCATCACCTTCGGGGTTACTTGGGAAGGAGTGCTAGGAGCTTTGGACACAACGCTGTGAGCATAGCCGCTAATTGTCTTTGTCTTCATTTACATTACTTGGGATTGTACCTTCACGTATGACTGCAAATAGCTGTGAGTGTGTGTTCCCATTGGGACGTGTGGGTGAAGAAGTGACCGACCTTGCTAGATCATTTTCTGCAGTACCTTCCAGGGAAAAGCCCTCTGCTCCTCATCTCTTCTGATTGAACTGATTGACGGTTACTAACTTGGCTGACATACTTGGATGAAGTGAATCTGACCCTGCAGGATATGGTGAATGACCTTTTAGCCATGCAGGCTTTGCAGTTACGTGACAATTCTCCTTGCTACAAGATGTGGCACATCCCTGTGCACGGACAGCCTGGTGGCTCAAACCGCTATGGATTAAAAGCTCATTCTGTCACCATAAAGGGAGTGATAAGGTTCCCAAATGCCAGTTATTGTGACATAGTCTTTAGTTGTAGCTTGTTTGGCTCAGGAACATGTTGCCCAGTGGAGTCAGCCCACTTAATTAATTAAACTAGCAAGATAACAAAACAAAAAAAAACATGGCTTCATTTGAGCTTTGAACAGACATTCATCCAATTTACAGCACCAACTATTAGTTAGTCAGCTCCCTTCTATAGTCCAACATCTGTATGCTAACATGCTCATATTGACAATAATGGGCATATTCAGCAGCTCAAATTGTCCTCTTGTCCACTGTAATCTTTCAGTCTCAGAAAGCTAACATTTCCTAATCATCACTTTTCACACAAAGTGCAGCCAAGGCTTGTGGGAGTTTTGTCATTTAATTGGTCCTAAAGTGCCAAACAAATGTGAGCTGATCATAGCCCTACAAGTTTCGTTATGCTAGAACTTAGGTTTACAGTTCCTCCTCTGCAGGCTCGGGGATGTTTGTACCTGTTTGAATGACCCGATACTTGTTCGAGACACAGCCCGAAGTGATGAGGCATGGACAACCATTGCTGTGACGCTATTCCTGCTAAAGAAACAACCGCATTATAACCTTCAGGATGCTCCATTGATTGATAATTCCGTTAATCAATCTGGCACCCTGACAGTCCTGCATTGCTCAAGAAACAGTAATTATGAACAGTGTTGGGGAGTAACGGAATACATGTACCGGCGTTACGTATTTAGAATACAAATTAGGAGTAACTGTATTCCGTTAGTTACAATGTAAATAGATGGTATTTAGAATAAAGTTACATTGTTGAAATCAATAGATTACATGACGGTATTCCTCTGCATCACAGGTTTTTTCCGCTCTCTAAATAAATAAAGGTAATTTGATGCTTTTCCCAGAAGCCCCAACATGAAAACGAATGAAAATTCTATTTGCGTGATCAGTAGCTGCTAATGGATTCTGAAGAGGAGCAGGTGCCAGAGCCGGCAAAAAAGAGCTACGGCAGGAATGCTTTTCTACCCTGGAAATTCAATAAGCATTTAATGTTAAAGAACGAGAAGGGACAACGGAATAGAACTGCAGTGCAACTTCTGCTTGTAAGTAAGTTCATTTTTTAATTAGCCAAGGGTAGTCATTTGCTGTAGTTTTACTGGTCAACTTGCTATTTTATAGTTCTATCTGCCAGATGTGCGACTTTACATTCTCCTATGTGCTGATTTACTAGTCAGATTAGCCCCGTTTGACATGCTAGCTAGCGTTAGCTAAAATGAGCTCGTGTTCGCCTAAACTGCGGTTCGATTTTTCTAGTATGCAGTTCGGGACTACTTGAGCACGTATTCTGTATTCCCTTCTGAAAGTATCCTTCCCAACACTGATTATGAAGAGCATATAAATACAATATAATAAGTGTGACTGAGGGGTGTGAGGTTTATGGAGTCAAGTTTACCTGACAGGTGAGTTACATGGGGTTGGAGAGCTTTTTTGTGGAATTTTTTATGAGAATATACAACAATAAATGTGCTTGGCATTGAAGACCGGTTGACACTAAATCCCTGCCCGAGTCAGTACATTAAATGAAAAGGTACCCAGGGTGTAAGGTTTGAAAGCATTTGACGTACAGCGTGGGTGCGACAAAAGATGCTGTACAGGTGTATCTTGGGAAACGTCGGCTCCATCGTTGAGCTTCACCCTGCCTGCTGTTTCGATTTTGAGCATATTTTCCACTGAAAGAATTATTGGACTCTGAAAGAATGATTGGACTCAGTGCTCGGACGGACTGAACCAAGCGTGAAGCTGAGTGCAGTGCGCACATTTCACTAAGTACTCAAAACACAGAACTCTACGAATAGAAATGGGCACCGCTGGCACAGAGAGCAATCATAGTTCACAAACATAGTTTCAGAACATTCCTCACTGCATTACAATAATACAGAATTGAAATGAGACAGGTCCACGTTAGGACCTTTCCCCCAGGAGTCTCCGGGAAACCGTTTTGTGGGCTATATACAGTGTTAAGCTGTTTTAATGGGGTTAGGGTTAGGGTTGGGTCAGAGCTGCCCCAGAGATCCCCATCCTTTGACCACAATCAATAATCCAGGATGATCAGTTTGTGGGTTTACGGACCGGTGCACTTCCTCCCGCTGAGATGGCGGAGGGAGGGAGAAAGGAGCCTCCTTCCTTGTTATGCCTGGAGGGCTTCGTCACGACCATGCAGCTTTTCATCTCTGGCCTCCGGCTTACGGTTTTAATCTTTCAAAGGCTCCATATCTGTACAGTGCTGACTGTTTTCACCACATTGTTTGCCGGACTTCCTAAGCGGTATTCCCACATTCAGAGAAATCAAGGCCAACCCCTTTATAGTTCTAAAAAACTCTATCAAGGAGAATACTGGTGGAGCTCGATCCCCTCAGATCTCTCTCTCTACCATCAGTGAACTATACACACCAGTCCATTCTCTGATCCTGGGTCTTGTTTTCTTTTTCTCGAGAACACCATAACTATTTCTTTTTCATGTAACATCAAGTGAATGCATTGGTAAAAATCGCTTCAACCAACAAAAGTTGTCTCAGTAACTCATTCATAGTCTTTACTTCGACTTTGTTCATGTGCCAACGTCCATCAGCATCCCGACCTCGCATCTTCGAACAGGGGTCACTGGCAATGTACCGCCGGCTCATCGGTCCTCGAAGGCACAAGTCTCTGGCCTCCCTGCATGTGCCTGGCGCCCCTTAGATGCTGGTCTGCAGCTCGCCATTGAGCAAGGCAGCATTGTGAGTCTCCAAGTTGATGATCATAGCGTCGTTCACCATCCTGCTCCGGTCCGCCCTGCTGTCGCTGCGCTCGATTTCGTCCAGGCCCGCCACCTTTTTCAGGCACAGGACATTCTGAAAGCTCTTCTTGAAGTTGTCGGACAGAAAGGCGTACAGGATGGGGTTGGCGCAGCTGTTGGCGTAGCCGAGCACCACCACAAAGTCGAAAGTGCTCTTCATAGCAGATGTGGGATTGATGGAGCTGGCGACGGAGGTGACGTTGAATATGTAAAAAGGCAGCCAACAGAGCACGAAAACCGCCACCACGATGGACACCATCCGGGTCACCTTGCGTTCAGAGCGCTTACGCTTGGTGGAACCCACTCGCATCCCAGATGACTTCACCTGGCAAAGGAAGGCACTTGTCAGTGGCAGCCATTACTTGGGCTAAAAATTGAGATTTTGTAAATTTGTGGACTTTATATGTTATTTCTTATCAAAGTCTGGCAAGAGAGCAGAGAAGTGTTTTGTAACCGAAATGCCAAGCTGTTCCTTTTGAGATCTTTGGAAACCGGCAATAACATTGGGGAAAGGATTTTCAAGCTCAAACGCTACGGCTGTAAGTAGAGATTTATTGTTAGCAAATTAGGGGGACCCCAAACCTTTGAGTTACTCAGGCAAGAATTTATGGAAGAAATGTTGAATATACAAAATCACCCCAGACGTCCTTTGGTTGCGAGACCAATGTGTTCAGCCTGATTAAAGCTTTATATTTATCTATATGGCTTCTGGCAATGCCAGAAAAAGTCTCTATTAGAGATAATTTCTTACAAATAGTTTGAACTAATTCCGTTGAAAGCAAGTTTTGGCGTGCAGTGAGTGTGCTCAAACTACCCTTGTGTGCTAATGTAAAAGTCAATATCAATTAAAAGACTTATCTGAATCAACAAATGAACTCGAAGCAGCAAAATATTTTCACAATCTTTAAACAAGCAATTCTAGTCTGGTAGCCAGTAATAAGTGTAATAAGCGGGTTCTTACCTTGACTATAATGAGCAGGTAGCACAGACATATGACTGCCAGCGGCATGAAGAACCCTATGAAGAAGGTGTATATTATGAAGGCCGTGTAATAGACATCCTGGGGCTCCGGCCACACAATCCCACAAACCGGCACCTTGTCAAGGCCGCTAAAGATCAAAGTAGGCAGGACAACTAACAGGGACACACCCCATACTGTCAGGTTGATCATCTTGGCCAGGCGGGGCTTACGCCATCTCGTGGACTTAATAGGGTGGACCACAGCCAGATACCGATCGATGCTCATCACCATCAGACAGAAGATGCTGGTGAACTGATTGAGAGAGTCTGGGAGAGGGGAGAGAGGAAATAGAAAATGAGGACTTGTACAATGTAACACTTGCAGTCATTGCTAATCCTCTTTCTAATTATTTTAACAGAAGGTGTATTAAGGGACATAGAGGCGTTAGTTAGACAGCTACGTTGGCCGACACTGTTTGAATGGTCTAAATATCTGTAATCTTCACGTAATTGTTGTAGTACTCAATATCGATATTGGTCCATTTTTGCTTGGTCTTGTCTTGGTCTCTGAAAAAGATGACTTGTGTGTTACTGTCATTGTGTCATCATTACTGCAGTGGCTCATAGAAAACGGATGAAAATTCCCACACTTCTTCTTCTGCGCTGCCTTTTGATTATTTTATTGAGACGGCTTTCATAGTGCACTTACATATGTACAGTGTATATGGGGATGCAACAGGTAAATACAGATATTGTTTCCTGAGGCTGTATTTTATTGCAAGGTTCATGTTTAAGATTGAATGAATTATGATTAGCATGAGCCACAGTTCATTGCACTTGTCTGGTCATGACTGGGTCTCCTTAGGGTCTTGGTCTTGTTCTCCTTGGGGTCTTAGTCTACTTCTCGTTACACTCTGGTCTGGGTCATGACTTGGTCTCGGCTGAGTAGTACAACACTTCTATCCTTAATGAAACATGCTTGTATAAAGATGAAGCTATAGCCTGCAGTATTCCCTAAGATTTTGAAGTAATTACTGGTTTAAAAAACGTTTGCGTTGCAGCTGGTTATCTGTGTTTTCTGTAAATTGCAACCAATTGAAATTATCATGAATTCTTAATCATTTTCTTTTTGATGTAGCCAAACATATTTCCTCTGCTTGACACCTACCAACAGTCATGATCACCCTGCACAGCACCTCTCCAAAGGGCCAGTGCACCAGGGCCAGCTGCAGGGCGATGAATGGCAGGCTCATCATGCACAGAACATCCGCCACCGCCAGGTTCAGGATGTAGATGTTGGTCACCGTCTTCATTTTGGCGTAGCGCAGGATGACGTATATGACCAGGGCGTTGCCGCACAGCCCCACGCCACACACCATGAAGTAGATTAAGGTGATGACCACGGAGCTAGTCTTATCCTGGTGATGCTCCCGGCTCTTGGAGATGTTCAGGTCCAGGTCGGACTCGTTTCCCTGGAGGTAGCTGTCGTACAGAAGAGGCTCCGGGATGGAGATGTTTGGGGTGTTTGGGAAAAAGGGCCACTGGTCCAAAGCCATGATGGCTGACGGGGGTTGAGGCTCTCTAGGGGTTCCAAGTGTCTAAAGGTGGCAACGGATGAAGATGTGTGTCATTAAGGAGTTGGGGAAAGGGAGATATTTTAGGGTTTCAGATTACAGGCTTAAAAGAATATTTGTTACCCAGACTGAAAAGGGACTTCAAGTTGTTAGATATACGGAGTAGTTTGCCGTCTAAGAGTTTGGGCCTCAGGGGATTGGATTACTGGGGATTTTAATTATTGTGGAACCACAAGTATCACATCCCAGCTGTGGAGAAAAGGAGCAGGATAGATCTATGGAGAGGGATACAGAAATAACAGCAAGATTGGATGAAAAACGGAATATTTATTCAACAAATAACAATAGCCCATGGATCCCAAGATCCATGGAAACGGTTGCGAGGTTACTTTATATAGCTGCTTCCACGTCTTCAATCAGAGTAACATTTGTAATATTCTCTCTAGAGAATACTCAGGACTCTGGCTCTTTACACATTTACAGTAATTCTTGTTATCCTCAAAACTCACAATTCCTCTCACGACAATCATTTGGCAGACAGACCCAGAGGAGACGCTTAGGCGGCATTCCGCCATGTCCAAATCTCACACAAAAGTGCAGCATTCTAAAAAAATATGGACTTTTTCTCACATAGCAAAGGGAGACAGAAAACAGAAAAGGCTCATACGCGAGAAGTACAAATACACCAATTACGCTGTACGCAACCAAAACACAGTTTCAATTCCATGGCAATCTGCTGAACGCTTTTGCACTGATTGCAATATCTAGATCAGGCGTGGGCGACGAAAAAACTGCATGACGAGCAGATATTGTGTCTGTGTCGAATGACAATCCATCAGCCGGCTCTCACCTGGTCTTATTGCTCTCTTTACTCACTTTTTACCACTGAGCCCATAATCCCACCAATGCTACGCAGAGCCGAGTCATCCAGGTCAGGCGTGCATGTACGAGTGTGTGCGTGCATACATGCAAAAAAAAAAGAAGAGGAACGCCTAGGCGGGAACACGACGACGGCCCCGCGCTGCAGAAGACAAATGTTTATTCAATTGATTTTGGGGACAAACAGCTCTGGCCCTGTGGGAGGATCACCCCCGTTTCACCGCAGTGACTATTTATCTGAATTACGTTTGATTGTAGGCCCACTTTGGACTGTCCTCCTTGTGCCACTGATATTGTTGGGTACTCTTGTTAAAGATGAGGCACAATATACCTGTGTGAATGTGTGTGCACACAACGGGACTCCTGAGGATTATTGGGGATTTATTTTTCTAATCTCGTATTCACAAACAAGCAACAGTAATGCCAGAACCAAAAGAAATGTATTTGAACATAATACTTTCTAATCGGATTGTCATTCAAAACAAAATTATTTTCAATGAAAAGACTAAAAACATTCAAATATTATAATATCATCGTTTTTAAGCCTGTCAAACAATCTCAGCACTGCACTGGGGAACTCTATATATTTGTCCATGCATGAGGCATTAGGCAATCCACTTCGGGAGTGTTTAGTGATCTCAAATTGATTTTCAAACTATTTTAAGTCCACAAAAAAAAAAGACACTCCTTTTAACACACTCCAGTGGGGCCCCATTATAGACCTTTGCACTTATGTGAATGTGTGTGTGTGTGTGTGTGAGCGCACAGAATTCAACCTGCGCTAATGATTTGGGGGGGAGGGGGCGGGTGAGGGAATCGCAGGTCTATTAAAACTCTCACAGAGACCTGCCTGAACACACACACTGCAGGATGGTGTCACGCGGCGCATTTGATCTCCACGCCAACTGCGTGAGCCGATGAAGTGAAGTGGGGCCAGTGGGGAAAGCAGTAGCAGCCTCACGTTGACCTGCAGCCTCAACAGGAGACTTTCGATTGGATGGGGACCCCCGCCACTCACTCATTGTTAAACAAATTGTTAACCAAATCCCCCCGTTAATCCGTGTTATCCACTGTGGTTTATTACCTGTGCGGGGATGGATGAGCATACATCGCCCCACCTCTTGCTAGATCTCAGGTTGCGCACGCCGTGTTGGCTGTTCCTTTGAATCCGTTAATTGCAATAACCGCTGCGCCATAAATCAACGTGTGAGGGAGTTATTAGTTACTTTTATCAGATGGCGATAAAGACCCGACTCTACGGGAATCGTATCAACGCGTGCAACAGCAAAAGTCCACACAGTCGTGTCAATCGACGAGGACACATTTAACGAGAACCATAAAGAAGAATGTCCACAAAGTGTCAATAGCGTCACTTACTTTTAAATTGAAAACGGAAAACGTGCCCTTCATATCAAGTCCACCGTGACAGAGATTCAATCAGCAGAGAATGTGGAGTCGAGCCGCTGCGCAGCGGCACTCAACTGCCTCTCCATCCACCTGCTCCCCGAGTATTACGCACGGTGCCGGCGTTCAGCTGCCCACTCGCACCCGCTGAGGCAGAGCTTGTTGCCTGTGCTGCGTCCCTCAGGTCTTCTGATAAGTAATCCGCGTTTGGAAACCGAAACCTTGGACAGATCGGGGATAGGGGGGGGGGGGGTGGAAAAAAAGCCGCTGTGGGCTCTCAGCGTGATGCGTCCACGGACAAAGTCTTGATTGCGAATCCCCTGTGACGAGTCATCACTCAGATCAGCAAGACGCACGACCACACCAGAGAGGGAGAGAGGGAGAGAGAGAGAGAGAGAGAAGGAGAGCGAGATGGATCAGTAGAGGCGTTGAGCGCGTCACCCCGTGTGCGTCGGCGTCCGTCGTTCTGCTGATATGGAATCATGCGGAGTTGGCTCTTTTTTTTGCGCCATATGCCATGAATTGAGCCTCTTATTTCGCTGCAAACTGTGCACGGCCTGCAAACTGTTTTTACAATGTGCGCTGTAAACCAAGTTAGGGGTGGAATGTCGACACATCTTACCTGAACTTCGACATCAGCTCCTCATTAACCCAAGATGTAGTTATTACTGCAGTTTGGAGAGCAAAAGAAATGCAGAAAAACCAACTGAACGAGGCCTTCCACATCCAGCTCAGTCAGTGATGCGCAATCTGCAAGACGAAGCCAAGTCGCAGCCCTTTTATTCCAACCTTTATAGAGGAGGAGTAAATAAAATGGTTGGTATCTTCCACGACTTCTCCCAACATAGCAGCACAAAAGTGCAGCTATTATTACGACCAGCTGTTGTCATATCAAAGATGAATAGTTCTATTTATGTTCTATATGAGAACTGAAACTTCTCAAGAGGGTTAACATTGCGATGTCTTCAGTGGATCCCGATCTGGGTAATAGGTTGGGTGCATGCTGTGGTTTTCCACACGTTCAACACTGTCCACTACCAAAGGAAAATTTGGGACTAATCATGTGTTCACGTTGACTTTGTTTGCCCTAGAATTCGACCTGAGATAAGGACTTTGTTGTTCAGAACAAGGTTGGGAAACAATCAACATCCCGGCAACAGTGGATGCTGAAAAGCCAAAGGAAAAAAATCCCCAAAAACCACAAAAAGGTATCGGACAAGGAGCAGAGGAGACTCGGGGAGACGGGGTTTCATTCTCCCAATTCATTCTCCATGTTTATTGAGTTTCCTCCATGCTCTGAAACTCACTCTGCAACGCCCAGCGGCTTTGCGGCCGTGCAAATGAAGTTAGTGATTTCATTTGCCGTACGCATCGTGTTGACGCAAGTCAACACGATGTCATATTACTACATAGCTTTGAACGTCATCGGTCAACATCTCCATATGCCCCTCAAACTGTGACACCGGTCTAAGTCAACATGAATCCAAATTGAAGGGTAAAGGTCCACTAATGATAAGCCGTAAAGGATCGAAAGCAGTCTTACAGTTATGTCCCATCTTACTCCTTCCCTACGTAGAGCAAACAAGGCCGAACCACAGAAATGCTCCTGTGGCAGCAAATGCTCTTTTTTTTTTGCTCTCTTTCTTCTCAATTAGACGATCGAGTTAATGATCGCGGACTTTGGGACGTGAGGTTTTGGTCAGATCCGTTTGAAGTGATCCGGGGGGGGCGCCACCGACTGGAGCTGCTGACGTGCCGCTGTGCGGTCTTGGTTCGCTGTGTGGACGAGGTGTTACTTGCAAGAGTGAAACAGCAAGAGAAAAGTGTCAGGCCCAATTCTCGTATACCCTCTTTTCGATGTTGTCATGTGTTATTCTTTGGCTTTCTTCCCTCGGCAGGCTTCACATACATTTCCTCGGTCAATGGCGTAGTAAGCGATGCGATGCTGCTGCCAAAGGAGGAACCTTGACATGGCACTTGTTGTGAAAGTCTTCCAGGGAGACTTTAAGCATTCATAGTGCCATCATTTATTCCTTGTTTATCGCCTTGACAACTGGTGGCGGAGCATTATACTATACATGCATTTTCTGCCTCACATTAAAGTTTACATGAGTTCATTTTCTTGCACACGGGGTGTAGAAGGGCCAGGCCTATATGGGTCGATTGTGACATGATGCTGCCCCGGGGTAAAGGACACAACCGGGGCATTGGTAGTCGTTTTGCAATCTCTATAAACAGATATCTGCACGAGGCTTTAGGATCTCGACAGGACGACATTTGGGAATCCGAATTGGGACTCTTCGTAGGCCGTTTTGTGTCCTCTTGTGCCCTTTTTTGTTGTTGTTCGCTAATATCTTTTAGTAGTTCAGGTGCTGCTTTTGGCTCAGCAAGTTCTTTTACACAACAGTTCAGACCGGAGATCCAGTCCACTCTTATGCAGATGCTACGCAGATATGTTTAACCTGCCGGCCCTCAGCCTCTCCTGCTTCACAAACATTTTTGAAGACATAAAAATGTTCTTAAAAACGACAGTTAGGAGAGACATCCAACCTCGACTCTGCCCATCCCAGGACCACAGGATGAAAGATTATGGCCTGTTTGCAACAATTTGCATGTACTGTTGGTCCAGACTTTTAGATGCCAAAATGCCAAGGTGCCAAGATGAATAGCCAACACATACTGTATGTGTGTTTGTGCAAGTAGGCTGCAGGCTAGTTCTTTTCCCCCATTTACTCGTTGTTTTGTTGTTAAATATTTGGTTTTGCAGCACACTTTGTACCGGCTGATTTTGAAAGGCCATTTGTCTTCCGAGCCTATCAGAGGCTTGCATTTAGCATTAACCATTACTGGTGATGTTGCTCGTACAGATCATATCTGTCGGGATTGTAAGCACACAGAAGAGCAGTAGACATTCATAGTGTCAGGTCACCATTATTATGTCCTTTCAAGTTTACTGGTCCAACCTGCATTTATTGTGTGTGTGAGTGTCACCTGCTGACAATGCCGCTTGACAGAGAAGCGTAGACCGGGGTCAAAGGGGAGAGATCTAAAGGTGAACATCATGTCACGCTGGAAGAGTTTTTCATTATTTGCAGTCTAAAGGTCAAATTCCACCTTTGTCCGAGTCCCAGGCTGAAAAAAAAAAAGAAATAAATGGAAGTAAAATGGAGTCGAGAACATTTTAGCCACACATCAGTGCAGAGAGACACTCAAGTACTCGCAGTAAAATACCTGAATAATACTCTTGGTACATGTGTGTATGTGCGTTTGTTTTGTTTGGGATTTCTCTGGCATGTTGTCTAGAAAAATTGTAGCTGGTGATGAAAAGGGACTCTGCTGTTTTGTTTTTAGAGGAGAGTTCATTCACACGTCACAGAGAACAGCCTCGGTCCAAACCGGCCACCACGGGGACTTGAGAGCGGACGGGGATGTTCAATCAACTGCACGCAGGGGAGTGCGGGGCTTCCACGGCTCTGGAGGCCGGAGCAGCTGCCTTCGCTGTTGGATAACAATGAAACAATACAAGAACATGACAAATCTGCCTTTAAAAACAAACAAAACTGATTTGGGATATTAATGACATTTTCTCCTCAAGATTAGGGTTAGGGATGGTGGCAGCGTGGGGTGGGACTCCAGTAGGATGACTCAGGATGAGCCGGCAGTATCAATAGCAAAGAACATTCTTATCCCTGCACTCGATAGGCGAATTGTGAGCTTGCATAAGAAATCTCCACTCACCCAGACACCCTATTATGATACAATGCCCACTGAAATAGTTTCCGAGCACAAACCCCCCGAGGGCTGAGGACGTGAATCATCCTGAGATGACACCCTACTGTGTTGTCGCTGTGGTCCAAATAGTGGGCTGAGCGCGTCAGCTGACACATGTTTCCCAGCGGCCTGCATGGGTAAATGCTCATTGCATTGATGTGAAGGATCACTTAGCTGAATAAAGGGCATGGGCCATCGCTCGGATGGAACACTATAATGATCCACATCCAGAATCCATCTGGAACGTTGTCACAACACTACGATATTGGCTGTGAATTAGAAGATCAATAGATTGATTCCTGGAGCATATAAAGCCTTTAAAAGCTCCATGTTGATAACAGAGAACATCTATCTACTGAGATATGGTGCTTTTGGGGGATGTGGCCTTTTAGACTAAGGGCCAGTGGTCAGACAAATACTTTCCGTCTTTTCCGTCATTAACAGGACCCGGAATGTTAGAAGGCAACGGTTCACACTCTGCTGTATTCTCATTTTTAAGATTCAACTGTCATTGATGGATTGAATTGTCTCTTTTGATCGATGGTCCTGTGGGCCGTTGCACACACTTTGCTCTTTGGCGCACTGGCACACTTCTTCCCTCTCCTTATCGGGTCCTCGGCACAATGTTTGGGCCCTCAGTGAAGGGCATTACCAAGGCGGCAACGTGAGCTCCATGTGACGCACACCTGTTCTCCTTCTCAAGTTCCCCGCCGCTAGTCTAAGTAGCGCTTCATTGTCCTTTCAATAATGTTTACCAAAGAGAACGTGGAGAGAATCCTAAGATGACACTACAGAGCTTTGAAAGGTCCAAATCCCACGTTTAGTAGATGGGGGATTTGAGCAGCAAGCTAATATTGGAGCCAGACTTTGAAGAGCCCGTTCAGGCTTCCGCCACTTGAAACCAACCCCAATGATGAAGGTAACAATATCCAAGTTGCATTAGAGTTATGGGCCTTTGGACCAACCGCGGACCCCCATTGGACACATTGATTCTTTGAACAGAGGGCGAATCAATCATACTGTTAACCATGAATTTCACATTAATATTGGCTGATATCTAACTTCAATAAAAACTTCAACAAAAGCCCAGAAGGGTTCTGGGCTTTTGTTTTTCAGGACAAAGGGACCAGCGACTGTCGGTCTTGGGTCCACAAATAGTTTTTTGAAACTATTTCAGTTTTCCAATAACAAGCCACCTAATGGCTGGTAGATTCAAAGGCATCACACATTAGTCAAAGGATCAAATGCCGTGTTTGTGCTCCCGGAGCAAGTGACAGATACACGTGGAAAACAACTGACACTTTTTGTGTCATTTGGAGGGTTATTTCTCATCCGCTTCGTGACAGAACTCAAACACAGCAGCTTTATTTGTTCTCTTCTGTGGACTTTTGTAGACATGGAAGGGAATGGACTTATATACTGTATATATATATATAAACAATCTGGTTCAATACACACTAGACTTTTGGTTGAGCCCAACAGACGGAGCCGATTTTAACAAAAGGAAAAGTGTCAAATCATTGACAGCGTATTGACACAGTGGAGAGGACCTGGCAGACACCAACAGAACAGCCAGGTCGATTTGTGTTCACTTTGTATTGTCTATTGTCTAAAACAAAGAATAACATTGTCACTTTGTCAAAGTGATTCCATTCCCTTCCAGGTCTACAAAAGACCACAGAAGACAACACGTGTTTGAGTTGTCACGACGCGAATGAGAAATAACACTCCACACATGTGTTTTTTTCCGGGCACGCTTTGGTTACGTAGGTGTGACTTGAAGTCAAACCCAAACATGCGGTCATTTGCAACAGTTTAGTCAATAGTTGAAATCTTTCCCATGCCCCCTGAAAGCACCCAGCCAATATTCAGATGTTGAATTGATGTTGAAAGTGCAGTTCATCTGCAGACACGGTGCCGCAACCATAGCCGAGTTATTATTGATGCCTACAAGCCTGGGAGATTCAATTAGAGACGATTTAGACAGCTCAAAAACAAGAGCATCTAAATAATCTGGAGTTTAATTATTTTGTTTGATGTTAGCTGGCCTGGACATGTTACTTTGATGCTTACGATTTGAAAGGATTCGAGAGAATCCGCGTGAAAATTGGTTTAGCGTCGCAGCGAGGCCTGGGCAGATCGAATGTCATCGAGTCAAGACAAAGGATCGCTGATTATAAAAACACCTTCAAGCGTGTATTGCTCCATTTGATGCAGATACTTCCGACGAGGAAGACGGTGTTTAGTGAGCTGATTGGTTCGGAGGGAAGAGAAAACCTCCAGCACATGAAGCGATGGCGACGTTTTCCAGCTAATTCTGACAAAACCAACCACCCTCAGATCAGATTTTCATGCACAGAGCGATCCGTGGGAAGGGCGGCGCGTCAACAGCACGCAGTGACAGCGACAGCAAGAGAGAAAAGACCCGATGAGGGATCCATCCACTATATTTACCGCATGTTCTGCACTGTGTCGTCTGACAGCCGAATCAAGAGGCGACTTTTTCAGGGTCATTTGCAGCAAAATATATTTGTTTTTTTCCGCTGCTGTTTCCGTATTTAGCCTGAACCGAAGAGCCAGTCGAGCCTCGAGGGGCCATGTTGGAGAAGACTCGGTACCATATCACTGTGAGAGTCAGCCCATCCTGGGATCCCCACGGCACCTAAAAACGGCTCATTGATCAGCCCCGTGGAGTCCTGTGTGTGTGTGTGTGTGTGTGTGTCCTGCCCCCTGCCAGATCCCGGGACAATTTCAAGTAGCGATCGGGATCATGGGGTCTCGCTCCCGAGAAGTGCATTAATTAAGATGGATGGTTTGAGATTCAGAGTGAAGTGGAAAGATGTGGGGGTTTTTTAGACCGCGAACACAGAAAAGGAAATAGATCCTCGGGCAACGCACTGAGCCTGTCTGATCTGTGGAAAAAAAAAGTAGCGCCACGACTCAGTTAACAATAATTTATTTTGTCATGCCTATCTAAATGCTGGAATAGTAGAATGGCCCGGGTCCACTTGAGTTTACCATAAAAAATTGTGTCTGCAGCTGAGGGGACTGCCGAAATGACTCACTAGCGTGAACTACTACTTAGTCCAGGCTTATATATATATATATATATATATATATATATATATATAGGTGTTTTTGCTACGACGTGTCTGGCATGTTATGAACATTTCAGAAGCACATGAATCAGACCAGAATCCTAAACCAATGCCTATTCTTGTTCGTGGCTTTGCCATACATGTGGTAAATGGGTTATTATGCCTCATAGGATTTAGCCTTTTTCGGTATTTGCCTCAGGCCAGGGTGACTAGATGGGGAAACAGTGTCTCGGCACCCCTTCCTACTGGCCGAGGCGTCCCTTTGTGTGATCTCTCTGCTGCGCAGCCCCCAGTGGGGCAAACTGTATGCACAGGCCGGTATGCTGGCTCGTAAGTGGCCTGTGCGTGCAGATGGTGTTAAAAGAGCTCCCTTTAGACGGCCCACTTGTTGGTGCAGTAACAGCAAGGCAAACAATGCAAATGATTCAGGTGGTTTTGAATAATGCTCCGAGAATCTTGCTCATGCTCCCAAGATGGTTGAGTGCGAGTTAAATGAATGTGACTCGTAATGTTCCCACGTTTTATTCACAAATTCAAATGTTGATTGAATGGAATCAGAAAGTGTATTTATGAAGGCCTTAACTGATCTGACACAGTGCTACATGGTGTTTTTTGAATCATCAAATGACAAATGATGTTGCATTTGTCTTTTTATATGGACTCATGTGTCGTAAAATAAAGTCCAGCATATAAGACGGGCTCATGTGGGAAATGTGTGTTATGAGCGTAAATTATGCAACGGGTTGCTTTTAGATAGCAATCGAGAAGGAGGGGGAGGATTCATTCTGCTCATAACATATGGTTTTGAAAAGCAATACTTGAAATGGACCTTCGTTCAAACACAATAATTGACCTACTACCTGTTTGATCGTTCCTCTCTTCATGATCTGCAAACCTCTTTGCTCTCTTTGAAGCCGTTTTAAAAGACAAGGTTAGTTACATGACAGCCGGTTGCAAGAGGGACCTTATGCACAAATGACTAATGTGGTCGAATCATTGTGCGTGCATGGCCATGAAGTACACAGCATATCTGCACACTACACTACAAAAACAGACAAAATCAAATAAGTCAGCTGTTTGGACCTAAAGTAATAGACTACACCCTGATGGCGAGCATTTTAACCAGGACTGAAATCTTCAAGATTGCAACATTTAAAAAGAATCCTTGATTAATGAATAGATAGCCAATTAAGGCTTTTAATTAAGCAGCAAATGTAATTACATCCCTAGATTATTTTTTCTTCAAACTGCATATTAAAGCATCCTCGTGGAAGGTTTTCAGCCCATTAAATGGCCGTTACCACGGTGATAATACGATTTCGGGGGAATTGTAGTTTCAAACATGTAGTTAATGGATTTAAACGAAACTACTTGGTTATGTTACGTGATTTGTGTTAAAATGTATTTTTAACCTTTCTGGGGTGATCCAGCTTAACAACAGACAAAAAGTCAAAGAGACAATTCATACGTATCGCATGTCAATATAATTCACAGGGCAGCTATCGCAGACATGTCTCTGTACAAATCCTGTAATTTTACTTTAATTAAAAATGAGTTTGGCTTCGCATGAGTTCAAAAGGTCTTCTCCTGTTGTATCGTGTTGACTTTACAGATTCTGAGCCTGAGCCCCAGAAGCAGCCTGTCTAGATGAGCACCGTGGTTCTCTGAGCCGCCTTCTATTGCATTAGTACAGCAGATAACACCATTAGTAGTAAATAAATGATCTACATCACTGAATTATGAACAAATGAGTGCATTCTAAAATACAACTGGTATTTCTCAGTGAACTCTTTTTCAGATTCACAGAGCTTTTAAAAAAACAAAAAAAAACAGAACATGAGGTAGCTTCGTGGGTATATGATGAAACATCATGTACTGTATTTTAATCTAAACATAACAAATGTTGCCTGAATCTTACCCAGTCATTTTGTTCAATTAATGTAAGTTAACCACTAACAACAAATAACGCCTGTTTATGGTCCTTTCCAAATGCTATGCACGGGATTTGAAAGTCATATAAAGTGTGTGTTTTTTAGGTCTAAGGATGAGTTGCATAAAGCTTCAGGCTTCGTGTGCTTTGCAACAACAATACAAAAAGCGATTGAACCCTCTGCTTTAAGCACACATCAAAGTCATCAAACATTTTCAAAACACATTATACTTTATACACATTTTTGTGCCTTCCAAGAACACAGCAAACTGATTGCAATTCCTGGATGAGAAATGAGGGAATGACAGGAACGGAGAAGGAGAAAGAAACAAATAGAGGCGTAAAAAACAAATGAAGAGATGCCCAGCAGCGAGTGGACCGTGTGCGTTTCCTAATTGACCTTTATTGATCTCTTGGTCTAATCAGGTCATGGATAAATACACACACACACACTGTCTCTCAGGGGTACTATTGATATTCCTTGCTGAGACACCTCTCAGGAAGTTTGCATCTGGTCTTAATCACGTAGACTGATGGTAGAATCAGTAAGAGGTAAAAGACCATCGGATGTTACTGCTGTCTGCCAGTGCATTCATTAGGACCAACACACACACACACACACACACACACACGCGCACACACTCCCAACCTATTTATTAGGGTGACCTTTTGGATTGTGGCACTACATTGTAAATCTTGAACCTTTCTGCAAAATCGATTGGACAGTGTAAGTGAACAATCCACCACATGCGGTTCTTCTGGCTGGTATTTCCTGCTTTAGTCAAGAGCAGGTCCTGACACCCCTCAGGGGTGGGGTGGGGGGGATTCTGCCCAGTGGCCCTCATACCTGACCTCGGAGCCATGTAAAGCGTTTGGTGTTGCCACGTAATCGCACCTGACATCAAGGTATAGTACCCTGCTACAGCACAATTCTTGATGAATACTACCATTTGTTCTATTAGCTACTGCCGCCTCATTCAAACTCTCCTCAAGATTTATTAAATTCTATTCGTATAGATAAAAGGAGATCTCTTTTGCCTGCATATACGAGGTTTCCTGTTTACTAGTTCCAGGCTTCAGGTCGCAATACATATTTATTTTTCCAAAAGTTAATTATTAGAGGAAGGATCTAGGAAAATGTTCCTTTTCCTGTGACCCGTGAATCCACTTCGTCATCCACCCTACTTTGTTGCTTCTCATGGGGACAATGACTGTGTACAGCCCCCATCCCCTAACCTCTATCCATAGTGAACTCCCCCACCTCATCCCTCCCTCCACCTACAGTGTTCCCAGACAAATAACATCACCGAGAACCCAATGACACCCTCTGGTAAACCTGAACTCCACGCAGCCTTCTGAGGCCAATTTGCACTCTGCTATACAAAAGGCTTCAGATTTAAACCCAGAGTTAGAATTTGAACATGGTTACAGTGATTACATGAATATTCTTCATAGGAGAAGAGTTAGTAGTAGCAGTGGGGAAATAATGACTTGAACCTTGACAAGAGACAGATGTTCATTTGTTGCGCCAACATCTACATGCATTCATTAATAGATGTCGTAAACTCCTTCAGAATATTGAACCATGAGGAACTAATTAGGATGTTTGTGAGTGTTCTGATCTTTTGGGCTAAACCCTGAACTCGGTTTCCGTCCGGTCCATGCCCCAGGCACATGAGCTTAACTTCTTAGGAGATGGGCCCAGGTTTACTAGCTCTGAAAAAAAAATAAAAAGCCCGAAGACGCGTGTGGGTCTCAGTAAGCGGGCCTGACATTTACAGTCTTTCCAGTTTACAGAACTGAGGAGAGTTCACTTCTTCATCCTACAGAACTAAAGGCCTTTAAGAATTTCAGTTATTCAGCAACATGCTTCTTTTTTTTTTATTGATCTGTCATACAGAAACTAGCTATTACAGTGGTGGGAGATGTATTTCACTTGAATGAAAGCACAGAGATGTGAAAATACTTTGTTCAAAGTCTCTCAGTAATGTAGTGCAATCGAAATATTTAAGTAACTTACTTCATAGTTGTGGGCTACCAATGTGTAATACTTGACTAACCTTAATTTACACCACAGCTATGATTCAAGAGGGACACGTTTGTCAGAAATAAGCAGCACTCATGGTCTTAGCTTGTGAATCTTTTCATAACATTTGTGTTTGTGTTTGGTTCATTCTTTTGCTTTGAAATACTGCAACAGACGCAAATAAAACACAAGAAACAATTTATTTACAGTTTATACGGCAACACCATCTGAGAAAAAATGTCATATTTATATATATAGTATACATATATACTATATAATATATAGTATATGTAGGGCCAAGTTGTGTTTTTGTGTGTTTAAGACGTGGTGTTAATGGATCACATTGAGTGTATAAAAGGAAAATACAGATTGTCTCGCACACAAATGCCATTTTCTCATCTATATACTGTCGATTTACATCACTGATAATTAACAAACTTCAAATGTACTTTTTACAAGGATGTTTTCAATGATCTGCTTCTTTGCATTTGTACCCAAAAAGATGTTTCTGTTTGTTCACTTTGTGCTGTGATTGACTTGACAAGCTGTGATTGAATATGTTTAGTGTCTGTTTATTCCCCGTTGGATGCGTTTTTGACCCCTTTCGAATCAAATCACCCACAATGCATTATGCCTGCATATTGGAGTCTTAAAACCAAAGTCACGTCCCTGAGAAGCATGGGGCTGCTATTGCCGTACATGGACATCTTAACTTAGTGGGTGACATGCCTCTGCGTGACTTTATGAAAGCCTTGGGTTTTGTCACAATTTATTTTCAATCAAGCAAATCCCAAGACTGACATTCCTCAACTAGTGACATTTTACAATAAAAGATGAACTGATGTGCCAAAATCCATAGAGTAAATGTGTCACTGGGTGTGTTCACCTGTCCTTATGCTTTTAGCCAAATCCCACTCAAGCAGAACACCGCAGTGCGCCTGCGGGACACAAGGTTCCCTACATGCATGTGTGCGGGTGCAGGAATACGGCCTACCACACACACACACACACACACACACACACGGAGACGTTTGACATAATCCAGCTGTGGGGGTTGACGAAGCGTGTGTGCGTCTGCATTTGTGTTTGACCAAAGCCATGTGAACCGCGTTCTTCTGTTTTCCCGCCACCTGTCCACGAGTCATCCCTCTTGTCTCTCATGTCATTAGTTCTGCTGAGATGTCGCACAACAGGATGTGCAGTGGAGCAGATTCACTTAGAGCACAGTTTGTGTCGTACGGAGCAGGAGGCGGGATCCTACTCCAAAAGGAAGTATGCTCTTCACATTTCTTCCTCTTCCACTTTGGCTCAGAAAGGCGTGAGAAAGTACCGCGTTTGAATTCTCCCAGTGGGGGAGAGGTTGAACTTAAAGATTCATCTGCATTTGAGAAAGCGGTGAACAAAAAAAATAAAAAAATAAAATCAAACATATCGGATCGCCAAGGGCAAGACAATATGTACAAGTTATAGATTCCAAACATATCAAATGTACCACATACCTACAAGCAGTCAAATGAGTAAGTCTAAAGAAAGGGAAAGGAGTTAAATGGTGGCCTCTTTACGCCAGAATCGTCACCTCCCGCACACCTGTGTCATTTAAGTCATACCATTCAGTGTTGCACTGCATGCTGGGAGATGACTTGGCGGCGGGGCAGAGGAGGGTGCGGAAGTGCCTCCTGAAGGTATCGGAGAAGCAGGCGTAGAGGATGGGGTTGGCGCAGCTCCAGGAGTACGACAGCAGCACCGCCAACTCAAAAGCCCTGGCGAAGGCCTGGGCCACGCCGCTCTGATACTGGGAGCAAAAGTTGAAGGTGTAAAAGGGCAGCCAGCACACCCCGAACACCACCACCACTGCCCCCACCATCTCGGCCACCTGCCGCTCCAGCCGCTGGCCCTCCCGGTTGGGCGGCGGTGGCGGCGCGCGGCGGCGCTGGGCCCTCAGGTGGCGCAGCAGCGCCGCGTAGGACGCCGTCATGACGACGAATGGCAAGGCGAACCCCACGGCGAAGGTGTACCACAGGATGCCGAGCCACCAGTCGTGAGGAACCAGGTGCGGCACGCACAGGCCCCGGTCGGCGAAGTGAAGCGCCATGGGGAGGATGGTGAGCAGCGAGAACAGCCAGAGGAAGGCCGAGACGGCCTTGGCGCGGCGCGGCGTCCTCCAGCGGGCGAAGCGCAGCGGGTCGACCAGCGCCAGGTAGCGGTCCACGCTCATCGCCGTCAGGCAAAAGACGCTGGTGAACTGGTTGATGCCGTCCAGCGCCATCACCGCCTTGCACAGCGCGTCGCCAAACACCCAGTGGTTCTGGAAGTTCTGGCTCGCCACGAAGGGGAGGCCGACCATGAAGAGCCCGTCGGCCAGGGCCAGGTTGAAAATGTACACCGTCGTGGAGGAGGACATTTTGTCCAACTTCAAAATGGCGACAATGACGAGGGAGTTCCCAGCTAGGCCCAGGATGCAAACCACCAGGTAGAGCACGGCCATGGAGACGCCGAAGCCATCGACGCTGTCCCCAAGGAAATAGTGGCCGTTCACATAGGTCTGATTGTCAATGTCTGATAGAGAGGAGGCGTCCATGCTGCCGTTGAGCATCCAATATTTTACAAAAAGGAGGAGCTAGAGGAGTGGTAGCTCAGCGGGACCAAGTCGTTGCTTTGGTTCAGATTCCTCTGCAAGCAGCTCAATAAGCCAAAACTCCGACGCGGCGGTCAGGTCGAACCGAAGCTTCTGCAGCACGTCAAGCCCCTCCCACCGCGTCCGCTCATTCGTTACCTCTTTTTACCTCGAAGAATGAAAGAAAGAAAAAGCGTAATCCTTTGTGGCGGGGTAGACGGCACGCTTCTCTCTGATCCACATGTGCACACACACACCCACACACACACACAAACACACACAGTCACACACACCCTTCACACACTGAGGTGCACAGCAGTGTGGAAAAGAGCAGGACGGTCACTCGCTTCCCTGACCGCTCTTTCTCCCTGGGAGCCCTTTTATATGTTTCCCCCCCCCACAGTGTGCAACAACACACACACACACACACACACACACACACGCACAGTCATCAGTCTCAAGAGACAAACTCCAGCTTGGCTCACGCCCCTCCTCGGCACTCCCCCAGTTCCTCTGCCGTTATGCGGTTTCCAGGGTAAACTCTGGCACCATCTGCTGCAATACTTTTGTTTTCATAACTTCTTTTTTTTTCTCCCTCCACTCTTTCTTCTCGCCCCTGTGCTTCTGTTCACTTCACCCAACCTCGGCATCATCCATTTTGTCTCACCACAGTTCACTGGGGGGTCACGTACACACAGACACACACACACAGATAATAGCACTATCTCGTAGCTGGGGCCACTCACCCTTTACAATCTCGATTGAGAAAATCTACAGAGAGGAAAGAGAGCTTTTTTTTTCTTCACATTTGACAAGAGATGCTTTTCCTTCCCTCCTCCTCCTCCTCCTCCTCCAACCCTTCCACCTTGTTTTTCCTCACTTCACCAAAAGCAGAGGTGAAAGAGTAAAAGATAAAGTAGACAAAGAGCAAAAAGGCACATCAGATAAAACAGTGGAGCGGGGAGGAGACGGGTAGATTGGACAAAGTGTGTGTGTGTGGGGGGGGGGGGGGGGGGGACGACGACGACTCTGGATGAGCGATGACCTCCGCCCTGTTGCCGCTCTGACACGCATAGCAGGCTCGTCCCCCCCCCCCCCCCCCCCCCCCCCAGAAAACCTCAGTTCTGTTCCGCCCCCCACCCTCCACACTGAACAGTCCGTTCCTCCCATCACATCCACCCCCCCCCCCCCGTCCATTGATTGTTTTTCTAAAGACCAGATCTGAGAGCTCGTTCATCCCGGGCCACACTTTTCCTCGGTGTCAGCTCAAGACGTACCTTTTGACTGGTTCCGGATCACGGGGAAAAATGCCTTTGTAGTGTGAGCTCGCGATCAGGCTGTGGATTTATTCCTCCCTGGAGACACCAGGCCCGCCTCCCCGGCCCCGTTACTGTTTTTTATGGTGCTAAATCTGGAGACGTTTGACAGCTTCGGGTTTCACGGGCACTCTTTTACTTTGGAGTTCTGACAGACATGCTGTCATCGATGTTCAACCGCTGCAAGAGCCGCCGACATGAAAAGCGCGAGCCGTGTGGATCGTTCACATTGCCACAATCAAGGGCCGATACTTGGAATGAAGTAATGAAGCTTCAGAAGAGTGCGCGTCTGAAGCACTAAAAGGACAGTGGCAGCTACAGATGACGTCCATTCAATCAGCTGATAACATTCCAAATGAGTGCATCTACCTCCCTCTGATGAACTCATAATGTACTGCACGGAAGTTAGAATAACCATATGATGGCGCTCAATGAAGAGTCTTGAAAAACCTCACAGATATTACTTTCAACGCCAAAAATATCCACCTCACTAACTGTTGTGCAAATCCATTTGGTGCCTCAAGGCGTTGGACTGAATGAATGAAAAATGCTAGTAAAACAGCGGTGTTGCAAATTTCTGGGCAATATTCTCCCACTCATTTCAATTCATTTCACAAATAGAGTCCAAGTCACACTATCACCGGTCATTAGGGTTTATCCTCAAGGGACATTAAATACATGTCAAAATGTTTGAATGTTTAATATACCATTCGTTCAAGGGATGTCAAGGAATTTCCAATGTCCGCATTTCGCATCCTTTGGGGACCATGCAAATCGGTACCAAAATGCATGGCAATCCATCCAATGGGGAGGAGAAATGTTTAGAGCAGTGCTGTGTGAATGAAAAACCGAGACCCAAGATCCGCAGTTTGCTTGCAATAATATCATTTCAGCAAAATATGCAGTAACTGCTTTCAGCATACCTGAAAGTAGGAGGAAGCGACAGAAGGAATCTGGAAACTCAGTATGCTGTTTTGTCTTGTTCTTTTGTTATTTGGGTATCAGCGTATTCTCTTTTCTTTGTTTCCCAGCAACCGTGCCTATAAACCCTGATTGCTTATGAGCTATGCAAGTTTACTGCAATTGCCAGATATAAAATGTGAAATATTTAAAGGAGTGCAGAACAATTATCCCAATTGCTCTGTAACATCTGTGTTTCGGTAATAAAATATAGAAATCTGTCATTGCGTAATCTAAATGCATTAATGTATCGTATCAGAAGTGGCATGTTAACATGTAGTGGACAACATATACTTTGAAATGTGAAAATGAAAAAAGTCGAGGCAATCTGGTGCTGTTTTATCTCTTATACTGCTGAAAAAAATATGCGGCCTGTCGTCATGTTTAGATATTTCGGTTTAGATGTTTTACGCAACAGCAGAGTAACTCCTTCCTTCTTAAGCCACCAATACTCACCGCTGTTAAATAAGCCTGCAAGCATAGAAATGACAAAGACATAAAGCAAAAGAAAGATTATTTATATTTTGAGTCTGCTAAGAATTTACAGATTTGAAAGAATTCCCTTGCTTGGTTTAGTTTTCAAAATGAAAAGAAGTTCAACTTGCCTCAGGGTCAAACTCAAAGATATGGTATCCTGCTGTAATTGGCTAGTTTAGACTACGAATACTCGCATAAGAAAAATTGTGATTATTGTTTAGGTTTGGATGGTGCTTTCGATTCAGGGCTTGAACACGTTAATGATCGTCTTTGTGTCAAAGGTCATCATTCCAGGGAATTATCAGCGAAAAGTGACTGAGAACATCCTGGGAAACAACCACTGCGAAGGCAAAATTCCACAGCAACATCCCCAGAATCTGTTTCTTGTCAGCAGGCAGAAAGTCCACAGATGTGCAACTAAAGGCCAGTGGTCTTACACACATACATAATGTCCTGCCAACGTGTAAATATACAGTGATGTATAGTCTAGCTTTGAAATGCTACATAAGTGACGTGTATAACAAATGCAGTAAGTCCCCTATTGTTACATAATTACATATTATGTAAAAGAATAATCAATTTGTAAGTAGTCTTTTATTATTGTGGTCAAAGGGGAGCTAATTACATATTTTATATCCAGAAGAAACTGATGCAGAGTTACGAACAGAGAAAACAACAGGAGACAAGAAACTTTAAGGAGAACAAAGGAGAGATCCCTCACAAATGATGTCCACAAGTGCAATGTCATGTGTCATGTGTACTGAATGAACACAACAGTGCTATATATAACACAGCGAAATTGTCATGCAGTAAAATGTTCTTTCTTCATGCTTCGTGGATTAAACTGAATTAGAAAAAAAAGGAAAGGAAGCATACAATAGAATATAATATAATTTAACTATTTCAGAGTTCAGTGGCGTTTTCATAAGATTTTGATGAAGGAATAAGGACGCTCCCACCGATGCTTGGACTTCTTCTGTCGAGCTTATTGACCAATAGCCTGCGATGAGAGGCGGGACTTCCTCTGTCATAGACACGTGTATCGGGAAGTAGGAAGTAAATACAGAGGAGGAGGCGAGCTGCCGCTGGAAAGAAGTGAGTAACTTCAACCTGTAACAAAAAAAATCCCGTGTACGCAAAACTCGCCTAAATTAAACTTCGCCGGAATAATGTGTTTGATTAAATAACCGAAATGGAGTTTGGGGGAAATGTAACGGCGCTTTTTAACCGTATGAAGCGAGCGAGCATTTAACGGGAGCCGGTGGGTTGTAGTTTACCTGCACACGTCATGTCCTGTGTGTCCGTGTGTGTAACTCAGGTACAGGGTCAAGCTGTTTATGCAGAGCAACAATACCTACATCGAAAAAGACGTAGACACAAACACCTTTTTATGTAAAAGGTTTATGTCCACAGTCCAAACTAATGAATGAATAATGATGTTTTTGCCTGTAACCTTCAGTCTGTGTCGGTGTGACAAGCAGCGATGCAAGCAAACTGGTAATATGTAGATATTGCTCAGTTACACACAAGTTTATTTACAGTGTTTTAACATTTTATTACCCGGCCTGTAATATTAACTGGGATCTCAGTGGCCACGTTCTTTGAAGGAATGTGACTTAACTGATGATCAATCGTTAAAGAATAATAAGATTGAATTGGTGTAACATCACCCACCGGACCTTCCGTTTGTCATGTGGGAATGAATCATCACATGTTCTTAGCTGCACTCCGTTGAAAAGTGACGGGGCGAACCCAACGGGTTTGGCTGCCAGATGCAACGTGAATTCCAGGATATTCGGGGTGTGATCAAACATCTTGACTCATTAGTTTTATGTGTGCTGAAACCCAAGCCATGGGTGTGTACGTCAGAGACAGACAGGTAATGCGTAAAGGCAAACAATCCAGAGGAGTCAACCGAGGCACCTTCGCTTGGATCAGTTATTGGTTCTCTTGTCAATTATTATCTATATTTTGTCATCAAAGTTTAGTTATGCTGCTTTCTCGTGTCACAAAGTAAATGATGGGGGGTAATATTTAATGAATTCTCGTTGGGGTGGGCTCATTTAGAGCCGGGGCAGTAACTGGAAGATTTCCATCCATGTCCATTTAAACGTGAACGGTGTGTTGTCTGTCCAGGTCTGGCACCATGCTGAAAGGCTACAGCCCTGTGACCCAGGCTCTGCTGGGGACCCTGTTCACCTGGGCTCTGACTGCTGCTGGAGCTGCCCTGGTGTTTGTCTTCTCCAGCCGACAGGTATCGTACCAACCCAGAGCGTACAGACACTTACAGAGCTTGAGTCCAAACAATGTGCAGGAACCATTGGCATTTTGGTAAATAAACTTTGCCACTGTCTTGGAAATGATCTCACGAGTTGATACGACTCACCATTTGTATGGCAAATATGCAGATGAGGCTAGCAGCTGGTTAGCCTAGCTGGTCATACTAGTGTGGATAGGGCACCCCCAGAGGCTAGTGGTCCCACTGTGTGTGAATGTCCATGCTAGGCAAAGACAACGGTCTCCTGGCTATAACATCAGACGCAGACACACATAGAGGGATATAGATCTTGTCACGCCATTGTTAGCTACTGAGCAAATAAGCCAATTTCCCGAAATGCCCAACCTTTTATTTAAACAGCGATGTTCTGCACGTTGTACAATGTCCACACAACCCATGTAGGTAATGCTCCCACAAAGCGCACAGTGTTAACCACCGGATGAACGCTGTAAACCGTTATCATGTTTTACGTAATAAAAGTAGATCAACGTTGCATGGGACACGAGCAGCAGTCTTGTGTGTTTGTTTGACCAACCCCCCCAACCCCTTTACGTGGACTTCCACGGACAATGATCAAATTTGCATTTGTCATGTTTCCCATTTCAGTGGAGTTGTATGGGAACTTCTTTCTAACAAACCAGTCTGACACAGTATGTGTGTTTTAAGAGTGTAGGGCCCCCATGTTAACACTGACAATTTGATTGATTTAAACAGTGTTTCTGTTCCTATTAACACAAGTCAAGTAGAAAATCAATACACAAAACTGATTAAAAGATATCATCGATTTGACTGACTCACACCATCTCTCTTCTTGTCTGACCTTTTCAGAAGCGCATCTTGGATGGAAGTTTAGGCTTTGCAGCTGGGGTGAGTTTTCTTTTCAACCTCTCTCTCTCTCACACACACACACACACACACACACACACACACAAACACACACACACACACACACACACACACACACACACACACACACACACACACACACACACACACACACACACACACACACACACTTTTCAAGTAGGAAGATGCTGCTATGTAATGGAGTTTTTGCAGGCTGAGTTTCTTCCAGACACCGTGTCCATTCAAAAAAGTTTGAGATGATGAGGAAATTCCTGGCTTGTATCTTGTCAAAAGATGCATCACGCTGCAATATGAACTACAGCCCCAAAGCTCAATAACTGACTCACACCATTACATTTCATGATTTCCTCAGGGGGAAGCAGTTCACGGATGATACTTATCAGGTGTCTGAGTGCAGAGAATCGAGAGCATGTCTGAACTGAAACACAAAGGAAAGATTATTGATGCATATTACTATAATACAATCTTTTAGTATATCTCTGCTACGAATGAGGAATGCCCCGTCGCAGTTTTTAATTAGAGGTTCATAAAAGAGAGAAACGCGTAGTGTTCGAGGGAAGAAGTTCAGAATGATAAGTGTGCGTTTGATTTTCAAATACTGACCCTCTAGTGCGCACATTCAAGCAAAGACAAAATAGATGGTTAACAGCAGGGCGCCGCAGACCTCCCGTCGAGCACGTTGGAGAGTTTTTCCTTCGCGTGGCGTAAAAACAAGTGTTTGGTTTGTTCCTTTCGCTCTGTTGGTGAACCACAGTGGAGTCCATAAAGGGGGGGTAGGGGGCGGCTGACAATTCTTAGTCACGTGTAGCTAGACTCAAAGCTAAGGACATAGTAATGAATATTGCATTGCATTTCTGACATATGACACACTTACAGAACTGTTCAGGCTGAATAAGTGCTGGATCAAGCTGGGGCCAATGAACTGTACCTGCATAATTTCCCGACACCACAAAATGCAGGAATTTCCATTTTTGTGCTCATGCAATGCAGAGTTAAACAATACAGTGTTCCCCTAGGTTTACAACTTCGGGGGGTGGAGTAGTTGGGCAAACGGTCCGGGGTGTGGGTGTGATGCCCCCCCCTCCTCATGTTATAATGGTAGGGGAAACACTGCAATAATGTCACCACAGCCGCCCATTTTGTAAATGGTGCAAATATATGCATTTTGCAATACTCTACCATCACAACAGAAGGTGACCTAACAGGCATTTATTCTAATTAAATTATCCTCTAGATTGCCACTTTAGACATTAACTTTCACGGAGGCCGCTTTGCACACAGCTATCGCATGCCCGTGTGAAATGGATTCATTCTTTTAATCCCGCTGAAACTTAATTGCGATTCCTTATATTGATAGCGAGGTTGTTGATAATAACCGGCCCAGACGAGTGAGCCGATAAGACTAATGCCCAACGAGGAGAGATTCCATGTGAAAGACGCCCATCCAATCTCGATCAGCTCTCATCCCACTTATCTGTACTTCAATCTGAACAGCTTTTCAATTACGTCCCAGCCTGATGCTCTTCCACGTTCCAATGCAACGCGATAAGATGGAGATGAACTGGGGGGGGGGGGGCATTAGGTCATGTGAGTTCTATATCAAATATAGGTGGATGCTGGACTGGTAGAAGCACTTTAAGCTGTTTCATTCACGTTGGAATATTGCTCGGCTCCAGTTTGGTTGCTATTCCTGTAAATGTCATTCAATGGACATCACAAGTACAGGAAATGGTTCATAACAACTATAATGAGGAATATAAGCTTCTTTTTTTTACTGTGTGCTTGGAACAAAAGCTGCTAATACAGGATATGTGGATGGAGGGAGACTAAGTGCTGCCGCTCAAGGTAGCCAAATTATACAATTTGTTTCTCCACTGCGGTAAACCCCCCCCCCCCCCCCCCCACACTCACAGATGTTGTACATCATAGATGTGGCTGTGCCAAGTGACAAGACTGCTGCACCTTTTGACTTTGTTGTTTCATAACCTGAGCAATAAAAGGTCTGAGGAAAAAAGAGAGAACTTCACAGAGGGAGTCGAGCTGAGATGGAAAGAGGAGGCAAGAGGATTGTTTCTCCCTCCGTGCCCGGTTGATTGGGGAAGGCCTTGGGATTTCTTTCTGGCTTCAGACGGAGAATGAAAGAAGGTCAGATAGTAGCCGGTTTACAGTAGGGACGATCATCCAGTGTGCTGGTTTGTTCCTCAGCCTGTAGAAGCAGAAATAGGCTGTCATCATTCCTTCTGTTTATCTTTTTGCAGCCTGTTTACTCCCTAATTCCTTTTTGTTACTGTGCTGAGCATAGCTATTACTCACACGACAGGCTGACGAGCTCAGTACCTCTGCTGAGTGAAGCCCCGATGGGGGCACCTTGCATGGCGTCAGCGAAGGAATGGGGGAATAACGTCCAACACCTTGAGTGAACTAGAAAGGCGCTCAACACGTTAATAGTATTTTTCCAAACTATATATTCACGGTTTAATGGTTTATTTTATCGATGTAATCAATACTCCTCCTAAAAGGTCTTTTAAGTCTTATGGATCATTTAACAACACCATTGACGTTATGGCCGTCAATTTCCATCTCCCTGATCAGAGATGATGCGTTAAAGCTGGGCTAACCGTGTGAAATGGGTTTCAATTCATCCAGTGTTGACCCCGGATGTGAAAGGGGCAAACACACGGAATGTGATGTAGTTCATGTTCTCATCAGAGAAGCCAGACGTTACCTAATGTAAGCATTAAGTTTATGGAGAAGTCTGAAGATGGAAACAATGTCTTTTGGTCAATTAGAATGCACCGAGGGAACCTCACACCTTCTCTGTCACTAAAGGGAAGAACAGATGAGTGGATGTAAGCGTGTTATACTTTCATATCGACACACATACGGAAGAGAATTCAATTTGTCTGCCAAATGTCACTGTGGGTAAAGAATCTCGAGGTGAAGATATTGGCTTCTAGGACAGACTGTGACCTTCACAATAATTGTCTAATCATTAAAAAGTGAGATTTTGGTCGGTCACGCTCCTGCAGGTTTGACAAAGCCCACAGTGAAATAGACTTTGTCATAACTCAGGAACAGGGCTGATGTGACACGTTCACACTGTATGAAAATATCAATTCTAAGTATCTGCACTTAAGTTAAACCTCCACGTAATACAGTCAGGGTCATGTCCTGCACAATAGAGTTTAAACTTCTTTAAATACCAATGTAACTTCTGCTCCCAACTTTTAATGTGAATAATTATTGGTTATCTTTTTAGGTGCAATTTGGAATAGCAATTATACATGCAGTCAAGGTGCATGTCAATATTTTCCTTTAAACAGTTGTTTGTCGATATAATAATACCGTGCTGCAAAAAGCAATTTGTGATGTCTCGAGAGGTTGGGATCTTAAAGTGAGGCGTGGGTGCGCGTTCCTCCTCTGCAACCTTCACCCCCCCCCCCCCCCCCCCCCCCTTCTTCTCTCGACGCCTCTCCATCTCTGCTCTTCAACCCAGGAGCTCTCGTCAGGGCAATCAGCCTCATTCCTCTCAGCTGGGCAGCTGAATTTTCTCAGCTTAATAAAGGCATCACCTGCTGGAGTTGTGCAAACACACTAAATTACAACAACAGCAGCAACACATATGCTGCTTGGTACAAAGACTTCTTCTAACGTCAACCAAAGACCACGCATACCAGATCCACTCAATCCTTTTACAATAGAAGCTCCAGAGAGGTACTGTGGGAGGTGCTGCGGGAGCAGGGGGTGAGGGGGGTCCTTTCTTGGGGCCATCCAGTTTGGGGTGGCGTGGATCTGATGGCTGCTTTTTGCAGACGACGTGGTCCTGGTGGCATCTTCGTTCTGCGGCCTCCAACTCTCACTGGAGCGGTTGGCAGCCGAGTGTGAAGCGGTTGGGATGAGAATTAGCGCCTCCAAATCCGAGGCCATGGTTCTCAGCAGGGAAGCGATGGACGGCCTGCTCCCGGGTAGAGAATGTGTCCTTAAGTTCAAGTACGCTGCTGCTGCTCCCTCTTCTGCATCAGTTAATCCACTTTAACCGTTATTGATATTCATTGTATCTGCGTCTATACATATTTTTGATGAGTACTTGGAAAAACATTTTGTCCTTACAGTTTGGCTTCTCTTCCAACACCCATTCCACACTCTTACTATGGCTACACAGCAAATATAATTTGTTCGATATGGGTAATTAAGCATCTCCAGATGGATTATGCTCCATTTAGTTTTGGTTTGAACTCGGAATTTCCAGTTTTTGATTGAGAATCAGAGCTTTACTTCATTTGAAATCTGGCTGTCAATTCATAATCCTGCTCAGTTCTGATCAAATCAGAATCTTCTATTGAACGGGTCCTCGTGACTAACATGAAAAACGAATCGTGTACAGGCCTGCGCGTGTGTGAGGGGTGTCTCATCACATGCATCCGTCATTCTTTTCACGTGATTTCCGATGCCATCCTGTTACCGTGCTTTGCATCTGTCCACTGATTCACACCCTCTGAACGCACAGACATGTCACGGCAGAAAATCAGGTCACCGTGTCCCCCCACACGACTGCTGCCATGGTTTATTGAAGGATTTGTTATTATTTCTATATTACTATACATCTCTATGTATCGCTTGTTGATATCATTTGAAGTCCCACCCCTCATGTGTCCTTGTTTTAGACATTGCTGCTGTTTTTCCTCTGGGAAGGAAGTGTAGGAGGATGGAAATTACAGCTACTAAGTTTTCTGATTCTTTTAAGTTCCTCCTCCGGAAAGATCTGTTTTCCGTTTGATACAACATGTCAGTCATATTCTTCACCGAGTTTATGAGGGCAACGCAAGAATTACAATCATTTACAAACAATTTCATCGAGACAGGAAACACCTTAGAAGAAATAAACCAAACCAGAAGATCCCTCATCAAACATGGCCGACATCAGAAAGATGCTTAAAGATCTTCTGAGTGGTTCAGCAGAACACTTTATCGATGTTGTTGATGGCTTGGATGTGCCAAGACCATAGAGACTAAAGTCTCTGCCTGTCACACTGAACCATGCGTAATCATTAACAAAACCTGCCTTCAACTCCACTCATTTCATTTCATGTAAAATATACCGAGTGCTTGGAGTGAGCAGTTATTCATGCTGTCTGCTCCTGAGTAACGTGTGATTTTTAATCATAGGTTTCACTCTGATCCTCATAATGCGTGTTGTTTCACACATACAGAATCAAAGCAATTACTCCCACAGCTTTAACTGAACACAATGCCGTTTAGGAGGACTTTTTAAAGTGTGACCCTATTCAGTGTGTAAGCGACTAAAATTTCTTTCTTTCGTAATTGGTGTGTTATGGAATTAAAGCGCGGCAACTCCTCACCGTCAGCGTGCAAACAATAAAACCACCAATCAGTTTTTTATTAGGAGTAAAAGAGATAAATAACACACGGGCATTTAGTTTGTCTAATAAAAGAACGGCTTCATTCTGTTCTATAGGAAACATAACCTTCAATGGGGTCATCCGGCGCTGTATAGAAAATGCAATCAACTCCACCTTCATGGGGGGGGGGGGCGGAAAGCATGAATAGGGTTATATGAAACATTTGCAATGTCATGGCTGACTTATTTGAGCAGATTTTCCCCAATGTGGATGTGACTTCTGGTAACCGGACCTGGCAAACAGACCGAACGGATGACGGGAATGGCCAACAAAGAGGTGTTATTTCTCTGTAGGATTTCTTTCCGTAGTGATGGACACTTATAATGACACTATTAGCCGATTGCAGCTTCTGTGCCAGCAGCCTCGGGAGCCGCCAGCCTTTAGAATGGACAGTCACCTCTGTGTTATGCCACACACACACACACACACACACACACACACACGTCGGGGTACTGGCTAGCCGGACACAAACTCATCACTTGAAACGGATAACATTGTGATGTGTAATCCATCCAGATTAAATACAAAGCCAATACAAAGGGACCAATTTCTCGTCACCCCATTTATTTCAACCAGGACATGTTTAAATATGAATGAGGAACTTTTTACATGGGCGCCATTGCTAAAAAATAAACGTGTTTTGTATTGAGCACAGCTAATGCTGTTCTCTTGACTGCCCACCCGTATGGACAGTGTGGACATGTAGATGAATGCAAACCAAACAATGCAAGTCAGTGTGAAGGAAAGGCCAAAAACTGAAATTTTTTCACTTATTTATTTACTTTTAACGGTGTTGTATTTCACAGAAAAATCAGCCCACACCTTTGTTGGGATTTTTGGCATTCCGTGCGCCGAGTTTGAAAACGAGCCTGAAGAAGCTGGAACAGAGGTCCAGGCATTCGTCCATATGGGCATTAATTAAATCGCCATGTCACTGCCTGACGCGTGTTCTGTGTGTGGGAGGTGAGCGAGCACCCCGAGGGGCAGACACTACCTGTCAAGAACACTTTGTAAGAGCGGCGTGGGTTTTTTCTCGTCTCGTCTTATGAAGTGATTGATGCTCCCAGAATACACATAGCTGCTGAGCTGGGAATGGAATGAGGAATAGACACTTCCCCTTAATTGCAGGTCATTTCATTCGGTTGGGGGTAAAAAAGCAGCCTGCAGACCCGATGTAATCAGAACCCAAAGTTCCTCAAGAATTGGAATGAATTGCATCTAACAAGAGGGCTCATCCTTGCTCAGGTTCAGATGTGGTTGGGTTATTTTTCCTCTCTCACAGGATTGAGTTGGTCCGACGTGAGTGGACAAGAGAACAAGAAGGCAGTGGCTGATTTGAGTCGTCAGTTTGAAGATAGAATGGTGGGTACTAGTGAAGTGAAGAGCAAACTGTGTGCAATGATGGGAATACGAGTTAATTTTTGTTTGTGCTCCTGTGTGAATGAGCAGGATTTGAGTTTGTTTGCAAGTCAAACAAATTAAAGCATAGTCATTTCTTGTGGGACCCACTCTTCTTATGAGGGAAAAAAACAGCATTACCCATTTCATTATGCTCAGACATTTGCTGTCCAACTGTGAAACTTTATGCTTGAATCTAGTTAATAACTAGATAAACACTCGTTAAAGCCAATAGCAGCGTGGCCTCTAGAGACTGCCATCTCTGTTCATCATTTCCATCTGTGTTCGTGGGCCCTTCTCACGTTAGCACCTTCACACACAGGCAGGCAGGAAGGCCACTCGGTCACAGAAGAGCGTCGGTGGGTGCAGGATAATTGTATGTAAAAAATCTTTACAGGAAAAAGTATTGCGAGATCTTCCCTTGTCCCTCCACTCATCTGGAGCAGCACTTTGGAGAGGCATAAAATCCCTATTTGCATCTCGCTAGAGGAGATGTCAAGCTGCGAAGGAGGAGTGTGATTGTTTGAAGTAGGAAGGTTACCGGTAAAAGCTGCCCCTTTTGTATGGAAACCCTTCAGTGGGGTGGGGTGGGGTGGGGGGGGGTTGCTATTCTCCCAGAGGTATGGCTTGGGAATTGGAAACCGGCTTTCATGGTCCCCTCAGGAAGTCTTATGACAATCCAGCGCCACCATAGTGTCAAAAATGTAGCTTCAATTCAATTTCGAAAAAAACGCCGGCGTAGAATCACTTTGTCATTGTTTGGTGCTAATTAGCATGTGTTAGCATGCTAATGGGCACTAAGTTAGAGTACCTGCATTTAGCTTTTTCCTCTTCGTGAAGTGGTTTGAATGAAATACTGGAGGGCTCTGTACGACTTATATTAGACTATCAGTGAGAATATTGGTCATTTAAGTTATTTATAAAGAAAAGAATAGCTGATATCGAGTACCAGTCAAAGGTTGGACATACTTTCTCATTGAATTGAATGAGAACTTGTTCCAAACCTTTTGACTGGTCCTGTAATTATTTGTCTCACGGCCTTCGGTTTTTATTGTTCACACAAGTAGCATTTCTAAATTACACAAAGGGCCCCAGGATACCTTGGAATAGTTTTGTAATTTGCAAATTGTGAAATAAAAGCTTGTCCACTGTTTCCACTCGTCCCATCGAATAGAGCCATAATTGCATTCCCTTAAAACTAAACTGAATTCTCAATTAGCATTCAGGGAAGGTTGCTTTCAATGCAAATACAATTTAAAGTACTTTTTTGGGATACTTTCCAGGGAAAAAAGTTTGTATGCCCATTAGACATTCTAACTATGGAAAACCAAAAGATATGCACCAGCATGAATGTTTTCTCACTGCGGGCATGTCATGGTAAATCATACCTTTTGTTTTTTTTTAACTGCGGGCTACTATTGGTGCTGCAGCATTGAGATAATACTGACTGACACAAGGTGTTCTTGGAAGCCTTGACGACACTGTTAAATCATTTCTTTTTTGTTATGGACTACGTGACTTCCTATTTAACTTGAGCTAAAAACATTCGAACACGGGGTTAGAATTAGAGCGCCTCTCGTTATTTATTTTTATTTTCAGTTTTTAAAAAGTTTTCTTTTTAAGTTTTCTTCAGTGATTGTATGGTAGGCCTTCATGAAACTGCTTTGTACCGCTGTAGAATTACAATTACCAAGCTTTCTCCTCACCGAGCATTAGTGGAAGGCTCTTGAACGGGCAAAGTGAACCGCACCCCCCCCCCCCCCCCCCCGCCCCACCCCCCCGACTCTCCATGAACTGCGCCTCCTAAAGCCACTGGGGATTTTGTTCTGCATAGGTTTCTGATGTGTGGAAACACTGAACTTCTTCGCTTTGTGTTTCACCGGGTGCAAAATTCTTTGACCTGAGAGTGTGAGCCCAAAAAAAAAGCCCTTCATTTTCAGGTCATTCATTAATGATCATATCCCTCCTTGCAACAAACAGAATGGACAGCTGTTCCATTTTAATGATCCCCTTCCTCGATAAACAGGAAGACGGTGAGTAGTAGCTCAATCAAGCTGCTCGCGACCCAGTCTCACAAGGTTCCTCATCATTAAGGACTCGAGTCATGTTTGCTGCGATCTCACCACGCTTCGGGGCAATCATCTCGATGCACGTCTCCCTGCAATCAATCCCGCAATCAGCGATCGCCCCGCTGAGTCCGGACTTCCGCGAAAAGCAAGTTACGGCGATTTGAGAAGCCAGCAGATAATTTTTTTTACTAGTTTCATAAGAATGAGATCAAAGTTTTGGGATACACCTTTTCACCTTTGTATCGTCACCTGCCATTCAAAAATGGTCTGACAAGGAAATGATTTATTTTTGCTGCATAATATTCACATTCTCTGTATAGCATGTACTGCTATAACCCTCACCAGCGTGAATTGGTTGCATTGAATTGATTGGTGTTGAAGGGCCTTTAGTGTTTGTAGAACTGTGCTCTTGTCATAAAAGATCATTTGCAGCCTACGCAGAAAATATGCCGAACCTGAAGTAGATCACGTAGAGCAGGGACAAGCCCACAGTCTCGCACAGAGTAACATAACGGACCTGCGTCCAAGATGAATTATGCCCCTTTTTTCTCCCTCCTGTAGATACTTTTAGTCCTTCCAAAAACCCACTCATCGCCTCTTTAATGCTTGAGTTTAGCGGCTCTATCGTCTGATCGCGGCCGTCTTGGCAAATTGCGAAAAGAGATGGATGTAAGATCGTTTTTGATTGATTGCGATGATAAAGACCGGCAAAACAACAACTCTGTGAGTGCGCTTAATGAAAAAGGAGCGCCAACTGGCCTCGGGAGGTACTTGCCTGGTGAGGCTTCAGTACGGCGATATTGTGCATGAATACCTCCTGATATCTCCTCGTCCCCTCGTACACTACTGGCTTTCAAGACAGAGATTAGACTAAATTGAGCCTCAAGTGGGTTGCGCCTGGATTTTTGCTCTCAACGCGTGTGTCAGTTTCTTAGCTTTTTTTTTTTTTAACGGCCTGCCCCCTCCACCCCCAACATTGAGGCAAAATCCCTCAGTAAGTAGACGCCTTCATCAATTTCCCCCCCCCTCGGATCAATTCATCTTCCTTCCTGACATCTCTTCCATTGCATCCATCCCGACGCGGTCTGCGTCTGAGCTAATAAGGTTCCAAGCTGTCGTCCACTCACTCCCACTTCATCTCTCTCTCATCCGGGCTCCATAGATCTCACTCTTTGGTCCCTGCGTTCGACTGTCAACGACTTTCACTTCATCTTCGCCTCCTGCCGCCAGTCAGCTCGCGTTCCATTCGAGTGGTGTCCTCCACGATCCTCCGCTCCTTGTTTATTGGTGGATCTCCTTCAGGCGTCACACTTAAAAGTTTCCAAGTGTTAAAAATGTCAGGAAAGTAAACTTTTAGAATATTAAAAAGAGATCACAAATTGAATATGAAAAATTGTGGTTTGGGGAATTACTTTTTTTTTAATGATATTTCGATATATACCAATACTTAAAGAAATTCTGTTTAAAGCGCTTCACGCCATTCCACCTTCTAACTTTTTCAAGGTCACAATGCTATCTGGTTTACAATTTACAAAGTTTTTTGATTTACTTCAGTGTTGTCAGTGTTTCCCCTACCATCAAAAGAAAATGTCTGGAATTAAAAAAAAATCCCACGCACTGTAGTTCCGCACTGTTGCGTTTGCAAATATGTCCGTGTGTGTGCGTACGTGATGCTTGCACCAGCGGACCTACTTTCAGGGTCAATGAATTAATGTGTTTACTTGAAAAAGTAAAAAAAAAAAAAAAAAAAAATCTCAATACCGTGATATGGATTTCTGGCCATACCGTGCAGCCTTACTCTCAATCCCTCTGTGGGCTTTACAGAATGTGGAGGATCCTAGTGTTTTTCCGCGTGTGGTGCCTTCGGCTTTTATGGCTCAAGCGCCCCCGTGCAAGTGTCAAAACCGACGACAGATTTTGAAAAGCAGGGGAGCGAGGACGAAAAACAACGCTGATTTCACCGCGTGCGCGTGCCAACGCGTGAATGAGCATGAGCACAGCAGCTCTGCTCACATGTTCATTTGCCAACAGAGCTATCACCAGGGCACAATGCTCTGTACCTCCAGCTAAAAGAAGCTGCAGACGGATTCACATTCAGCTCTGAGTTGGATAACAAAGCAGTAATTGGGCGCCTCTCTATTCCACAGTCTCCGGTCTCACTCAAGCCTCAACGCAGGATTCTCTCATTCTTTCAATGGTGTTTGAAAAGCCTTTGAGAATCTTGAGACATTGTGAAATGGACCTAGGGCTTTTGCAAATGGAAATGAGAGAAAAGCCCAAACAAAACAAAGATCAAAAGTCATTTAGGTAGAAAGGCTAAAGAGAAAGAATATTAGTAATGCATTGAAATGAGGATATGCAACAGGGTTTAGAGTCTGATCCAGCTGTGCAGCTGTACATCTGGATCAAAGACGAAGGTGTTTTAGTGAGCATTCTGGTTGGCGAGGCATAACCACAATAGAGCAGAAATGCAATAAGCCTAGCTTTGTCACTCATAACTGGGCTCACGGATGCTTCCTGAGCTTCATCTCTCGTCCGTCTCTCTTCAAATGAGCGTGAAGGGATGAATTAAAATACAACGGCACTGCCATTAATTACAAGAGTCACAAAATGATCGAGCTATTGCACAGAGGTCAACATTATGATACAAATAATATCATTATCACACATGTTAACTGTGGTTTGATTTGCTGTGTTTCAGGCTATGGATTTTTCTCCCAAATGATGTTTACGCTCTCTAGCTGACAGTTAAATTCAACAATTAATAACTTCCCTCTGTGCAGCCAGAGGCCAGTTAGTTTGCTATTTCAAGATGCCTTCAGTCACAAACCACCGCACAAAACCCCAAATGTTTTACAGTTATTTTTTTTCTTCACCAAACTAAAGAAAACATTTTAAGGTTTAGGTTGAGCTTTAAAGGCCCTGGGGGGCAGATTTCTTTTTTTATTATTAGTTTTACCTGCAGAGCCGTGTTTCTTCACCCACTCATGCAGCTTTTTACAGACATCAGACGGGCTTCTGATCTCCTCTTCTAACTCTCGGCAAGGAGGCATGTATGTGCTATTACCAGTGTTTCTCTTTTTACACATCTTAAAACAGTTGGTGTAAATGTCTTGGAAACTTAATTGAATGTAATTGAATACTGTAAATACATCAGGAGGTCCTGTCATGCCAGATAAAGTCAGTACTCCCATTTGCTAATAAGATGAATGACGATGCTGGAGCTGACTTGGTAAATCAGTCCGTTAGAAGGCTGAACACATACAAAGTCATGTTCATCACGCGTTTCCACGTTGTGCACCTGGGAGGCTTGGCGGCTGTGAAGTGAAGCTGCCCGCCTCCTGTGGTTCCTGGCTGGTTGCTAATTAACTCGTAGACAGCTCCAACGGCCTCGAAGTACATTGTGTTCTCCGGATCGCGGCAATTCCAACCTTGATTGGTAAAGCGTGGAAATGGAACATGCAGCTGGTGCTGAAGATAACAACAGAATCACCTCTAGGGTGTTCTTTCTCCCCCCCGATTTATGGGTTGTATGGCAAGGTGTGAGCAGAGTCTCCAACAAGTCTGCGAGTCAATACAAATGCATGTACACACAGCTCCAGAGTGCCACCATTTTGTTTAGTGTGAGCAAAGTGGGAAGTTTGGCTTGGTAACGCTGTGTGTGTGTGTGTGGGTGTGTGTGTGTGTGTGTGTGTGTGTGTGTGTGTGTGTGTGTGTGTGTGTGGGGGTGTGGGTGTGTGTGTGTGTGTGTGTGTGTGTGTGTGTGTGTGTGTGCGTGTGAAGCCACATCACAACCGTAAAACACACCGGCAGCTAAAAATGAATGAATATAAACAAATCTGCCTATTTTCTCCTCTTTCCACCTAAATGTTGCAATGGTGTGAAATGGTTTCTTGATTTTTGCAAAATAAACATTATTGTATTGTAAATAAAAGTAAGAAGAAAAAAAAACTGATGTGGGAGCTTCAGTCAGTGCAGAGATGTGTGAGCCTCCAACACACAATTTTCCATAAAACACTAGACCGTACAATTTTTTTTTTCTCCATATTTAAATAAAAACATTTTTAAATTTGGTTTATATCAATTAGACTGTACATTTATTTGCAAAGGTCTAGAATATAATGTTGTCCATCATATTGGATGTTTTCGTGGGTTCTTGTCAATATATTCTCCCAACTTCTGTGGAGAGATGAAGATGCCAGGTTTTTATTACCCATATTGTGATATATATTTTGAATCCAGCTCCGTTTTACCCCTACAAATGCTTTCCCACACACACGTTTATGGCAATAACTAAGAAATCCATGTGCTAGTTACTAGAATTTCAAATCCATTTCTAACATGATTACATTAAGAAGTGATGACACTTTGAGCCACCATGGTTGGTTCTTCTGGCCTTGTTGTTCTCTCGCTCTCTTTTTCCGACCGATGAAGCCGAGGCCGAATTGATGCTCGCTGCAAATCTCTCTTGAGTGCCGCAGCCTAACGACTCCCCTCCATTACATTTGATTGGCAGGGCTGCTTTCGATCTCCACTGCGGATGAAAGATTGACATGTAATTGTGATAAACAACTGACGCTGCAGATACTTTGTGTCCATACACAAAGCCTGCAAGACAAACGAGTGCGTTCGGACGTACATGACCCGGCCTTCTGTCTTCTCACGTTGACAGCTGTCTCACAAAAAAATGCTGTCAGGGTTAACTGGCTTGTCAGTATTTTTCCTAAAGACAGCGTGTGTTATTGCTGCATCTGCTTTTGCATTGTGCTTGTGTGTACAACCTTTGAATGGAATTAAATTTAGCTGTGAAGAGTTTTGGCTCGCTATTTGCATGTCAATTTCCCGAATCTTTAACTTGGATTTTCCCCCCAGGAAGGTCAAGCTTGACAGTGGCTCGATGGGGCCGTAGTTCCCCAAAATGGTTGTAAAGGAAAAAGTGAGCAATGGGGTATTCTGTCCTCTTAACCCAATGTACTGTTGCTTTTAGACGGGGGGCGGTAGTGACACTCATGGATGAGAGAATCTAAAAGTCCACAACACGATGTAACATCGTAACAGGTGTTGAGGTGGGAGCATTTTTTTTTTTACTGAATCATTTAAGCAGCCACAATCCACACTGTCTGAACGAGAGTTGTTCCGATCCGACAGTCTCGTCTCGACATTTCGTCCACACGCAAGAGAACATCCTAAAATAGAGGAAATCCTTTAAATCGCCTAAATGTGCAAGTCAAGAACAAGTACCACCAGTGCTTCCTAATTGATGGATGAGAGAAAAGATGAGCAACTTGTTTACATTGACCTTTTTTGCACTTACTCTCTTCTGTCCTCTCCTCTCTCAGGTGATGCTGGCTGCTTCCTATTGGTCACTGCTGGCCCCGGCAATCAACATGGCCGAGGAATCCGGGAAGTACGGCTCATTCGCTTTCTTGCCTGTGGCTGTGGGCTTCACACTCGGAGCGGCCTTCGTTTACTTCGCCGACCTGGCCATGCCCCTGCTGGTAGGCGCTCCTGCACACACCGTACACTCTTGTACGGAAGACTCTGTTTGCAGCGGTACGAATGTGGCGGATAGAGGCGCAGTGCTACCGCGACGCTCTTTCTGTTGTCATGTCTATAGAGCGAGAAGGACATGTAGACACAGGTACTCAGGGACATCGTAGCAGGGAAAACTAGCAGCCGATTAATGGATGAACTGAAGAAGAAGATGATGATGAATCTAGGAGGGCTCGCGTGTGTGAAGTAAGTAAAGCTTTACAATCCAGGGCACAGATTCTCTGAGCAGGTGGCAGAGACAGGATATTGCCTCAGGTGATTCTGAGTAAGATTGGGCTTTTCATTTTTCCAAAGCGCGCTCTCTGACCGCTGGTGGGAAGCGCGCTTGTGTGTGTGTGCGTCTCTTTTGTGTGTGTGTGTGTGTGTGTGGGCCGCACACACACACACACAAGAGACGGACAAAGTGTGACAAACAGCCACAGAGAGAGAGAGACAGACCGAGACTTACCCAGTGAGAAAGAGATGGAGGGACAGGGAGACATAGTGGAGAGAGACAGTGAGAGAGACGTGAAGGGACAGAGAGAGAAGGAGACACAGTGAGAAAGGGGTGAGAAAGACGTGAAGGGACAGAGAGAGAGAAGGAGGGAGAGACCGACGGAGAGAGAGAGAGAGAGGGAGGAAGGGAGGAAGGGAGGAGAGAACAGCTGTCGCCTGAAGCTCCACAAGTGGCAGCAGAGCACCAATCCGGGTGAAGGGGCGGCTGAGACACCACCGTCCTGCACACTCATGCAAGACGACACACTCACGAGAGCATATGATCTGTGAACTCAAACTCCATCCATGTTTATGCCGAAATATTAGCCTTTGCAACAAATATTACACGTGTTTTAGATCCTACACACATGGCTACACTACATCATTCTGAGGTGTTGGCCTTGACTGAATTTAAATAATTAGTTTGGAACTGTGTGCTAAGTTTTGAAAATGTTAAACCTCAAAAGTGTTTTTGGAAAATTGTAGTTCCTTGTACTCCTCATTTTTAAGTGTAAGGAACACAAGTCAAACGAACATGGCTCTGAATATAGAAAACTAGAGAATGCTACTCGAAGCAACTGGAAGTGAATAAAACGTCAACATTTATAAAAAAATATGTATTTTCCCGAAGTGATATGGCAGACTTGTATTCTTCCACTTCGTTTTTATTTTAAACTCACATTTTTTAAAATGTGATGTTACACTAAACCCCTAGAAGTCGAATGTCCCAGTTTGGGACTCGATAGGGTCGTATCTCTGCCTCCCCCTCCGCCTCACCAGGAAGTTGCTCGTCTTCCTCGGTTGCAATAGTGAAACTTGAACCTCCCAAACCACTGTTTATACTTTTATCTCTTCCCTAATTTCAAGTTTTGCAGAGAAAATGCCATGAAAAGAGCACTCGTATCGTTGCTGAAGCACTTTCGGGTCCGGTTGGTTTCATCTGTCAAGCCTTCAGGCGAGCCCTTTGTGTGGAGCAGCAGGGTCACTTGGGTATAATAAATGAAAGTGAATTAATACTTGGAAGTCATTGTACACGCCAAGAATAGACAATATAATTGACCGAAAGAGAATTTTAACACTACGCTTTTTTTGTCAGGCCGCCCTCACCACCTCAGTTGAACAATTACCCAATGAAGTACAGCTACCATAATGATTTCCATCAATGTTCTATGTACTACCCCCCCTCCACCCGCCCTCCAGAAAAAGAAATATTAAATATAAAACCTTGCCCCGCTAAAGGAAAAAACAATCCAGTTTGAACCATCCAGGAAGTGTTGGAGCCCTCGTTGTCCCACTTTAATTTAACTGTACTAGTTCCATTTCTGAACATTGAAAGTACATTTTGAGCAAGTGCTTTTCCCCCTGCAGCCGGACTGTGTACGTGACTGACGAGGTTGAACGATTGAAAGTCAAGCTGTTGCACTTTGACAGAAGAATGAAGGGGTTACATCTATGAAGAACATCATGTTCTTGTAAGAACAAGCCCACCGGTTGCACGGACAGAAATGATGATGATGACGACGACAGGGCAAAAATAAAATGTCACCCACAAAGCGTCGCAGACGGGGGTCTTGGTGGGCCGACTCACGGAGGGAGGAAATGTGCCCTCTGAGTGGCCAGCCAGTGCTGGGGAGAGGTGCCCCCAGGAGTTCCTCACACAGGGTTTCACCTGGAGGTAATAGTCAGGAAACCCTGTTAACCTCCCTCTGTTGGAACTCTTTGCTTTTTTGGCATTTGAGTAAAGAATAGCAACCCACGACTCCTGTAGTACATGAGCACACAAGATCAGGGGGATGCAATAGAGAAGAGAAAACTTGAAAAAAACTTCATCGGGTTCTTGTCCCTCATCTTTCCTCATGTATTTCTTTTGACTCTCCAACTACGTCACTCCTCCACTTTCATCTCTGCCTCATCCCCTCATCTCGCGGTTTTTCCCACGGCCTTGCTTTATTTTTCCTTTCAACATATTCCCACTGTCTTCTTCTTCCTCCTCTTCTGCCCTTTCACTCCTTGGTGCCATGGCGACAGTGGTGGACAACGTCGGGCTGTGAGCTTGTGATAAAAGCCAACACAAAATCCACTGGGAATGTGTGTGTGTGTGTGTGTGGGGTGGGGTGGGAGGAGAGGAGGAGGGGGCATCGGTGTTTGGCCAGCTGCTAGTGCCACTTTTACTGGCTCCTCAACAAACAGTGCAACTGAATGAGAAGAAGGGTTGAGGAAGGGCGAGGCGGACAGAGAGGGAGAGCTGGGGTTGACAGGGAGAGAAGGATGGCAGCGATAAGGACACACTGGAGGACAAGAGAAGGCGAGAGGTTGGCACGGGGAGCACAGAGGAGCTCGGGAAGCTTCCGCGGCCTGGTGATGAAAACCAGGTAACCATGACGCTGTCATGTGTCACGGTTTCAATAAGCCATTTTATCACCACTCCTGCTTTGCTGTCCCTTCCCACACAGCGATGCCTTTTTACCTCTCGCACTGAGCACACCTACGGGGCTTTCAATTAACGCCTTCCAAATGTGTTACAAACGGTAAATTAAACAAATGTATCTTTTTAGGACCACGTAATGCGGATCCAGTTATTCCAACAATATGAGCTGGAGCACTGAAAGCCACGAAGCGTCACACCTGGCACAGTAATTGTGGAGCAATTGGCTTCCGTATTAAAACAGATGAGATGGAGCCGGTACAATGCGCCAAGCAATTTGCGCCAGAGCATATCTGCTCTCGGGGATCCACGGAACAACATCGCATTCGCCCAGTTCCATTCATCGTGTAGAATGACCGTGATTTAACATGACAATCGTGGCGGGCCATCGGGTTAAATGGGGCTCGGCAAATCGGGCAAACAGGAGCGACCCGTTCGCACTCGGTCGATACCGCCGGGCCGTGTTTTGATTGATGGTTACATTCTCAACCAGCCTCATTAACTCTGGACAGCGGCGCGCCTATCGCGGAGTGGAGTGGAGTGGAGAGGCCCCTCCGAGCAGGAAGATAATCTCTGTGTCTGTGGGGTGTGCGGAAGTCGGGGAGCAAGTGCACAAATGGGTTTCAAAATAGCACCAATCTGACACCCTCTGCTAAACGGTTTTCTTATCCAAATGAAACCGGGCTCTCCCACTGGAAGGGCATGAAATACACAGAAAAGTTTTGGGAGTTTTTTTAAATGCCACTCTCTTGTCTGAGAGGACTTAAGTAAAAGCATAGCACCACGCATCAGGTTGAGGCAGATAAGGAGCCAAGCTGTTGCAGGTTAAAGTGGTTTAAGGAAGGAAGAATTCCACAAGTGGAGCTAGCGGTGTCAGATAGAGTAATAAAAGAGAGGGAGTGAAGTGATAGGGGAAGTTCCAATTTCTCTCCTATTTTTTTTTAAGTACATGTGAAGATGCATTGCGTGCTTGTTTTTCCGCAGAGACTGATTTGTCGGCTCTCACTTGGTTGAAATGTACTATTTTCTAGACGTATTATCCTCTGTGTCCCACCCAGCCAGCCATTCACCATAACAACAGATGGTGATGGGAAAGGGCGGGGGTGGGGGGGGGGGTGGGGGCTGAGGCAGGGTTGGCAGCCTGGCATCTTTATCCAGTATATCACCAGGTCTGTGTTTCCTGTCCACAGCAGCACAAGAGGCTGCAACAATGACCAGGGCACAGCAAACACATGACATCTTGAATGTTAACAGTCCAGAGGAATGGCTGTCTCACTGGACTGAGTGCGTGGGGGTGATTAGCATGGGTTACCCAGGGGGAAGGTCTCCACGGTTGGGACCGGCCATCTAGGAAATAAGGGCAAGCTTGTTTTGAGAAGCTCCTTTCAGCGCGGCGAACTACACTCCGTCAGTTTATTTAACCGTGACATGGAAAAACAAGTCGTGATCGCCCATTTAAACTATGCTATCAACTGTGGGACCATTGTCTCCATCTCGCAATGTGACTTCAGGATAACTAGTGTCTGCAGTCATGACCAGGCGCGTTGCTGAGATGGGTGGATTTGTAGTCAGTGACAGCCCCCGAGGATCCCTCCAGTGATGGAATGTCTCTTTGTGAAGCAGACAAGGTGCTCCTTGCACCTCACGCACCTGACTCTGAGCTCTTCACACATGACTGCCTTTGGAAAACACAGAGGCCGCCATTAATATGCTATTTAATTTGCCGCATATTCAGCCTTAGTTCCATTATAAGGGATTCAATTATTGATGTACTTCTTTCAGAGCTCCCATAAAGGCAATAACTGAGTGTGTACTGTGAGTGTGTAGTCGGCGCTTTCACAATACTGTGTGTGTTGTGCAGCGTGTGGTAACCCATTAATATCAATGTAGCTGTTATGTATGGAATGCCGTTTTAGTCAAAATTAAATAAATGACCAAATACACGGTAATGCATAATGACACTGCATTTCATGATAAATAAATGAATAAATACACGGTAATGCATAATGACACGGTACTCGGTAATGCATAATGACACGGTACTCGGTAATGCATAATGACACGGTACTCGGTAATGCATAATGACACTGCATTTCATTTCACGTTCTTATATGCAAATCAGGGGGCGTGGCTATCTATCACATTCAGAACAGACGACAGAGCCGTGTGCCGTCGACACCGCTAGCGAACGCGGAAGCACCCCCCCCCCCTAGCATGCTAGCATTAGCGGATCAAATCGATCAACATGGGTTATCTGCAGATACTATTTTGACACATATTGAGGGTTTTTTGGAAATACTAGGGCTTGCGGTTCCCACTTCGGCAGCTCTAGACTGCGGTCAACTCAGGCGACACTCGGATATCCGTGGTCAACTCAGCCGACACTTGAATTTTAGTGCACGTTTATGCTGACATTTACGGTACAATTTCTCAAAGTTTGGTCCGGTTACTTGCTCAATACCGTAAATGTCAGCATAAACGTGCACTGAAATTCAAGTGTCGGCTGAGTTGACCACGGATATCCGAGTGTCGCCTGAGTTGACCGCAGTCTAGAGCTGCCGAAGTGGGAACCGCAAGCCCTAGTATTTCCAAAAAACCCTCAATATGTGTCAAAATAGTATCTGCAGATAACCCATGTTGATCGATTTGATCCGCTAATGCTAGCATGCTAGGGGGGGGGGGGGGGGTGCTTCCGCGTTCGCTAGCGGTGTCGACGGCACACGGCTCTGTCGTCTGTTCTGAATGTGATAGATAGCCACGCCCCCTGATTTGCATATAAGAACGTGAAATGAAATGCAGTGTCATTATGCATTACCGAGTACCGTGTCATTATGCATTACCGAGTACCGTGTCATTATGCATTACCGAGTACCGTGTCATTATGCATTACCGTGTATTTATTCATTTATTTATTATGAAATGCAGTGTCATTATGCATTACCGTGTATTTATTCATTTATTTATCATGAAATGCAGTGTCATTATGCATTACGGTGTATTTGGTCATTTATTTAATTTTGACTAAAACGGCATTCCATAGTTATGTTCTCTAGTATAATGTTTAGTATTATGTTAGTGATATGATTGTAGGCGTTATGTTCTCTAGGCGTTATGTTCTCTAGTATTATGTTCTTTAGTATTATGTTCTCTAGGCGTTATGTTCTCTAGTATTATGTTCTTTAGTATTATGTTCTGTAGGCGTTATGTTCTCTAGTATTATGTCCTCTAGGCGTAATGTTCTGTAGGCATTATTAATGCAATAAGGTACGAGAGGCTGTAGTTTATCGTCCAATAATGTAACAGTTTGAGGGTGTAGTTGGGCCCGACGTTACATTATTGGACGATATAGTGCTGCCTCAAGTGCCTTTTTACATTTATAACACGGTCACCAGCAAAATTATAAATTGTAAGTAAAAAGCTGCCTTTCAGCACAACATTGTTGTAGCCACCAAACGTTTTGTTTCGCATTTCATCAGCCGAGAGGAAAAATAGTCCCTGTACGTGCAGGTAAACAGCATTGGGACCCACACCATCTCATTCATTCACATCGCTCATGACGTCTACCTTAATTGTCCGGTTTTAATGAATTGCCTCATTGGATCATTTGTGGGATTTAGGTGGGATTAACTGGGGTTTCCGGCCATCGCCACTGAGCTAAAATCTAACTTGTTACTTTGAGTGATATGGAACCCTCCGGTCAATGTGTACAGCAACCGTACGTTACCGCTGAATAATGCACCCCCCGTGACTCGCTCTCGACCAATCAGAACGCTGGATGTTCTCTCGGGGGTTGTGTTCTTTAGGCTCTATGTCTAAAGCACATAACACTTTAATAATAATACTTTAATAATTTGTTTCTTGGGTTGTTCAATGCATTTTAACGAGGTCCTTGAAGACCGTTTGGAGGGCATTTCTTTGAATTTGGGGAAAAACGTTCACCGAGACACAAGGAATGCAAACTTACATTTGTAATGGAATTCTTCACCGTGCTCTGTTGTGTTGCTGCATAATGAAGGAACAATGATTTCGAATTCAAGTCGTTTTTTTTATTTTTTATTATTGACACGCTCCATCATCATTGTAATGATTCACTAAGCTTTGATTGAACGTGATTAACCGAGACAAGGGAATTTAATTAAGCACAGTCTAGTTTTTTTTCAGTCAAGATTTTTTATGTGTGTTGCTCATTTTGTCTTCACCACTGATTGTCTTCTTTCTTTGAGGACATGTTCACAGACTTTGGTATTAGAATTTCGTACAGAACCTGGTTGAATGCCGGACCAGACAATAGTGTTATTGTAAGAAAAAAGAAGAGGTTCTAAATGAGCTTTTAAAGGGAACCTCAGGCAGTCTGACATTAAAATACAATTACAAAAATGCTCTTGGTACATTAAATACCGTTACAATACTTACACCCTATTTAACTCTGGATGGAAGGATTCTGCCCTTCTCCCCACAACCACTCATCTGATTGTATTAAGATGGAAACAGCAATTATGGAGACCTCCTTCTTGTGTTTGCCAAAACCTGCTGCCAGTGCCCGGAAGGCCTAGTAAACTGATCTCAGGCCCGAGGAAGAGCAGCGTAGAGTTGTTTACATGGTCGGCTCTAGAGAACGACGATGCACTCTTATATGAAACGGGGTCATTCAGTTACGTCGGCCTGTAATTTCTTCCATAAGCTAAGATACCCTGCCTTTAGGTCCCTAGTATGGGTCCAGCAAACCTCTGATTACCAGCCTTCTTGCCATTTTGTTCAAATATAAGCAATTTAAGCAAGCCTGGTTGGTTGGGGCTGGCGTGTGAACTGGCAGTCAAGCAATAATGCCGACCAATAGCCGAGGCGCTCTGTCCCCTTCCATGCAGTTATCGTTGTGATTCTGTCATCACCAGCACGGCATAGGGTCCTTTTTGCAGGCACGTGGAAGCCCTCTAAAGCCACGGAGACAATCCACTCCCCCTTGGACCATTGGATCGACCTCAGCAGTGCCACTTTGGTAAGAACTCTTTGGAAGGCAGTTGAGCGATCAATGACTGGACCAATTTTAGGAACTCTTAGTAGATTCTGCAGTTGTTGTCATTTCTACCTAGCGGTTCGATGTTCTGCCTACCAGAGGCCAACATTAAGCCAGTATGAAGTGCGAGTAGACCGACGAGAATCATGAAACACTTACAAAAGCTATATTTTACCTCAAGAGATCAATCCAAAGAGCTCTGACAGCCCTGTGAGCTGCAGGCAGTAATCTATCAGATGGGTTTTACCAGCAAACTTTTTCCCTCCCTTTAAAAACTGCAGCGAGCTTTCCTGCTCTCTCCCACTGCCGAATCGCTGACACCAAGAGTCCCACAAGAGCGATAAGGGCTTCTTCCAGCGTCCGACGCGTCTGGCTTCTTATTATCTGACCCATTTCAACCAAACAGTGCTTTGATAGTGTGGCTTGTGCAGTTTGATGAGCTCTATTCTATCACGGGAACATGCATATTTAACGTGAGTGCTGCCACTAGGAGTAAGGCCGCCAAGCCTCTGACAAACTGAGCCGCAGAGAACGGTTCTCATCACTTGTGCGTGTGTGTGTGTGTGTGTGTGCAGTTGCACGACAGAAGAGATTGCAATGTAAATTGGGAAATATTTATATGCCTGCATAAAAAACAAGTACCGGACACTGCTGCATTGACCTACATTCGGCGACACACTTTTCAACCTCAAATGAAGTTGATTCATCTGGAAACCGGATCAAAGTGACCCAACTCAACAAGGAATTGTTGTGGTTTTTGTTTGTGTGCTTTGGTGTGGTTCTTGTGGTCTCGGTTAGCACTGTCCACCTCTGCTTCCAACTTACAATCAAGTGACTCTCCCTTAAGTTGCAGTCGAACTCATGGATCCGGAAATAGTCCAACTCTCTTCTAGAGCAATGGAGTCCATAGCTGGAGGAGGTTAATTTAAATATATATTTAAATGTAACTAAAGCTGCTGTTGCAATCAGTCTTCTACAAAGCATTTATTAATCAAACGTAAATAGTGTGTGTGTGGGCGTTCACCTTTCTTCGTTTTAGTTGTTCTATGCAGAAGAGATGCCTTTGTCTCCGTCTCCTCTCAACTCACTTTTCAACCTGCATTTTTGAAGTGGAGCCCCCAGTAATTGCGTCTGTGAACCATCATTACATCCCCCCTCCCCCCCCGAGGCAAGCTCTCGGCCCGGCGCATGCTGCGGCACGCTGGCCGTTAAATGAGCACACGTCGCCTTGTTGTCCCCCCCCGCCCCCCCGATGTTATGGAGATGCATGTCGGCCTGTGATTTGCCTTATTGGCCCTGTCTGCGTTTGTCCAGCGCCGCTCTGCGTTGCAAAGGATGCCGGTGGAACAGTGGGACGCCACCTCCACACTGCACGCTCCTCCTGAGGCATTTAGGCATTTTCTATCGGAGGAGGTTTCGAGGAGTATCATTTCGGCTTCATCTCCATCAAGGAAATTGCTTGTTGTCGCTGATTGTTGTTTTCCATTCCTCACGAGGAGGAACGTGTCGCTATGCATCATCAAAATCCGGTGGACAATATGTGAGTTTTTCAGGTATTTGAAAGCAGACACGACACGAGAAGGCTTTGCTTAAAGAGTGCGGCTTAAAGACGCAAGGGAGCTGCCTCGTGTGGATTTGATTTTTTATTCTGACCCTTTCTAAGTGTTTTTTGATCTGTAACCAGGTATATTCACTCTGCGCTCGGAGAATTGAATGAAGCCTTTTGTGTGAGAATCAAAGGGAACTTTGGATATCACGTTGATCACAAAATATGGTCAGCAGTTTTACAATTGCTTTTGCCACGTTAGGAACAAAAGGTTCTATCAGTCAGACTGTGAATGTCCAATGAGCCAACTTTCAGAAAATACATAGAAATGAAACCAAAAAGGTGTCTTTTAGAAAAGATGATTACATTTTTAAAATGTGACTCATTTAGTTGACCTGAAGTTTAACAGGGTTGAAATGGTAACCAATGAATATCACCATCAAACCTCACCATCTGAATAAAAACATTTGCATTACAAGTTAATCATATTTTATTTAAAATATCCAATTGAGTAATTTTTTGCTACTAACTATTGGTGAATTTAGGAGAAGTTTAGAGTTGTAAATAGTTCTATGTTTGGATGCTTTCTTTCCACAAGTCTCAAAAAAGAATTCCCAAAATTGACAATGGCGTAAAAACAATGGGGATAGGATTAAAATGCACCACCAAAGATTATAATAAAAATATACTGTATATTAACATATAGCAGATTTACAAAACCAAGATAACTTCCTATAGCAGCTACAGCATTAACGACCATTGCAAACAATAGCGCCAACTCGGCGTGTTTATGTTGTCGAGGCCTTGAAAAGCTTTTTTTTTTCTAGCTAAACTTGGCTTTAAAGGTTAAGCCTCTACCAAATAAGATTAGTTTGTTCAGTTTGAAAGTTATTTCTTCAGACTCGGGTATTTGAATCCGGCAGCCCTCCACACAACCAGTGAGTGACAAGAGGCCGCCTGATTGAGAAAGAAAGAACAGTTATTGACTACCTGCCACAATGAATGGCCGAGTCACACCGAGCTCGGCCATTCATTGTGGCTGCCCTTATTCCCGGCGGCCGTGTCCCAATCCATCACTTAGGCCAGGCAAATGTTATCTTTTTTTTTCTCTCTTTCACTCGAGTGTGTGTGATTGCAGGTGTGTTTTAAAATGACGTGGGCATTGCAGAGGAAACCCACGGGGATTTCTTTCAGTGTTCATTCAGTCAGCATCGGCGTGTGATTGCATACAGCGCCATGCCGGCAGGTGGCTCCGACTGTTCCGCAGCGCGGGCTGATTGCTGAGCCTTCCCGGGGGCGGTCCGGTCAAAGTTGTCGGCCTGCTCGTTTAAACTTTGAAGGCTCATTGATTCGCGGGAAACAAAATTGGCGGTGTGACGGCTTGGGGGCAAAAATCTCCTGTCGAGTGCTTCTAAGTCGAGTCATCGGCGGAAAGGAAGAGGATCGATTCATTCTCTCAGTCATGTTTCAGCGCCAAACATTTGTCGGATTCACTCAGGGTTTTATGTTTTTCTGCATCATATTGATAATTAACTAAATATTTAGGCTTTTGGCCTGTTGGTGAAATAGTTCATGATTTTGTCCAACTTCCTACAGACGAAGAATCAATAAAATCACAAAAGTAGTGCAGTGCAGCTCATTTTAGAGTGTTGCGATGGCGTCGTCTGCCCCTGGCTTTTACATCCTGTGAATGGTGTATGGCCCTTTTCTCCAACAAATGATGCACATAATGGCCAACTGAAGAGTTGATAAAACAGAAGCCACAGGAAGCTCCGCGTGGCTCGTCCTGCCGGCGTCAGGGCGAGCGGCTTCGTCAGCAGAGGAGGACGCCGATGGTCGCCGATGCGTCAGTAATGACCCTTTGTCTCGCATCACGACCGCCACGCGGCGTGCTCACGTCATTAGACAGCGGGCTCATCCCCCCCCCCCCCCGCAGAGTCTGCGTGTGTAACGGAGACCAAAAACATGGAGATAAAAATAGGGACAAAAGAGATGACAATCGCTGCGATTGATTTGCCACTTTTCACTTGTCAGCGTGGGGGGGGAGCCGGCACGAACGGCACCACGCGCTGTCACGCCCATCGGTTTTCAATTACCGTTGCAACTGGATCTTCTCATGATTGTCGTGTTATTGTATCAATTGTTTGGAATGGCAAGAAAAGACAAATTTGAGGCGGCTGTCAACGGTCAAAGTCGTATTGCCCCTGCATTTTGCTCCTCGATGCGTCGTTTGTAGAAAGTCGAAGGCGTCGGCGCGGCGCTCAATGGCGGCTGGCTGTGCCGTTGCCGCCGCCTGTTGTGTGAAGTAATTATGTGTTGTTTTACAGTATGAGATACGTGAAGGTGTTTTCTCTTGGCTCAGGTGTGCCGGAGAGACTAGATGTAGTCGCACTCAGAGAGAGTTTCTAGATGTGCCAGTGTGCCACTCATGGTCTAACGTTATGCTTTTCTGAAGGTCAAATAGTTAAGGCAGCGACATTGTGTGTTCACGCGAATGCAATGTACACACAAGTCAGTTTGTTTTGCACATGTGAGAGAAGTTTGCTGTCAGGCCTTATTGACAGAATGCCGGATGACAGATTGCCTTAAATTAAGGTAATTACTTGGTTGAGTTATTGAAAATAGCACGTGTTGGGTTCAAATCAATCTTTTCTGGTAGAAACCCTGGAGGCAAACGTCTTCTCCCATGACTCGGATGACAAATCTAACCGACTGGACCGACTCTAATTGACTGGACTTTAATTACATTTTTTAACACTACAGTTATGTCAACTGAATTGTTAAATGCAATGTCTTGCATTTGGCGGTAGAACAACAAGTGACATGCAAAGCAAGTGCTGTGCTATACTCACATTGAAAGAAACCCCAAAAATGTTACGCTGCTTTTTCCAAAATCTCACCTAAAGAAAGTCTGCCTCTGGCGTTATTTATTCATGATAGGGAGATTGTCACCTTTTTGCACAGCGTTGTTACGCTACTTTGCTACGCCACGTTGCTAAATGACCTTGCAACGTTTCGTTGTTTCATCATTGCATTCTTTTGTTACTTTGTGACATTGTTATATGCCATTGTTACCTTGTTACACTGTTACGTTACATCGGTAATGACGCCTCACCAACCATGTCCTTCAGAAAGGGAGACTGTGAAATACATTGACCAGTGATGTCTTTCCTGTACTGAAACAGACAAAAGAATGTGATACGCATGGAGGGCTTTGCTAGTATTATAAGAAGTATTACAAAGACAGCTTGTTGTTGTTACTGCTCCATGATGTGAGTCTGAGGAAAGAAGTTCATCAGTAGGCACAATGAACTCTCTGCCATTCATTGCTTATCTCCTCAGTGTCACAATCAATAGCGTTCTTCATCCTTGCAACATAAGCGGCCTTCACTGGTTACGCAGGATCTGGATGAATTGATCCCAATGGGTGACGGTAGAAACTGTGTGTGTGTGTGTGTGTGTGTGTGTGTGTGCGTGTGTGTGCTGAAGCTGTGGTGTTTTCCCAGCGGTTTTAGCAGACAGTCCTCGGATGTAACAAAGGTCCAGCAGAGGCCGATGATTCATGCAGCCAACAGCGGTTCTCCACCTCATTTATTCACCACATGGACACGGCGCTCATTCTCCATGCTGAATATCTCATGACAAGCGTGTGTGTGTTTGTGTGTGTGTGTGTGTTGTTCCTACTGAGCTGGCTGCTGTCCGGCTTTCCTTTTTGAATAATCATTCCCCTTTGAAATGTCACCTTCCAAACTCAGTGGCCCCCCAAGCGGTTCGCTGTGGAGGGGCCGTGGTGAGCGTGTGTGTGTGTGTCCGTGTTTACATATGTGTGTGTGTGGAGGTAGGTGTGTGTGTGTGTGTGAGTGTGCATGCATGCAAACAAAAGAGAGGGCCTCAACCCCGACTGTAATAATGAGAGAAACCATTGGCGATGAGCTGAAAATACTTGAGACAGAAACAAGCTTCTTATGGGTGTGTCTGTGTGTGTGTGTGCGTGCGTGCGTGTGGAAACCAGGTGAATCTCAATAACCATTATTACAAACTATATTCTCACATGTCTCTGAGGGGCCCCCGTTGCCATGGAAACGTAATTTAAAACCAATGGTCCTCTCTGTGGCGTCGCATTGTTGGTGCAGGATGTTATCCCTTTCATTAACGATGCCAAAATGGACGCAGTCATTTCCTATTAAGTGCTTTATACTGCAAATTGCTTCAATACTCAAGGGACGTCATTTCATAATTGCTTCTTTTTAGAACACAAATAAACTAATGTACTAAAATAATAATAGATTTGAACTAAAACTATAATCTGCTGTGAGAAAGTTTCATACCTCGGACTGTTTCTGTCACGGTTGTACCAAGTCGGATGAAATCCACACAAACTGTAAACGCCCTTCATCCATGACATTTGACCTCTAGATTCAACCCATTGCAAAGACCAGGATGAGAGTGAATAAATATCTGTCTGCCCATGAAAGAAATACATTTCTTTGCAATCCACCCCTCTGAAGTGTCCTCGAAATTTCATTTTACCAACCAGTGCGCTTATTATAGGGCACCAGCTCAGCACATTATACATTTTCTTTCAGGCACGTTGTATTATTCCAAGAATCTTATTAATTTCGTCTATGGTTCCTTTATAAATATTGAGAAAGATAAGAGAGCGAAATGTATCGTATAATAGAAAACTATAATAGAAAACTAAATACATTTGTGCGGAAATGTCCCATCATTTATTTATCCAACAAGAGAGAAAAAAGGCATTGCAGGACTTATTGTCTCCTCCTGGGAATCTAATTTGCTCAATAATTCAAAAGCAAAACGGGTGTCTGTAAATTTCAGGAACGAAATTGTAGATAATAAAACATCACACTTCCTCTGTCACTCTTCCAAAATGACATTGTCAGTACTTCACCGCCCCAATTAAAACGGTGCTATTTATGGTATAACAACCAGCTCCCAACTTAATTTCGAAGTCTGTCTTCCACAAAACCATTGGAATTACGTGATTAGCGTTGTGGATTGAAAAGAAATGGAAGGCAGATGGCAAAAGAAGACCATCATGTTTTTATTTTACCATAAAATAAGAACCAGCTGTGCCAGTGTCAGTGTGTTTTTTTCACCCATCCATGACTCTCACCAACTCAATACATCTTTATGGTAAGTCAAATCCACACCAAAGTACGTGGATTTTATTATGTAGGAAACGGGGCTGACTTAAATGTACATGGGGTTCTGTTTATGACCCTTAAAGTGAGACACCTCCTTCAGGACGACACTGAGCGCCGTTAAGTGCTTCATTAGTTTGAGGCGTCTGCGATCCTGGCAGTTTATTTTCCTGTCACAAATCCGCCGCTGTCAATTCAGGACACTGTTTATGCAAACCCCCCCCCCCCCCCCCCCCCTCGACCCCCCCCCCCCAGACCGGCGGGGGAGATCAAGGCATAGTGGCGTCCGGACAGGATGGTTGTTTTCTCGCCCGCGGCGACCAGCTACTTGGCTTCAGATGTTCCGCTCTCGTCTCAAAATGCAGCACCCGAGGCGCGGTATGTGCATCGCAGAGTAGTGTGACTCACTCAGCGGTTCCCCCTTTCAGACTAGTCCACGGCGGCACGGCGGCTCCCCGTGGTGGAGGCCGCACGCCGGCGCTCCGAGCGGACGCCCCTCGGCGGCGGTTTGGCCCTTACGGACTTGTCGGATCAAGGCTTTTCCCTGAGGCCTCTCCACTCGCGCTCGCTCTCGTTGAAGTTTGCAAACCCGTGACCTTTGTCATCAACATGGTGACCCCCCCCCGGCGGGCTGGATGTCGCCCCGCGGGCCGCGAGTTGTGCTCCACCCGGTCCAAACGCGTAGGAACACAAACTGTCGAGCGGCGAACGCAGAGCCGGAGTAAGTTGCGGAATAAAGATGTCAGTAACCCCTTTGAAGACATGGCAACATGTATTGATCATCGTAATGACCGTTTATCACATATATGGATGAAATGAGCTCACTGAAAGGGGCCCACTCTGTACGAGGAAGGATGGATAAGTGCGGGACGAAGGATACAAAAAGGGCAAATGTAGGAATGAACTGGAGCGTTGCCATATGTCTGGAGAAACTGTTCCACTGCCCGACTTGTTCTGTTGTGAACTTAAATCTTGTGGGGTTTTTTTTTCATCTTTAATCATTTTCCCATGCAATTGTGTTTGTTTTGTATAATTTATTATTCATTTTGTACTTTACCTGGTACTTCACGAGCCCAAACAAAGAAATCCGAAAGAAGACATGATTATGCACCGAGCTAAAAACAAAAGGAAAAGGACTTTTATTTATTTATAATGATATAACTGTGTTCAAAATCGTTTGACATTTGATTTTCTTCCCTTTACGCAGTTTCGATGTAAAAGGGAGCTCAAGCGAGGGCCCTGACAGAATGGGATCAACCGAGAACCAATTTATGTGGCGGAGTGGAGATCTGTCTAGTCTCTGCCTCTTCCCACTCTGCCCAGCCCGTGGTAATTTAATGGAATACCCATCCAATTAACATAAGAACATCAACAAGCTTCTTTCACCGCCTTCTTAATTGTGTTTTCCAGGCACTCGTGAGTCATATTGAAATAGAAAAATGCAGCAACAAAAAAGTCTTGAGGTGTATGCCTCATAAGAATTCAGGAGACCTGGCACTCTTCTCAGGCCCTTTCCCTTGTTTTCAAAACCTTGTTCCTGGCTGTGTTGTGAAAAGCAATAACAGCCATTTGTTGGCATGCTTTTTTACTGCAGCGCTAACCGAATTCTAGCCAATGCAAAAGTGGGACATCAAAAGGTGCGTTCCTCGCTCCAGCCCCTCCACGTGGGTGAGATGTCCTTCTCCATCGAGGAGAGAGCGGGCCGCATTGTGAGCATTGTCAAGGATGTCTTTGTCAATTCTTCAATTGGAGGCCGCAGGAATAGAAACAAGTCAAAAGTGAGGTGAGAAAAAGGTGTGTTGCAGCGTGCCGCGGTTCGGCTGTAGTTGATGTCCTAGAGCGCTGACGTGTCCCTTTGCATTCTCCTAATCCTCCCCCCCCCCCCCTAAACTTGCTCTATGTAGTCGTGATGTGAAATGGCAAAAAAGCAAGCTTCACCTTCAATGTTGGTCCTGGCCATACACAGTGGAAGGCTGCGGCGAGGCGCAATGACTGATGGGTAATCGTGTAGCTTGTAGAAGTGAAGCTTCGTCGCTCTGAGCGCCTTCTGAGCGGGAAAGGACGAAGCCACGGGGGCTTCTGTCAGCGGCCCGTTCACCTCACGGAGCGCCGGTGGGGCCGCGCCCCAGAGGCCCGCCCCGCCCCAGAGGCCCGCCCCGCCCCAGAGGCCCGCCCCCCCAGCTTGTGATGCTTCCCAGCTGCGTGTCTATCTCTGGACCCCACTTACCTCATGCAGCACACATCGGTAACCGGTTCATCAAAGGATAAAACCCCACGTGTGAACTCCGTTGGGCTCCGTACCAACTGTGTTTCTTGATCTTTCTCTTTTCTCCGGAGCCAAGAGGATTGCACCACCATGTGTGTGTGTGTGTGTGTTTGTTTTAGCTGTGCCTGTGTGTGTGAGATCACTCCTCCGGGGACAATCTGTGTGCGTTGAGAAAGACGTTGTTGTTGCTTTCGACCTCCGAGTGAAACTGTGGAGGGGAAACTATTCATGTTTAGTTGTTGCTGGGGAAAAACAGTTTTACTTCAGACAGTTTAAAGGCTCTTTGACCGGAATAAATGTTGCAATCTCCTAATCTCTTATCATAGGAGAAATAGAAGGAAGATTGGACTCCAGAAGACACAGACCTCCTGAAGCTTATTCGTTGTTCCTGCCGGTCCCCCGTGCACGTTGGGGCCATTTAATTTGTGTGTGTTTGTCAAAAGGCCGTACTTCCTTTTTAATGTAATGGTTTCATGCCATCTGAAGCTTGACCTTCATATTGCTGCGAGGCTCTCTCTTTGGCAGACCAGAGGCCTTTAAGTGGCAGATCAAAGATATGGAGCATTTTATAGTGCAGAGACCTGGGGAGGGTTTGTCATACAAGGCGCGTGATGAGTCATCACACAGCGTCTGCACCCTTTTACTTTTCCAACTGGTCACCATCGCTCTCGTGAATAGAACCTGACCAGCATTGGCGTGAAGAGGTCCTACTGATGACTGCACTTTAGCCCGGGGCAGGATGGAAGGACTCGCCAAATCTGAAAATCATTTGAGAGCAAAAGTACAAAAGACATCCTTTTCTCCTCCTACGGTGGAATAACGTAATTTATACAAACGTCAGTGAAAGGTCCACCCTCTTTTGTGTAATATATATATATATAATGTTGCACTACAGCCCTATTCACCCAGACTAGAATTAGCTCAGGACCTCTAGTAATCTGTAATGACATTTATTGTAGAGCATTTTTATGGCATTAAAGCAGTTAGGAAGTTGATTGGTATTAATATTGTTGTTGTAGTTGGAATCATCTTAATTTCATGCAGATTTATTAAGGAAAAATTCCCTTATTCTCTAAAAGAAAAGTCCACTGAGTCTTGTCTTTTAAGTCACACACACACACACACACGCTGCATGTTAGCTTGATAAGTTTTCCCACAAATATCTTTGATTTGTTTGGTGGAGTATCTTTTATATTCCGTGAAACGTGTGCCTGTCATCACATCCGTTGCTTTGCAGGATGTCAGTTCGACATCATCGTCATCATCATTATCTCCATCCTCACTCCGATGTCAACAGGATTCACAGCTCATTACACACACGTCAATGTTCGTGTAATTGTGAGTGTGTGTGTGTGTGTGTTTGGTGTTAATGTCAAACAATACTGTACCAGCAGTCTAGTAACTGACTAATTAAGATCATAATGCCATCCCGGGGATGATCGTTTAAATTAAGAAGCGATCCACAGCTGACCCCCCAGATGTGTTGATGAGTCAAATCTGCTGCAGCATTCTGAAGCTACCCGAAGGTAAACGGACCCTCCTGTCTCAGCGTGGCCTCCCATTGATTATCCCTAAATGTCAGCTGTCCAGTCGGCGCTGAAAAGGCCATCGAGCCGACGCGCCTCGGTGCCCAACGCCACGGGCTCGAATGTCCGCCGGCGGCCTGCGAGCGGGGGACAGCGTGGACGAGTAGTCTACCGGGTGAAACAAAGTGACGTTCACCCTCCATTCAGATGCAAATGAGTTCATTCAATTCAGTGCATCACAGGTCCTGACGCTTGATGTTCCTGGGATGCACTTGTTGTGAGGGGCTGAATTTCCGTGGTGATTGGCGGCTCTAATAACAGTCGTGGTGACCTCTCTCGGCGGGGAGCAGGAAATTGGATAAGAGGTGCTCACTTAATACACTACCATTAAGAGCTCGAACAAAAAGCGCTTTGTGGAAAGCAACGGCAGCCTGATCCAATCCCAGGAACGCCGCGCTCTCGGGTGGTTTTTCGTTGCTTTGGTTATATTTCGTATTCCCCTGGCTCTTGTGTCCCATATTCACTTCACTTCCCTTCCTTGGATGTTTTCCTTCCCGTGTGATTGAGCGCCCTCGATTGAATCCTCCTGTGCTTGGAGCTCCCGGTGTATTTCAGCCATGTGTGTCCCCCCGTCACATTGTCGGCTTGTTCATCAGTTTTTCTTTCCCAGCGATGCCCAACTTAGTCCCCATGTTTTTCAGACTTTTCTTTTCTTTCACTTCCTCCCCAAAGCTTGTTACGTTAACTTCAGCTGGAAGCCTGATTTGCCTTCATTTGAGACAAAGCTCATTAAAAGTTCTTTCTAGGCAACTTAATTCTCTGGTATGGTTCCGGCACTAGAGTCTTATTCCTCACCCTCTCAAGCAAAACTCTAAACTGAGTGAAAAACAAATACTTTTTACAGAGGAAGCCTGAGGTGCAATGTATAAAAGCATATTGCTACATCCAGGTTACACAGAGCTTTGTATATCCGTTAATCTGAGCTAAGATTCTCAGTGGCTATTTGGAGAATAGATTTCACAGTCCTCCTGTTTGCCGATCTGCACCTGCCAGGCAACAAGAAAATTGGGGTCGACCCGACACTCGAGCGACGCGCTGTGCAACACCGCGGCTCATCTGTGTCTTCATAGTCAGGCTTCGGCCTGCACGGGGCGATACTTTTGGAGGTTGAGACCGCAGCCTCGTTCCTCATGCCTTCTGAATAGCTCACCCTGGATCCATCCATTGTTGCTCCGGTCCGGTGAGTGTGAGCGTGAACCGGCTTTGACGCCACACCGACCCGGTGAATCGGCATTTGTCTTCATAACACGACTGCCAACTTGTTTCGAAATGTCAGAAAGCCAAATGTCCACGGGATCAATATGAGATGTCCTTTTGATAGACGGATTAACAGAGTCTGACACAAACAGACAGCAATTTAGTGCCGATCCAGGGCATCAGATCAGATTTCATCACATGTGGAGGGAAGAGGTGAGATGGAAGACATGGCTGCATCGTGGTATCGGAGCTAAAGAAGGTCTCCAAACACTGCCTTCCCTTTATCCTAGAATAAAACTATTTTGATTGTAAAATAGAATATTAGTTAGGTTAGTTTTCCTCCGAGATCAAATAGATTGAGCTCTCGGTCAACTGTCAGATTGTGTGTGTGTGTGTGTGCGTGTGTGTGTGTGCGCACTATAAGCTTTAGTGTTTGAAAGTGAGTTTTGACAGATGCTAAGCAGTTGCCACATCGACTCTAATTTTTTGCCTCTTTTTCAACTCCCGCCTTCCTCGTCAAACTGCGACGTGTCCTCAGAGACGGGTCCTCAGAGACGGGTCCTCAGAGACGTCTCTGCCGCCGCAGCGTTCACACGGAATGAATCGCAGAAACATCAGATGGATTCAGCCCTTAAATGTTTTTGGGCTAAAGCTGAAAGCGTGAAGATCTGCACTATGGGCGTTATTTCTTCAGGCACCAAGAAGTGTGGGAGAAAACATGAATCAGTTGGCCGGTGAAAATTTAAGTAAAACGCACCAAAATTGGATTACTTGAATATATTTTAACCATTTCTCTGTGGGCTGTTTCATATTTTCGAGGTAAAAATCAGCACAATGTTATCAGAGAAACAGTTTAAGACAGCGGCCAATAAAAATGTTGGCATTGTTTTTTTATTTCACCTCCAGCTGGGACATTGTGTAAATCCGTGATCTGGTAAAGTAAATAGTTTGTGATTTTGCTTGTTATCGCATTTCTAAATAGTTTTTCTGGTTCATTTGAACCCAATCGTAGTTCACTGCACACACCTGGCGAATGTTGGAGGCCTTGGCGTGGGATCGCGGCGGCCCGGGACCCAGCTGCGTGACTCTTGGCCAGGAATGTCACCCTCTCTGGCGGGGGTGTGGATCGGTACCCACGGAGCTTCTGGAACCAACGTCCCTGTGACTGGTGTTTTCTCTGAAGTTGTCACACCTCACGTGTGCGACCATGGGAAGCCCCTGAGGATTGGGAGACTCTGAACCCGAGTGGTGCCCTGCTGCTGTACGTCTGTGTGCGAGGGCTCGGGCCCTCAGGTGAAGAAAGGAGAAGGACCTGTAAACCCAAGAAATTGTGGCAAAGCGTTTTCCCCTCATCAATGGAATTCTCTGAACACATTTTATTTGTCTTCACGAGAAGGATTTGGAATAAATAATGAGCAGTAATCAGCTTTTCATCTGATGATAATCACGTATAGACGTGTGTCTCTCTCTCTGATACGTTAAGGGATAAAATCCAAGGTATTGGAAGCCTGCTCGTTGCACCTGCACCATCTGAAGTAAGATAATGGAACGTCTCAGATGTGAAAGTTTGATTAAGTAGACTTGAATTGAAGAGAGAGGGAGCGACTTTGTGTGACCACCAGAGCCAAACCGCTGCTGGAGCGCTTTTTTAATGGTGAGCTTGGACCCGCTGATGAAACCGGGTCACGGTTCGTTAGCAAAGGTCCCTGCCAGATGATACGGGGTCAAAGACACACACACACACACACATCCAACTACACACGTATCAGCACACAGTACACAGGGATGGTGTCTTCTTCTCTCAATAACAAGTGCATGCAATGATCATGAAAATAGTGGAAGCGGACAATGATGAGATCATCCAATAATTAGTATTAGTGTTAAGTGTTAGTGTAATAATTATTAAGTATTTACTGCTCTTCCAGCAGCTTGTAAAATACATGCAGGCTGTTTGAACAATATTCTTGGGCAATGTGCAGCGCGTGTGTGTTTGGGACTGAAGGCTGAGTTCAAGTGTCACGCTCCACCGAGCTCGCTGGTGTGAAAATAGAAGACCTATTGTATGTATTGATTCATTCATATCTTCATATTTACATGTATTTGTTTCCTCAGTTATTTATTCCAGTATTAATTTCAATGGCCTATTTATTTATAGAAGTTCATATAATTTGTGATTCAAAGAAAATGCATCATTGAAAACGTTTTCCCTGCTTTTGTGATGTCATGCTTGATGTTTGAAACGATTCCGCCCCAGAATAAGATGAGTGACACACCCAAATCCCCGCTGTTGCAGCCGTCAAATGAGGATCACCTGGGTTCCGTTTGTTCGTAGTGAACTGAGGGGTCAAATCTCACTGATTGAGTCTGCGAGGAAGAGGACGCACGCATATGGCAGCTTTGGGAGGGGGGACTCGGATGCGAGAGACCATCAACGGCCAAGAGAGGAGTCTTAAAAGCCAAGGGGAAGCCGGAGGGCGCTTCTTCGCTCCGATGAGACCAAAATTGACCTTTTTTGGCCAGAAGCCGTCTTCATTTACATTCCCTCCACACGGTGGAGTTTTGCACGGATTTACCGGCTTATGATGGAACCGGGTAATCGTGGAGGAAAACCTGGATGCTTTCTGCCAGCAAAACCTGTGACTTTGGAATAGACTCAGCCCCAGTATGAGGCCTCAGCTACAAAGGAATTGCCTCAAAACAATATGTTGATGTCCTGGAGGGACGTAGGAGGGGGTCCAGATGTCAATCACATTGGGTGTGCAGCTGCATCTTCTTCTCTGCTAAAGTGATTCCGCCCCTCAAGTTGCATTTAAAGACTTAATCTGTTGAGGAGAAGAAGAAAAAAAAGCTCGTAGAGACGCATCGGCTCAGACTGGAGGCTGTAATGTCTGCCCAAGCTCCATCTATTCAAAATCTATCTTGGAGGTGGTTGATAAATTATGTTAAGAAGCACTTTTGGATTTGATTTTTGTCATATTTACATGATTTCTACACAGTCCTTGTTTGTCTCAATGCACCCACATCCTGATATGAAAATGTATCAGGATGGTAAACGGGCCTCAACAGAATTTTTGAAATAACAAAACCCCAAATATTAGTTTGCGACAACCCTTAATTGTTTGCAACTACTGCAATTGGGAAATCAGTAAAAAAAAAACTGGAAACCTACGTCGTTCCTTTTCCCCCTGGAATCGTCTTGTCGCATGTGAAAAATGAATCAAGTGTACCTACTATTCAGAAAGCTTGAATTGATTTCCAAGAATACACGGGGAGAACATTCTGTGCGCTGTGACGCACACCAGCTCCCCCGGCACTTAACCTGTGACCCCTGCAGGAATGGAGATGTTGCAACCCACGACTGGGAGGAAATGGGGGAATGTTTTTGTTTTTTTTAAGTCCATTACATGTAAGGCATTACTCAGCCACTGGTTTGCTGTGGAATGCACTGTGTTTTCATCCGGCTGCCCATTTTCTGAGCCGCTGGTTCATCGCCCGTGTTGCTGTGTGTCTGTTTTCCTCAGATACTGGCGGACATGAAATCATGCTGATAGGATCTTTTAATTTGTTGCGGCTGCTTGTTTGGTCACCTAATGGTGTTGTGCTTTGGGACGGAACTGATTTTCTGTTTTTGTTCTCCCCAGGAAATTAAACAAACTTTTTAAAGCATTGCATTGTACAAAAAAAAAAAAAAGCTGCTGCTGCTGTGCTCACGAGGTGCAAGAATCCAAATCGATTCCAATATTAAATTGTTTCTCAAGTTAAGGCGAGTGTTTTTACACAAAGGTTTTAGCTCCCATTCTTCTTCTTTGAGTGCAAATCTGAGAACAAACAAGTCGCTTTGCATAAAAGCGTCTGCTAAATGGCGCGTAATGTAATGTAAAGTAAAGAGGACAACTGTCACGACTAAGCAGGAAACCAGGGGAACCATACGATGAGCTTGATTGAAACCCCCCCCCCCCCCCCCCCCCCGTCGTCTCTCTCCACAGGGCGTAGGGGCGGACCCCCACATCGCGCTGGCCCTCCCCCCCCAATCCAAGCTGGACAAAGAGAGAGCGGACGAGCCGTCGTTCCAGCTGCTGGACTCTGATGAGATGACCATCCGGATAGGTAGAGCTGCACCTCTCTCAGGCAAGCCTCCCTTCATATACCCACATCGACGAAAGCTGGCCGTGTACCACGGGGGGGGGGGGGGCACTGTAGTCCCTCTTTCCAGTTGTAGGCACGAAGGGGGGACTGCATTGGCTCCCGCCAACTCACGTGGAGCTTCTCCGATGGCTTCTTTCCACTCTTCACATCTGTCTGTGGTCCCTTTCTGTCACTGCCTGTCCACCTGCGACACTTAATTGGGTCTTTCGATCTGGATGCTTGCAAGCGTGTTCTCCTTCATATTAATTTTCGGCTGCTTAGTGACACACACACACACACACACACACCGTAATGATCGCTTGTTTAGACTTCGGCTGCCCTGGATAGAAGTCATCCGTCCGTAAGATTTGACACATGACTAACGGTGACGCTGAGGAGGAGGAGGATGTTACAGCGAGATGGGTACACCTCCTCATGTATGCAGATGATTTATTATTGCATCACTCGTGGAAAAGGTCCCAATGGGCAGATAAACGAAAGAAATCTATTCAAGAACATACGAGAGAACACACAAAATATAAAATGGCATTTGAAGAAAACAACAATCCATTTCAGTTTTATTATTGTAATATAAATAGTTGTATCAATGATGGTGATGATACCTCATACAACATCTCTGAATGTATTACTATTATGGGAATTTAAATACACAATGATGAGTGACCATGGAGTAACGTCGGTAAAAGCCCTTTACCATACAATCACAGACTGTGGAAACCAGTTTCTGTGTCCCACCAGCGCCCCTCCTGCGTTGTTGTCTCACACTTATGTAAAGTATGTTTTTTGGCCCGTCCCAGGAGTAAAACATGAACACAGCAGGCCCAGTGGAATTAACGATGGCTCCGTTCCAGTAAAGTGTTCCCAAAGCCACGTTAGTGATCCAGCACACGCGGTAGCAACTTTGTGTAAAGGTTAATTCATGCAGACACGGGACAGTTTCATAGCAACCCGAAACAAGGCTAATCAAACAACACAGCCCGAGGACTGGGTTTTTAATTTCTCCGCGTCCGTGTACAAAAGGCTGGTGTCTGAGACGTTTTTATCCTGAGATTTTGAAATGAGGAAAACAAAGCTTACGGACCGTTTGGTCACACAGAAAAGGACTGAAAGGCGGTGGTCACGAGCAGATAGATGTGGATTCTTCCAAATAAGCTTCAACTCAAACATTGACAAAAAGAACCAGTTGCCTGCGGAGGAATAGGTGTGTTTACTGGGATGTTAGACACCTCCTGCCGACCACACGTTGAATTCACTCTGGCTTCCACGGATACGTTACAAATTCATGGGCTCCCCCCGTGGCGCGCCGGAGGGCAGAGGCAACGCGGCAAACAGACCCAATACAATGTACATATGTGCTGGTATAGTTCAACATAAACAGCATTTCGCCAGAAGGTCATTTATCTTTTTACGTGCCTGCAGTTAGTGCATGTGTCCATCTGAAGAGGTAGGGGTTATTCAGGTTATAGCTTGGCATATATAGGTGAAACTTTACCGCTCTTGTCATTTATTTTAACAATGGGCTGGTGATTTTCAACAGAGGAAAATCAAGTCTTAACCCAACCTTAATTGTAGAAGCGGAATATAATTGGTGCAAGGACACGTTTTTCAGATGTCAACATGTCTCCAGCTGGCTTTTTTTCTGTTAAAGGTTCCTGCAAATGCACTTGACCAATTTTATTTTTTGTTCGTAAAGTATTGCAATTGTCATCATCCATCATATCGTAAAAAAAATATTTGCATGGTGTCGTCCATCTTTATGAGGCTTTTCTTTCTCATTTGCATCACTTTAAAGCCTTCAAACTAATATTCACAATGACCACTTCACATGAACACAAATCTTCTAGTATTCTCTTTCCCTCAATGTATTTCAGATTTAATTCCTGTTTTAATATATTTCTGCCTTCAAATTATTCTCAATAATTGGTGGTTGGTTGTTGATTTCAAAATGCTGGATTAATTTGGGGTTATTTCCTTTCCCCGTCCTCCTTTTCAAGTGCTCTCTGGGGTTGGAATGCTTTGCTCTCAAGCAGCAGTCGTTGCTTTCCCAGCCATCACAGAAGATTAAAGTAAAACTCCCATTATTTTGGACCTTCAGATGTGTGGTATATGAATGTGGATGTTTTGTGTTGCCTTCTTTTTCTGCCTTTCTGTTCCTACAAAACAGCTCTAAAGGAGTCCTTCTCAGCTCAATCCATGGAAAAAGGTCACGAACTGCCATTTTCACGAGCAAATACGATGTTCACGTGCAACCCGAGATGCAAAAGAAATGGTCTTATTTGGTTCCAGCTGCTGCTGGAGATGGTGCTCGTTCGTCGACATGTGAGTGGTGGAGCGCAGCTATAGGGGCTATATTGAGCTTTGAATGTTGAATAGAAAAGCTTTTATTAAAGGGAAGAGGGGAAAAAAAGGACTCTGGCCCTGGTTCGGTTTGAGTGCTCCTGGCCATCGGCGAGGAGTAGGTGATGAGCTGAAAATTGACGATCAAGTAATTGTCTTTAAATAGATTCTTTTATGTAAAAAAAAAAAAACATACATTCATACATTAAACACACTATAGTCCTTCTAGTCTGTTCTATACGTGTTTTGTAAGCTAACATTTAAACAGGATCTGTTTGTTATTTCCAATATCATTATTTCATTAATGTTGAATAAATGAGTGCTTTCCCTCCTGCTGCTCTCCGGCTATTTGAAGTGACGAGCTTGTAGTGAAGCATGGATTCACACGCGCACGCTCCAAAGCATTCCGGTTCCTTCTCATACTTAATGCACGGCGTCTTAAATCATTCAGTCAGCATTAGGAGGAATCAAAGCGTGCCTTTAGGCGTTCTGTTCACTTATGTCCTCAGACTGATTTTTCACAAGCATAAAGTGACAAAAGAGAATGGATTGGAATTTCTCAGTGCATGCTGAGCAGACCGATACTGTGCCGAATACCAGTCTCCATATTACTACGTATGTCACCTAGTGGAATTCAATAATTCATCTGGGGTTGTTTTCCAGGCTTTGAGGCAAAGATCACATGACCTATCTTTGTGATGAGCACCTCACATCATATATCTGGAATCGTTTTATTAAGACGAGGAAGGCAGGAATCCGACACACTGGAAGGAATTGGAGGGATGGTTTCTAGCTCAATTTGTAAATCTGTGTGTGAGCTTTACAAATAATTAACTACCTATGGATTTGATCTTTAAAGATCTGTTTGATCTAAAAAGAAAAAAGGGCTCATTCAGCAGCAGATATCTACACGCGCTTCCCTGCTTGCATACACACTTTGGCTTTGTTTTGACCCACCTCGAGGAGGGCAGATAACGGGGATGTTATGTTCCTTTTCATTAAAGAGCTGTGTAAGCAGTACTTGAGATGGAAAGTGCAGAGAACGTCCAATGCACAATGTTACATTGTGGCCCAGTTGCTTCTCTACGACCATTAGTCTAGAAAGCGCTAACCCAAAGTGGAGTAGGACATGTGTTTGTCAGGTTGGATTTAGTATCATAAAGGATGCACCGATCTACCAGTTCATCTCACCAAAGAAGTTCCTCAGGAAACATTTGCAGAGGATATTATTGGATGAATTTGAGACCTGGTTTGATAATATCCATCCATTGTTAAAGGCTGTGGTTTCTGTCAAGCTCCAGTTTATTGATATAGGAACATTGGAGGCAAACTAACTTAATCAAAAGAATTCCTATGCTGGGTCTGACAATGTCACACCGATGCCTAGTAGGACTCAATGATGTAGCGATGATATTCAGATTACCTGAAACCTGACTGGTTGGGATGGCAGTAATTCTCTTCTGGTTTGAGTGAAGCTCTTCCCCTTCGTACGGACACGTCAGCGAACCGTCAGTAGCCGGGCTTTTGATCAGAGCTGCCAACAGGAAAAATCCTAACTGTGGCATCCAGCTGCTGGGTTTTGAGCCTCAGACGTCACACTGACAAGGAAATAATCTTTCGTGGGTACATTTTTGAAGATGATTGAAGATGATTGCATTACACGGGGTTCCGTACTGAAAATGGCAAAAAAAAAAAAACATGTGTTTCTGCTGCAGAGGAACTGATGTGTTCATGGCAACAGTGTTTCTTAACTATTTTTTTTTTTTTTACATGCCCGCTGTGTCAAACCTCAATGCTGTGTTGGGTTTAATAAGGGAAGGGGTCGTATGTCAAGGCGGCACTAGACTCCCAGCGGGGTTCCTTCACATATTGAAGGCTGTTTGGCTTGTTTGGGCTCTATTGTCTACTCCTTTATGGCTTTTCTTTGATGACAAATGAAAAACAAAAGCAAGTTTGTTTCACTGGTGACCTAAAGTGTTCATCACGGCCGCAGTGAGTCCAGAAGCTTAACTTCTTCTGGATCTGTTAAAGCCGCCACCGCCATTAATGACACGCGTCAAAATAAGGGGGCCGGTAAAGATTTTATATTTCACGTATAACCACAACTTTAACATTTTAAATCGGAAGAAATATCCCAATTGGATCAGATCTTTGTAAGAAGCATAAGACGCGGCTACAGCAGTGGAGCATCCCTTTGTAGAAGTTCTTCCATCGTACGCTTGCACTGGGGTCGGGCGCCAAGCCCTTTGCTGTTGAATTCATTTCGTAGACATTATTTCCCCTTTTTTTCAGCGAGCGTAACAGTTTGGCGAAGGAACGTAATTGTGCTTTTGAAGGTAGGAGATGGCGGCACTCGCGGTGCCGTGCGGACGACGGGTACTTTTGCGTTCCGTGTCGTCGGCGACGGGCTGTGAATCTTTCCACCGGTCGGAGACTCAAACAAACAGCCCTCTCTTTCCCAGGAGAGTCCTCCAAACCCCGGGCTGCCGTCTAATTTCCTGCCGGTGCGTTTCACTCCACGTCATTGCTTTTTGATGAGGGAGGTTATCGCTGCGTCATCTTCTCCTCAGACCCATAAGATCTGGGGAGGCTGGTTTGAAATCTCTCTGACTGATTCGTGTTGCCCCAAATGTGCATCTGTTGTCCTGTATTATTGATGCCCCTTGTTCTGAGACTCCTTTTTTGTTATGATTCCTCTGATTCAAGCTGCCACACAGATTTAAAGAGACACTTAAAACCGTGCTCTTGTTTTTGTACTTTTATCCAATATAGTTCGCTGGTTTCTGCACAGCATTATGTCTCGCTCACTACTTTTTATACGTATTTTATAGCCACGGGTGGCCCTATCAATTTAACATTATAGATAATAATCGTATAGTAATAATAAATGATAGTAAATGATAGTATATTCTTTATTATATCTGTAAATCAGCTGCAGTTTGATGAACGTCGTTGCTTGGAGGGTCTTCTCCTCATATGTGATATTCAGTTAATATAGTACTAATATAATGCCATCATAAGTTACCGTCCCAGAGCTTTACGGGTGTGCGGGGGCCATTCGACCCCACTGGACATCCCTGGCTGGATTGGGTTTTTTTCCGATTTGTATGATCACAGGTCTGAGTAAGAAACCACCTCAAGTTATTGTAGGAGAACTTTACTCGACACCCAATTATTAAACGGGACATTTCTCAAATTGTTGGAGCAGGAGCAGAGTTGACGCACATACAAGGCATGCATCGAGGCTACTCGAAGGATCCCTGCCCTGGCGTTCAAATTAGATGGTTGAAGACAATAAACATTCTAAGAAGGTCCAGCTCATCTGCTACAGAGACGGCTGAAATGTATGATTTTATTCAGTGGTAGAAAGACCTTTTCTCTCAAGATGCAGTTGTAGGGATCAGCACCACAAGTGTTACTGCTGCTCGCATTCTAGTCTGAGTACATGTTGCATGCTGACATTTCAACCTGATATACTTACAACGGCACTGAGGCAGGCGAGAACAGCATCGGCCAGTGAATGGTTGAATGGTCTGGCCCCCAAAGGCTTTATTTAAATTATTCACATCGGTGGTTGGGGGTTTGGTGGATTCTTATCACGAGCAGCGTATTTTCTAGATCTTGGCCAAAAGCGGGAGGGAGCTTTTCATAAAACGGTTTAAGCCCTAATCTGTCTTCTCGACAGAAATGGTACGTTTCTTAGATTTCGTTGTGAGAGAGAAACAATTGCTGCGCAGGGGGCAGAGAAGCATCGGTAGAAACAAAAGGACCGCCGAATGCGCGTTGTCTTCGGGGGCTTTTTTCTGTAGATATCCGTTGTGTTTCCTCTGTTCACTGGGTACGAGAGAGCAAAGCAGGCGGCAACAGAACACACAGACGCTGCAGCTGGGGTCCAGTGAGCGGCTGTGGCTTAGGAGGAAGGTGAGAGGCAATGTAGACATGAGGCCGGATAGGAAGCATGGAGGATTTAACGGTGTTCTTCTAAACGTCCTACTGTTGTTCTTTTCTTACACATATCCTACAAAGCGACCAGTGTGCATAACATGTTATGCAAATTACGCTTCATCATTATTCATAGGTTCCATTGTGCATCTTGTAGATCCAGGATTTCCAGGAGAAGTAAATAATAATGAAAAGAATAAAGGCTAAACCGCTTTTAACTGCTTCAGTTTCACCGTGTCAGGGTTACTTGTTCAATTCAAATCAAGGGATTCATTCTTAATGGTATCATTAACACTGGTGCTTTATCTACTATAAAGGTCAGCGATGAGAGTGCAATGCTTCGGGTCCACGTCCTTATTTATTTCTCTGAAATCAAAATCCTTTTGGTCTTCAAAGGGACACGAAATTAAATCAACCTTCACTGACATCGAAAAACCGCTCGTTGCCAGATAGTAATTCTCCCCGGCAGCATTTTGCTTTCTTGTCCGTGTTTGCATGCCCAGTAATTGGCATTTGCAATTTGGTGCTTTTTAAAAGACGGGGGTAAAACACAGCGAGCGTAAGAGTTAGGGAGGATTACAGAGTGAGCAACAGACTGTGCTGCAGATGGACATTTCAAAAGCAGCAACAACAAAAAAACCTAAATAATGAATCAAATGCGAGACCAAATCTGGTGACTGCTTAAACTGTCACGTCCAGAATATGTGGGCAACGAAGGCCGGGTGGATGACATCAGACACTCAATCTGCTCTCGGCGTAGGTATGTTTAGGTCTTCACTCACACGTGCACTGAGGTTACATCCGGGTACCGGGGGAGACGAACGAGGGACACAATAAACATCACATGCTTTCAAATAGATTGAATATTCTAGATGTGCACGTGGTCATGAAGACACCATCTCTCAGTATTCTTTTGTAGTGAGTGATAAGTGGATAGGTTGTCATTTTAAACGGGTTTTTGCATGGTTGGTAGGTTTTAAACTTTTTTTTATTTTTATACGTTAGCAAAATGTGGACCATAAAATGATAAAATGGGATTTGTTAGGGCGTAATAAGGAATGAGAAAAAAAACAATCAACTGAACAAATTCCCACTAAACACCAAATAGAGAGAGGACATAAAAGAGAGTTGACTCAAAGTCAAACTATTCCTTAACTTTCCATAAAAAACACAAATGTAATGGGAACCAGTGGCTCAGTGCAACTGAACAACATTACCATCTATCTAATAAAAAGTTGCAAAACATTCAGATTAACTTTAGCTCTAAATGATATGAGTAAGCTCCATACATCACACAGTGGCTCCAGTCTATTATCAGGCCTATAATGAACATGGTTTGAGATCAAATTGTCCTTTGTCATCCCAGTTTCAAAGCAATTATCAAGCACTGCGTGTTGCTGTCAGAGAAATAATAATGTATGTCTGAGATCAGTTGATATTAATAGCAGAGAGGTATCCAAGGAGACATGACATGACTCACACGGGTAAAAAAAACCCCAGCCAGAACCGAGTCCGAACTTCCAACAGGAATATCCCGTACTCATCACAAAATAAGCATCCGAGCCTATGAATCATAAATGTCCCTTACCTTTGACGTTTTATACAAAATTATGGAATCAATCCGCCTTTTTTTTCCAGATACGCCCTCACAGACAATTTCAGCGCCTTCCGTGCAGATTTGTGTGGTCATGAGTTTCTTTTTTAAGCCAATCGTCACTCTCGAGCGTCATTTTACGCCCTACCCTCCTAGTCGGAGCCAATGGGATCAGACGATTCTAAAAGGTGGTTGAAACGTGCAAATCGGCCAACCGACCTAGGAAAAAAATTCAGATCTTCAGTTTCTCCTCCTTGAGGCCTCTCCCACTTTGTCCCCACTCTTTCAAAGTAAAATGTGTTTTCAGAATGGTATCTCAATGTCTTATAGGGCTTTATACCTTTTTAATGATTTTTCTTAAAATTCGAAGGTTTTTTTTGTGTGTAATATTGGTTTATTTCTTCACCAGTAACATATGAACAGATTTTTATACATCAAAACACTCGCAGGGTTTCCCCTTCATCCTGACAGTAAAGAAATGGTCCAGATAGACAAAGTAGTTCCAGTTATTAGACTTTTTTTCATCATGGTATGCCATTTTCGGAGAGGGGCGAGATCACAAAAGGATCCAGAATGTGACGTTTTGAAGCCTCGATGGACCAGTGGTCTCTGGCGGCAGCTTGCTGTAGGCGAACCCCCCCCCACGAGAGAGCCCCGGGCTTTGGAGCCACTTTTAAATAACGGCCAGATCGGGGCCGGCAGCACAAGAGGAAGCTCTGCTGCATGAACGGGAAAGATTGGCTCATTTTAAGTCAAACAGGACTGTGTATGTGTGTGTGTGTGTGTTTCACACCGCCATGATCAGGGTCTGACAGTTACTCGGCAACACCGGTGGACGGACGCGTGGACGCTTTGCCGTCGACTCTCTGCCTCTCTCTGGCTGTGGCTAGCGGCCCCTTATCGTTCACACGCTGCCACTGTCTGCCGCTCACAGGCTGCCGGCCTGTTAGTGCGTGTTACTGGTATTGGATCACAGGAGGAAGACTGATGGCTCCTTCTCTGAGTGGACTTTGCATCGACATATTCAACGTTGTTACAATAACTAGACAGACACGGCAGGGGATGCATAGTCTATGACACCGCAAAAGTCTGCGCTATATGGAGCCTTTTTTTTTTTGCCACTCCACTCCTCGGTAGGGATGAACCCATAAAACCCCACGTTGTTTGCTAGTACAAAAGCCGGCGAAGATCCGAGCTTAAAGAGATTACTGGTTTAATCCAGAAACACCGCCCCACCGTGATGGCAGCGCTGGATGTTTGCCACCACCGCCCCAACTTAACGAAGGGATCACACGCCAGGGCCGTGCATCTGTCGATGCCATCCGAGTTGCATCTAGTTTCTCCCTCTGTGGTCTGCGTGTGCCAAAGAAAACACTAATCACAAAAGTGCAATTTCATCAAATAAGCCAATTTACCACTTGCCATTATAAGAACAATTAGAGTGCTACAATTTGTTAGTGTTTTCTCTAGTCCAGGTCCAGTCTGAAGCGGTGTGTCTCTAGTTTGAAGGTGTGAAGGCTCTCTGCGGTCCTGATGTCATCAGAGAGCTCGTTCACGCCATTTAGGAGCCGGGACAGCGAAGAGTCGCGATCTCGGTGAGGGAGGAACAAGCAGCTTGGCAGTGTGCGGGTTTGGGACGCTGGGTTCGACCATTACACTCAAAGCGATTGACAAATGACAAATGGTACTGCCCGCATTTTCTCACAACATGTGTTTCTGCGTCCCGTCTCATGTGAACGTTTACCTCTGCCGTTGCTACAACAACGGAAGCAGGAGGATGAACTGACAAAAAGTAATCGTGCCTTTCCGCCTTTGTGCTGCAAAGCAGTTCATACAAAAGTGCCGCTGTTTGGGCTCCCGCACAGAGCGAGCTCGAAATCCATTTTAGACGGGATTTAGAATTGTTTTGACGGCGGCTATCTGCTGTTGTTTACCGTCTCCAAGTTCGTTGTTTGTCAGTGTTGTCGAACTGTCACTTTTGGTCTGAAGCTAACTAAGTGTCTCTAAGTGCTTTTAGGGCTAATGGTGGAATTAGTGTGATTCCACCATCCTAAGCCCAAAAAAGAACAACCAATTAGAGCTGACTGGCACTCAGGAGTTTTTTTTTTTTACTGCATAACTATCCGAGGCACGTACAAAAGCAACAAGAACTGACAACAAGCGTAACCCTGCAAAATGCCATAAGCCAACTTCCACGACGATGCGGAGGGATTGTAAAGTCAGTTTCGAGGTGTACAAACCAAGCGCATGTTGCTCTGCTGTGTTCTTGCTATGGAGGCTCAGGTTCTTTTCTCCTCCTTTTGGTCTTGAATGAGACGAGTGCCGGCAGCCCTCGTGTTGTACGCCATGAATCTGTGTGTTCATGCCCAGATCGAGCCGTGCCTTTACAAAACGAGTGCATTGAATTCATTTCAAAATGACATTTACATGTGTTGGACTTGAATGGGTGTGTGACCGCTGTTGGATTTGGTATTTTCTCAGGTTGAATAATGGCAGCACCATAAACTAATGGGAGAATATGCATTCAAAGGAAGTAGCTTGGAACGGGATGAGACCACAAACCACCATGAAATGATGGCTCTATTGGCTCTGTCATTGGCCAGTGAGTGAGTATCAGCCGGGGGTCACTCGAGCAGCTAGAGTGCTGTTCCCTTCCTCCTCCTTCAGTATCTTTCCTCCGAGCAAAGAACCCCACGCTGCTCCTCCGTCTTCCTTCTAATTGCTCCGTCTTCTTTTGATTTCGCAGCGCAGCAGAAGTTCATCTTTCTCTCTCACCTTCCCCCCCCCCCCCCCCCCCCCCCCTCCGCAGTCTCTCTGCCGCCCCTCTCGTCTGAACTTCATTAAGGCGCGTCGTCGGATCCCTCCGCACCGCGTCTGGCTGTGCTTCTTCTTTTTTTTCTCGACAGAACGTGCTTTCGGCTGCTCCACTGAGCACAACAAATCGGTGGGAGGAGCCTGTGCGGAGTGACCTTTTTAACATGACTCTCGCGCCCCAGAGCTGCTCGGGTCGCGGCAGGTCGTCGGGGGCCGCTCTGATTACACCTGGCAGCCCCCCGGGTCGCCGCCGACGGGCGGCTGGGGGTCACCGGCTAAAAAGAGGAAGCGCGTCCCGAGGTCTGCTTTGTCAGGTTTGCCAAGTGGAATGGGCTCAGGTGTTGCCACGTGTCAGGTGTGCAGTGGGAAATTGGCAGAGAAGCCTTTTTGGTGCACTCGTTACCAAGCAGACGGGAACATTGTGTCTCACAGGTTTGCCCTTTGCACACGTGTCACACAGCAGGAGATTGTCTGCGTCCGACGCGTTCTCACCCAGAGGAAACACTCAGGAGGACACGACGCCATGCAGGACGTGTCCCTAAATCTACTGCGCTCTGCAGTTAGACATTACAGTCTAAGTCATCCCCACATATTTACTGTGTGATGAGTTACAAAAGATCCGCTAGAACAAATAAAGAAACGGAACAGATCGACCAATCAAAGTTCTTCGTGTCGGATGACCAGTGTCGTCGAAAGGGCATTGCTGAGGCAAGTTAGAGATCCACATAAAAGGAGAATAAAGCTGGAGAGGCGGCATGAGCGGAGCCGCCACCTCTGTCTCACCGCGGCCTGTTGTCAGGCAGGGTCACCCGAGCCAATCTCATTCCACCGATTCAATGTTTTTTGTGTTGTCAAGGTAACCGCAGCCGACATGAGTGGCTGGAGCTCGAGTCCAGGACTAATTTGACAGTGTTTGGCTGGTGATAAATCTGTGACTGTTGACACTGCTGTTCATTAGCAGAGCCGATGTCGCGGGCCGCTGCTCCTGACGGTGTCCATGTGGGAGAGCGCATTCACACATGCAAATTATTGGATGTCTGATACAGCAAAAGGGACTAAAATGCATATAATTGTCCTGGTCCAAAAAACACAATTGGCCACAAAAAGCCCCAGACAGGATGTCCACATACGCTTGTTCCCTCTTTGTTTGTTTGGAATTGATTCTACGTTCGCTAGAATCGATTGTACCTCTCCTCGGGAGCCCAACGTGTTCAATAATAAGAATGACGCAGAAAGCGAGGACAGAGCTGTGTGGGAGAAACGTGACCGACAAGAACCCGAGATGAAGAAGGAGGACATGGAGGGGGGGACGGGGGACGGGGGATTATTGAGGGGTGTTGAGGAGAAGGAAATGATGGATTTAGGGTCAGCAGGCCTGTGCCAGAGAGAGGCAGGAAAGCCTTTCACTTGGGTATTCTGGAGGTGCAAATCCTAATCAGCACTTTGGGGGGGGGGGTGGCGGCTATGGGGAGAGAGAGGAAGAGACACTGAGTCAGAGAGTGTGTGTGAGGGAGAGAACGCATGGGGGGGACGTGGCAGGAAAGTGGATGAGGATGCTTCCTTTAATAGATAAGTAGGAAGACATGAAATATTCCATGAAAATAATCCCTGTCAAGGAGAACGTGCGCGACTCCAAGGTCAGTGAGATGCTTCCACTTCAGAATGTTAATCATCTCAACAGAGTGTTTCCACCCACCTGTCAATCAAAGTAACGGGCTGTGCTGTTTTTTGGAGGCGACCGAAAAATAAGCTCCTGTGTGTGTGTGTGTGTGTGTGTGTGTGTGTGTGTGCGCGCGTGCAAGCAACATGGATGTACCTTCCATCCTGTCTTCATCAAAGTGTGTCAGTAATGTAAATCCCAGCTACTGCCTCGACCCCCTTGTAGTAATTAACTTCCTGAGATTGCAGATGACATTCGTTCACCGACTTTGCTTGATGGCGAGGAGGAGGAGGCCGCCATTGACGTTATACACCAAGCGCGGGTCGAAAGCACGAGTCTGTCAGCCATCCACGCTCCATTCACCGGCCTAGTGAGAAGAAGCCAGACAAACATGAGGCAAATTCACCAAATCCCAAGGGGGAGAAGAACGACTACTATACAAATGAAAGCAAACACGTGCTGCTGTTATTGACAAGGTGAAGTAGATGGACTTTGAATAGTTTAGCGTTGATGGAGAGGCTGGAAAAAGGATCTTACCTGCAGTATTGTGCCATCTCTCTTTCATCAAATAGCCCCCTAACGAAGGTTTAATGAACCTTAAAGGTCCCCCAAGCAAGCAGCCTTGTGCTTTCATCAAATAAGAAATCTGGATTTAAAAAACAGTGGAGGTGGACAATGTCGATAAACCTTAGCTCAAGTGATTTTTATTGCAGTGTTTTTGCAAATGCTGCTAAAATTACTGACTTTACAAATGGGGGGTACAAGACTAATTGAATCATTATTTAGATACGGTGGTGGGACAATATCTCTGTTATCTTAACAACCTGGAAAAACAATTTAAAATAATTACCCTGGATGCCGTTTAAAGCTACGGAGACTTTAGGAGCTAATTTTTTTATTTTACCATGCCAGGTTTAGAGATAATAGAAGAAAAAATAACGAGGCCAGTGCCCGGTACGTCCAATCCCACTGTATCCTTGAGCTCCATTGTTGTCCTTTGACACGTCTTCCCTGTTTTTAACCCCCCCCCTCCCCCCCAGCAGGAGCCTTGGAACAGGCTCAGTAGCCGTGGTAATATTGACTTTCCTCAGGACACAACGCTGATCTGTTGACATTCAGAGAGTCCCAACCGATGTCCCGAGCTCAGGTGGTGTGTCCCCCACCGCTGTGTGTGTGTGTGTGTGTGTGTGGCGTCTCATCAGGATTCGCTGCGTCTCCAGTCCACCTTTACACCGTCGTCCCTCCGCGCCGGCAGCAGCCGTGACGGGAGGGATTATGTGTCGCTCTGCCCTTCTGCCTAAATGTCTGCGCCGTTGTTTTTGCGAGCGCAGTGTCTCAGAAACGCCACCAGGGGCTTCCTCTGGCACAGGCCTGGCCTTTGACTCGAGACGAATTAATTCTTGGGATTTTATTTTATGAAGCGACAACTTGTTGATTAAATGTTTTCACAGTTTGGTGGACGACACATCTAAGTCCTTGACTATTTATCGTTTAAAGTTAAACCACTGCCACAGGGTGCCAAGTCAGTGAATACATCAATACCAATGTGTTTTCTCCACCCATAACCCGTCCGATGGCTAAACACCTTTAAATCCATTCCCAATGGAGGCGTTGTTCGAGGCATTGTTTTGCCTCTGCAGCTGATTATGAAACGTGTTGTGGGTGCACAGACTTCGGGACCAACGTATTCAGTAGACTGGGATGAGTTGACCTCAAGATCCATACAACTTGATAAAAGTTACTTATGAGCAAGAAATGAAAATATTGGTGCGGCTGCCCACCGATTTAAGTCCGCCTGATAATGAGTACCTGTGAGAGAGGAAGCGGACTGTGGTAGTCTTTGATGAGTGCCTCCCCGCAATAATAGCAATAATCCACATCATGTAACCTTTGCTATAATTAGATTATTCCAATTTATAGCTGCTTACACGGTAAAAGGAGACAATTGGAATGTGGTGATAGAGGTTGATGCTTGTGAGGAGAATAGAAAGGGGGGGGGTGTTTGGAGGCAGACGGTGTTTAGATCGGTCAGGTTTCAGGTAAAAGAGTCCGCAGTGGTTCCACCGCGATGATGAGATGTTTAATTATGGTCAATTAGGAAAAGGATACCTTTAAAAGGCAATTAGAACTGATTGGATTTTAAGAACTGAAAGTTTTTTTTGCATTGTTTTATAAGTGCCTCCAATTAAATATATTAAGAAATGTATCACATTATTAGCTGTGCTGTAATCAAAAAGAGGAGGAACTTGGTGAATCTTGATGAAATCACTGAATATCAGAGTAGCATCAGACAGAATCTAAAACACGACATGCATTCAGTCCTTTCTATTAGTATATTTTACTTCGAGCGTTTGTGATTCCATGTGACGTGTGATTGGCCCACTAGTCTGCGGTGTGGGGAAATTGAATTTAGCATCCATAAATGTTTTATTAATTTCGAGGCGATGAACAAAATAATTAGATGTGAAGCAGATGTTGTGTATTTGGTTGCTTCCTGTTTTTTTCCTTTGGAATGAGAAGGGTACAAAAGATCCATTTATACAAGACATCATACATTTATTTATTGTAGCTTTTTTGTTCCCTCGGGCTGCTTTCAAAGACATCGTACTCAGACTCAAGGCGGCCTTCGGGGGCCTCTCTTTGAATCCATCACAAACCCATTTGTCCCCGTGAGTTCTTTGATTGAAATATCTTGTCATCGTGTCACAGACAGTTAGATTGTTGAGAGGCTTCTTTCATTGGTTGCAACTCTTGACACTTTAGTCCTTGTGCGAACTCACATCCCCTTCAAAGCGCCTTCCTGTCGGTGTGTCAGACAGGTGAAGTGTTCTCAAAGAAGATGAAGAAGTGATGGTGATCGGTGCAATAACACTGTGTTTGACAGTGGCCCCCCCCAAAGGCTCCTCTCTTTGACGATATTCTTGTTGTGGTACCCAAAAGCCAGAGAGATCGAAGGAGAATCTCAAACTATATTTGTTCCGTGGTTGGAGCCTTGTCTGTTGACGTCGGATCCATGTCGCTGTGTCTGTACAAGTATTCAACAATCTTTGCATTCCGTTCTTTTCACGCCGCACTTTCCCCTTCTCGTGCAGATAAAATCGATAACGGTGACGTGTACCAGCGGAGGAGAGGACCTCATTCGGCCGCCTCAGATGGACAGGAAACGGGAAGTAGACAACAGGAAGGCGTCGGCCAGGCGACTAGCAGCTGGCGACGAATCGTTCTCCTCATCCTCGCCATCACCATCCACAACATCCCAGGTGAGTCGGAGCCACGCCGCGCGGCCTCAAGTGGCGGCTGAGCGCAGTTGCCCGGTTAAACCCATTCTTGAAATCCCCTTGGATTTAAAGGGCCAGTGTGCAGAAATTGCCAGCGCCTAACGGTGAGGCCTTGTTAAGGCCAATGCTGCGCTCACAAGTCACTAGTCGATGCACGGACCTGACTGGTTGCGGAGGAGGCCCGTTTTCAACGGGCGGCGTCGCCCCAAAATTTGGCCAGCGCTGTCGCAAAAGCCAATTCAGCGTCGAGATGCACCGCTCGTCATCAGTATTTTTACTTATCCAGGGGGATATCACCGCTTAAATCTGGTGGATTGGGACAAAACATTGTACAGAAATGATAAGATGATTTCTCTGAATCATGTCGTGGATCCTTCTTCTTTTGCTCTTCAGTCGCCGTGAGGCTTTGAGTAAAACGCCTCCACAGCCGTTGGATTGATGGCCGTGAGCTTTCGCTTTAAACGCTCACGTGCCACTCAGTAAATGAAGAATAACTGCAAAAATGACGAGTAAGGGCTTCTAATGAGTACGTAAGGTTGTAGCCTAGAACTTTTGTAAATTTGCACAACAGAAACGCAATGTTAGTCATGGGCAAAGAAGAACATGTTGTTCATGTTTTCCATTTATAATATTACAAATATGTTCCTACATCGAATACACTAAATCATAACCAAAAACAACTCGATCGAGGCCAAACCATCTCCAGTTTCTTTATATAGTCTCACCTGCTGCTGGGGACAGCAACCAATGCTGCACTAAAGCTCTTTTTTTCCGCTCGGGTTGTTTTGCTCAGAGTTCAGGCTGAAAGGATCACTAAATGTCCCAGAAAAATAAGTTGTCTGGATAACTTCCCCGCATAGTGGGCGCGTTTCCCCCTCACAGAAGGCACCGCGTTATCGACCGCCCGCCGCGCTGTCCAGACTAATGAGCCGCAGCAAACTAATGGCGCGTCAATCAGACGTCAGGCGGCCACGCCCACAGGAGAGCGCCACACAGCTCAACACATTTGAGTCCGGTAGTAAAGACCTTTCGATTTTTTTTTTTTTTAAATGACCAACAACCGGAAAGCAATTAACCGGGCGGTCATTTCTCAGAGCGATGGGCTTGCCTTTGATCCGGTGGTGGAGTGTGAGCTCGTCCAAAAGGTTCACACCGACTTCCCTCTTGTATCAAACTTGATTCCCTTCTGTTTTGTTTCATCTCTGTGGGAAGCTCTATGTTTCACTGGAGCCTCCGTTTAACACGATATGGCTTTGGCTTTGCAGCAGAATATCTTGGTGAAACTTTTTTTCTTATAAAAAGTCCCACATGTCTTTCTCCTCTCTTAATTTAAAATGTGAAATGCTGTCAACTTGTCATCACAATACAGGCTCATTATTGCTTCTTATTTACTACTAAAAACAATAAATGCATCATGAGTACGGATCTCTAATGAGTTTTGAGATTTAATTATTTGTGACTTTCTTAGAGATATTGAATGCTAAATTAATTGAATAAGGGATCCATAAGATTCAGGTCTATGCAATACAATGAAATCCTACCAAGGAACGGCTGATTTGCAAGCCTTTAAATTATTAAAACATTTGATGATAATTGCATGTTTTTAACATCCAAACTATTGTTACTGCTGCAGCCTTTGAGGAAACCGCTGCATCGTCTACTCTGCTACATTCACATGATGTTTGATCAAATTAGGGATTATATTATTTATTATATGTGCCACAAGCAGAGCATGGAGCTATGGAGATTATCCATTTCACACATCAAGACAAAATGCAGTTCACTGGTTTCACAATGACACACACTTTGGAGTGACTTCCTTTAATTCAGTGAGTAACAGCATCAATGGGTTCATACAGGGGGGGGCGGCGCTATCATTAGCAACAGGAAGTGTGGATACAAAGCAAATTATGGACACATGTTGGGTGTAGGAGGAGAATAGACGGTGGTGCTATATATATATATATATATCATAATATGAATGTAAAGGCCACTGGTAGAACGGTTTACAGGGCACTGTATTCAAGTTCTCATAAATGTCACATTGTGTGAAAACCACTCTGATTTCTATTCTTCAGGTCAGACACATGCATGCATACGCACCAATGCACTCTGAGCACAGACTGCAACACATTGAATTGATTGGACAGGTATTCAATATTCTGTATTTTTAATACTTACTCATCATTAGGGCTGTCAACATAAGCGCGTTAATTCATGCGATTAACGTGACCGAGATTAATGTGACAAAAAAAAATGTGACATTTTGAACCGCGCAAAGCGCCAAGCTTTTAAGTGGATCGAAGTGGTACATTTCACAGAAGTCTGGCCGAGAACAGGCTGCTGTCTGCGGCGTGAGAAGAGGCTGACGACCCGGTGCTGGAGGCGTCAGATGGTCCCGTTAACTACACCTCACGTCTCCGACATCCTCGCAGCAGATTGTTACCAAGGCTGAATGTTGACAAACCGACCGCAGAAATGTTGCCTGAACAACTAATTTCTCGTCTGAAAAAGTCCAAAAATGACATTCCGTCACTCGAATACGGTAGTATTTCTAAACTTGGACCTACACAAGGACGGGCGAGCCCTGACTTAAAAGCATATTAAGGAAGGGCGTAAGATTGGCGCTTTGCGCTGTTTAAATTGCATTGGAAGTCAAACAAGCAGAGGCGCGACGTACAGAACTGTGCAGAGGGATTCCTCCACGTGTCAAACAGAAGGCCAACAGACCACTTTAGGCACCACTATGCGTTGAGTTGCAAGTTAAACATGTTCTGCCTCGAAGATAATGATGTGTATTTTTGTGTTTAAAATAACATTAACAATGAACGGTGTCTAAAATACATTTAGTTATTGATTACTCATTACTTGTAAGATTTAGTCTAGAAGAAAACAAACATTCATTAAAAAAAACATTAATCGAGATGAATGAACTTCAAAATGTGTTATTTCTTTTAATCGATTGACAGCCGTATTAATTATTATATTCTATTTCTGCCGATAGAAGCCTCCAAGATGTTTCACGCTGTGCCTTTTAAGGGGATACGTTTTTCATGCTAATTTCTCAATTTGTGTGATTAATGATTAAAAAAAAGTACTATTCCCCACGCGTTGGCATGGCATGGGAACCGTCCTGCTGCTTTTTTTCTCACTTCCTGAGAGCAGAGGGATATGAAGGGCTTCCTCACCCAGCCATCATGCAATTTAACATCAGCTGGAGACAGCTTTTAGTGGCTGCACCCTGTGATGAGGCCGATAAGAAGAGGTCAGTTTTACACGCAAAGTGTTTGACTTTAACACTCACTCTTGTAATTGCTTCTGTAGAGACAAATGGGCTGTCGAGTGAGTGCTTTTTCCCCCTGGAGTGCCATTTATTTAATTTTTTTTAGACCTTTGGTGTGCAAAAATGAGCCCTTAGCACGGCGGCCTAAGTGCATTGTTATCCACCGCAATCTGCTGCTTTGTAACAATTTACCGGTCTTTTCCGGGACCCCGAGGAGAGAGAACTGCCGCACAAAGTTGTGTCTCCAGCCCCGACCGAGCAGGAGATTGATTGCTGCGCTCGCCCCCCCCCCCATTACACTGGATCCCTGTTAGCGTGATCGATGGAGCGAGGTCGCCGAAAGCCAGCGCCACGAGTTGCTCCGAGCCGAATAAGAGAGAAGCATCCGTGTTATCGGATTACTGAAGGAGAGGGTGAGAGATGATCCAGAAAGGCAACAAGCCAAAGGGAGACTGTAATAAGCCTTTTTCTTCATTTTCTGATATTCTTTTGTTGACAAGGACCTTTTTCTACTGATGACTCACAGAAACCAGGCGGCGGCGTTTGGCGTACCGTATTTAAAATATGCAAAGTCTTTGTGGCAAAAGGAGAATAACATAGGAGTTGAGCGGCAACTTTTGGATTGCTAAGTGAGGACTTAGAGCAATATCCCTTTAGACGTCACATGTATTTCACGATGCAGGTTATTGTGCCTCTTGAAAGCGGACTCCTGTAGACAGCCAGGAGAGCACGGGGGGAGACATCTCGCACATGGGAGAATGGACTGAACCTCGGGGATAGGCGAGAGGAGGCGCCGCGGCGGGGGGGGAAAAAAACAGCTGGCGTGGACGTGCGAGGAGACGAGGTCAAAGGAGAGCAGAATGGACAAAGCGACAAAGAGATGTCAGCGGCATGCAACATCAAGTAGGATTAGCTGCCCTGCAGGTACAAACACGCACGCACACCAACACACACCAACAACCCGTACCAAGTGGAGAAGAAGAAAAGATGGAGAGGCGCTCACATAAACATTTCTATTGACTCCATGGTGAACCACATCTTCAACAGTCTCGCCCATTTCTTTAATGCAGGAGCTGGTTGAAAAACCCTCAGACACATTTCATGAACGAATGGTTGCCCTTTAGTTTTTTTTTTAAATAACCCCAGCACATTCCAACCGGGATGACGTTTCGGTGAGGTGTTGCCCCACAAAAGCCTCCACCTTCCTCGGAAAAGATTGTCCAAATCTCTACTGGCTGAACACCATCCATCTGAAATGTATTTGTTTGACATCATCTCCATGATAATTTCCCTGGACACAGAAGATCAGGAGATCACCAAAGCAATTGAACCTGGGAGGACCGTGGATTTCTTTCAGCAATCCGTCCGGCCACTGTTGACATGTCTCACCGAAAAAAAAGCAAAGATTCCAACCAGGTGGAGGGGCCAGAGCAGAGGTCATGGGATCCCCAAAGACTGCCGGGTTCACCCTCTGGGCAACCTGCATGTTATAGCAGCTAATGCCAATCCAGCCATAATGGCTAAGCCGTACACTAGAGTGTTCACAAAGGTTCTGGGTCAAGTCTATAACGTCACTCGACATTTTTCTGGGCCCCCGCTGTAGAACCACTTTGCGGTCCAGCCACGTCTCCGCCGCCACCAATTGCCAATCCCACCAGCGTGAGTTCATAAGCTTTTAAAGCGTTATTCTTTGCAAAGTAGCTTCAATGGTGATGCATCGTGCTGTGTAATATAACCGATAGAGAAACACCAGGGGCGTGCACACCCCTGCTACACAATCCACATGACAAGGTCATCATGTCACGATAGCAGAGCAAGACTCTGACAGGTGGCATTTTGGTTTCTCATATGGGAGTGAAAGCATGGCTGGGAGTCAGGATGGTGGAACTGTCCGTGCTATAATTTACACATAGAGAGAGAGAGAGAGCTGCCACATTATGCTGTGGGAATTGAGTATATAAGGAGCAAACAACAATACTATCAATAATATTCTAATACTATTCATGAGGATATAACAATATACATTTTTTTCTGCTCCCAAACACCCAGCTCGCGTTTCCAGCTGTGGAGCGGTACCACAGGTGAGCAGCTGTTGTCGGAATATAAAAAAATAAAAAAAATAAAAACCCACCCCCTTGAGGTGTCCTTGAGCAGATGAAACGACGATGCGTGACCTGGGTGAACATTCACCGGGAAAATTCCTCGTGGAGGTCTTGTGTCTTCTAATCAGCTAAAAACCTGTCGGCGCCCCCCCCGAAGCCCCGCACCAGCTGCGCCGGGCGGCAAACACGCACTCGCCCTCGGCTCGGGTTTTTATTCATGAGCAGCTGAAGGTTTTTCAGCGCAGATAGAGTTTCTAACGCACCCCCCCGTCACCCCCCCCAGCATCACAGACAGTTCCACGGGATCGAGATGAATATTGTAAAGGGGACACGCAGTGTAACTGAAGGGTGTTTTTGCCCCTGATGCTCCACAGCCTGTCTGGTGTGTTTGGAAGCTGATTGGCGCGTTGTTATCGGAGGTCGTGGCGGGCGCTGGATTACACGGAAAAGTGCTCGGGGGGCTTTTCAAGTCTGCAGCTGCCGGGCCATCTGGGTAGACTTTACTTGGCATTTTCTCTCAGTGCTTTCTTTCATCCGTTTTGCCTCTTCTTAATTCTCTCATTTGCTCGTAACCTCATCTCTACCTTTGCCTTCTGTCCTCTGCTAAAGGCAATAGAGCCTGATTCATATGTGGGGGGGAGGGAGGGAGAGGGAGGGAGAGAGAGGGAGAGAGAGGGAGAGAGAGAGAGGGAGAGAGAGGGAGAGAGAGGGAGAGAGAGGGAGAGGGAGAGAGAGAGAGAGAGAGAGAGAGAGAGGGAGAGGGAGAGGGAGAGGGAGAGGGAGAGGGAGAGAGAGAGAGAGAGAGAGAGAGAGAGAGAGAGAGAGAGAGAGAGAGAGAGAGAGAGAGAGAGAGAGAGAGAGAGAGAGAGACGAGAATCCACAGGAAAGTGCTGAAAGAGATCAGTTGTTCTAGCATAAAAGAGGACAGGTACATGTCTACGATGTGATGGACACACTTTGGAGGCTTAAAGGGTCCACTGCTAACTCCATTCGCAAAGGGAACGAGGAATAGTTTGAGAGAAAGTTAAAGTTTGTGGTTGTAAAGACACCTCCCCAGGCTTTTAAACTGAAGCTTAATGGGACTAACCCAGTTAGACACTCCCTCTAGCACAACTCCAAATTAAGACTAATACAACACTAAAACTCCTTTTATTGGTCACGTGACCACACAAATCACTCTTAACATGAGCATAGGTTAGAACCACCTCAAAGCACAATATAAAATAATAAATAAAATCACTTTTAAAGCCGGTGAAGAACACCAGGGACAAACGCCTGGGGTTTTTTAAGCTAATGAATCCGTGCCAAATTGCCTCTGAATTTTTCACATGGCCTTTTGCAATGTAGAATTTAAAATAGGACATTTTTATAGTGCTACCACCACAAATAACGAACCGGGGGAACATCTGGCGAGCGTGTTGGGGTTGGGGCTGACTACCTCCAATTTGGTTAGCATTTTTGCTAACGCTGGGATGGTTTTTAGCTTGTCTGTTCTACAATATAAAATATGTCAGTAAATATGCCACACGGGAATTGCAAAGCTTTTTTGTGAAAGGTGTTCGCTAATCAGTGGCTACATGAAGCTACAAAGTGACTTAGGGTTGCTTCAGAGGTCACATGTTCGAAAGGTAATCACAGTTAGCATGCTAATGGGCTCAACTACATTACTAGAAGATAAGCTCCTGCTTCATGGAAACCTTTAATGGGGATTTTTCACTGCGTTAATTCCAGAGGCTGGGGATTAAACCACTCAACTATTAGTGACACGTCGCCTTTGAGCGTGCTGTTGTGTGGTGTAAATTAGCATGTTTTAGCATTTTAATAACCCGCCGTAGCTGTCAACGGCTGTTTTCGGTGTGAAATGCAATACGGGCCGCGGATCCGGCTGCGTGTGCACACAGGCCCACGCACACAGGATTACACTCATACCGTAGATACATCTAGCACTGTGTGCCCTTTTCACATTCAATTTGGGATGGTGGTCACGATGCACAGAGCATGTAAAGAGGGATCAGAGCTGCATACTGTAAGATCCCTCTGACTGACTGTTGTACCACTCTTATGTAGACCTTAAGGTCAAATCCATCCTCGGTGATGGATCCATACTTCAGCAAATATGTTTTTGTCCGGTAGTCCTCGAGGGAGGCCTCAGGCTTCTACTGATGAAACCTCAGGAGCGGGTTGCATGAGTCGTAACCCGCTTTACAATAAAGAAAAAAATAATCGAATTCCTCTGAGAGATCCATGCAGACTGCTGCTGTCAGAAGATCACATTGGTGTTGTGTGAACTAAATCTTCTGGGCACCATTTTGTATCTTTAAACCCAGTTTCACCCCATATCTTCTCGGTGACTTACTTATTTACTGTCCACGCTTGGTTGGTTCCCTCCTCTTCACAGACTGCTTGTTTTTCCTCTGTAACGGCGTGCTCCCGTGAAGCCAAAGGATCAATTGCCTCTGTTTCTCCCTGCAGAGGGTTTGGCGGTGGGGGTTGGATTCGGAGCCATTGGAAAGACTTCATCGGCTACCTTTGAAAGCGCCAGGTAAGATTAGTATAGACGGGAAGAAACATGCACAGAGTGCACATGAGTTGTCACTTTTGAATGTGGAACAGACACTTGCTGTCATTTTGCACAGCAAAGCACCAAGATGACCCGTTTAGCAGCGCCGTAATTGGTTTCCCAAAAACCGTGGACGTTTAGTGGTCGTTTATAAAATGTGTTTTTGTTTCATGAGGTTTATAAACCTGTGAATACTGGGGTTGAGATGTGGTAATGGCTTGGTGTGTTTGAGGGTTGTGGTCAGGTTTCACAGCTGGACGCTGGTGTGATGTGCGTGTGGCATCTAGTGGCCACATTGTGTTACTACAGAAAGAGGAGCACGTGACGGCGTGTTGGTTGGAGCGCTCGGCCAATGTGAGCAGACTGACGGGCTGCTCTCCCCTTGGACCCATTAGAGAGACTCAAAGTGAGCAGGGTTGTCATTTGAACAAAAAAGAAACATTGGATTAAAAATAATTCGTAACACAACAACACAGCCCATGATTTACAGTGTAATCATCATTGCAGGGGTAAACACGTCTCTGTGTTCTCTTCTTGTTCATCTCTCATGTTACGCATTCTGAGAATGTCATTAGTCTTTAGTCATACACCACAACACATTTGTATGAAACATAACACAGTAAACAGAGTAACCAGGATTCATCTTTCTAATTGTTTAATGGACAACTCTGATTGAGGAGGTCTTATCCAAGGTTTTGCCACATGGACAGCTGTCAGGTGACGTATGCTGCCGCCATCTAGTGGTTGGATAGTGGTATTGAGAGAGGTGGCAGGTGTTTGTTCACACTTTTTTGAAGCTAATGGCCAATATAAGACTTTATTAAAAACTTTTATTTAAACAAAATTCAGTCAGTAATCACTTCAGTAATCTGAAGTTAAAATATAGTGTGTGCGATGAATGTCAACCACTCCAGAGCTTCAATTCCGCTGTCCTCACAGCTCAAAAACATGTGTTTAATGCCATGTGCGGACGCTAAAGGTTCCGTTTTGGCTCACGAGAGTTGGAACAAATTCAATTAATTCCCTTTCAGGGGCACACTTGAAAGATTCCTCCCAGGTGAAACACTCGACTAGCCCGGATGATACTAGGTTCTGGAAGTAATACAGGCAACAGTAGAAACATCCCCAACAGTGACCCGTCAAACCGCCATCACTCAGGAATACAACCGTTTCCACGAAGCTCTTGTGCTTCCCCAGAAGAAGGTTGAGCTGCTGCCTGCATGGCTCCTCCACATGGGCCTGATGGATCAGCATCTGGGTGTGGAAGGCCGGTCCGAACAAAAGAAAAGATTTTTATAGCATTACTCTAATGTATAAAGATGTTTTCAGATGTTTTCCAAATTGAAAAACCGAGGACTTGTTGAGTTCCACTAATCGCCGCTCGGGGGACACTGCTTGGCCCATTTGCTGCTTCGCTGTCTTTCTGTGAGACGACCGAGGGACAATGAACACAAAAAACATCAACAAAAGAGTGGCAAACCATTCGTGGGTCATAACTCACCTCGTGGAAACGGAACATCAAGCAGCAACGTGGTCTGTGGTCATTGGTTCCTTTTAATGAGTAGAAGCTGCAGGACCACAAAGTGGTCCACTGGATTTCTGATCCCCTCCTGATGTGGATCTGGATCTGGGTCTGGATGGATTTGCAAAGGCATTCATGGTGCCCTGAGGATGTCTCTGTGGTTCACTCGAGTATGACAGTTTATTTTTCTAGTGAATTGTCTGGATTTCCATGACATTTTCTCGCATCATACATTGAGTGATCAGTTGGTTAGTAATTGAACTAAATCAAGAAACTTCAAGAAGCAGGGTGCTGTTTGTCATAAAGAGTCTTTTCTTTTTGTTGTCCCCTTCAGAAACTTGGCCATCGGTATCGGCATCCAGAATTTCCCAGAAGGCCTAGCGGTGAGCCTTCCGCTGCGGGGTGCGGGGATGTCGACATGGAGAGCCTTCTGGTAAGAAGGGGCACTTTTTGCAGAGGCTGGTGCTGAGTCAGCGGGCCGTTTCAAACCGTCTACACCCCCCCCCATCTCCCCCGACCCATTTTTGTTTCCCCCCCCCAGGTACGGCCAGATGAGCGGCATGGTGGAGCCCATCGCCGGGTTGCTAGGCGCCGTCGCCGTCGTGCTGGCAGAGCCGCTCCTGCCATACGCGCTGGCGTTCGCCGCCGGGGCCATGGTGTACGTGGTGGTTGATGACATCATCCCCGAGGCCCAGCTCAGGTGAGAGGGGGGGAGGGAGGACAGGCGGGTCAAAGAGCCAATCACACATGAGCGGGCTTTCAGCATCGATGCTGAACTAATCTCTCTGTTTTTTTCGCTCCGACCCGGTGTTGCCAGTGGCAACGGGAAGCTGGCATCCTGGACGTCCATCCTGGGCTTCGTAGTGATGATGTCACTGGACGTCGGGCTGGGCTGACCTCGCGGTGACGTCGTCGCTGTGCTGCTGATAATTACTTTTTAAAAAGGGGCTAAAGTGTTTTATTGTGAAACACTATCCGGTTAGTTTGAATTGTTGCTACTTGAAATGAAGACAGAAACATGTCGTTTAGCAAAGCAGAGGAGGAGTCTACTTGAAACATTAATCATTTTTATTTTCTTTTTCATATCCAATTTAGGAATGAATGTATGACTATTTAATGAAAATCCTCTTGGTTCCAAAGTTTGAGAATACGGCTTTTCATTTGAAAACATTCCCAGTCATGAACGTGAAATAATTATTTCTTCCAGCTTTTTGCATTCATGATGGCGATACGTGATGTGTGGTTAATTTGGTGAATTATGGGATTGCTAACAAATGATTTGATTTTCTCCTTGTGATTCTTTTGTGTTTGTGTGTCTACACAATTTGAGTTTCATTAGGATTACAGTAACTCGTTTACTTGTTGATAGTTCATTATCCTCTTTGAAAACGCAGTGCCTTCTTCTTGCAATAATCTACTGCCCCCCACTGGCCAGTGTGAGGAGGCACATGTTGTGGTTCATGTCTAATTATTTAAAAGCTGAATAACATAAGAAGTTTCTACACAATTAAACACAGTGATTCTCTCTTGTGTCTCTCTTGTTGGTGCATGCAGCATCGTAGTCACATGCTGAGGTTCGCAGCAAAACAAAACAACAGAACTACTGTGTGTTTGGAATCCGACGGCTCGTTGAATGTCATCGACACACAGAGGGTTATTGATGCCAACCCTGAATCTCTCCTGAAACAACAGACATGTGACAAAGAAGAACTGCAGCTCCAGGGGGGAGGTGCTAATAAGAATAAGACACGGGAGCACGCCGTGTATCCACACACACACATTTAATGCTCCCTCTGGCGGAATCTAAAACAAACGCGTTTCACAGAGTTAAGTCACACAGTTAAATAACAATTAATTCACAGCGGGGGGCCTGCGGCTCGGCGGGCCACGGGAGCGTGACGGGGGCCGCCCTGTGTTGCAGGAAGTTAATGAGACGCGTCGGCAGGTCCAGCTGGTCGATTCGGTGGATCCTGTTGATCTTTTTGAGGTATCTTCGGACGGAGAGTCGGCACTGTGAAGTCAAGGCCTTTGGATTCCCTGAGGGACGACAGGAGGAGAGTCAGGAGGTGAACACAAACACAGCCATCATGAAGGAAAGAAAAAAAAAACACATTCTTTAGACAATCTGATCTTCAGTGTGTCATTAAGGAGACAGTAGTCATGTCCACGTTCAGGGGCCAATGTGTAAATCGAATCCTGGGTAGCAGTAGGGTAGCGTGCCTGATTAATGGGGGATTATTCAGTAGATTTCATTATCAGAGGAAGACAACATTGCCCGTGTCTTGCGGTTGTAATTTGGTCCTTTATTTCTCCCCGGGTGTCCCACCTGTTCATGAAAGCGACATGATTTAAACACAGTGAATAATTTGGTCATTATTTGGCTCTAAAACTAATATATGTAGACTTGTTTTCATTTGATCACATCGGTTGTCCAGATTAAGTTTAAGAAAACGTCCCAACAAATTAGAAGCACATTCTATTGCCCTTCCTTGGAAACTTTTCTATTCCATTATTCAAACATTACACATAAGAGCAGGTATTTTATTACTATATTTAAGCCTGAGCAGAGACTTCCCATCCCCCCCCCCCGTCTCTGAGGCCCAACTACGGCGCACCTCTTTCCTCCAGAAGCAGCTCCACGGCTTCGTTCTGCTTGGTGGACTTCTCGATGATCAGCGTGGGGAGGTAGACGTTGGCGCCAAAGTCGATCAGCAGCTGGATGTACTCCACGCCGCAGCCGTGCCTCAGGCACATCTCCAGCACCGTTTTGGGCTGCTTGATGGAACCCAGCAGCTTTGCGTCCGTGCAGTTGTAATCCGGGTCGGCCCCGTAGAGGAGCAGCAGCTTGAAGCACTCCATGTGTCCGTAAACGGCGGCCAGGTACAGCGGCCCGCTGGACACCCGGGCGCTGCAAGTCCACAGCAAGACCTTGGAGCGCGAGTTCACCTCGGCGCCGCGTCGCAGCAGCTCCTTCAGGATCTCCACGTCGCCCTCCCGGGCGGCGGTGAGGACCGGGGAGCAGTTGTTGGACGCGTTCCCGTTGGGGTCGGCGCCGGCTCCGAGGAGCGCTAAGACGCAGTCCAGGTATTTGCCGCGCACGGCCGCGAACAGGGGGGTCTGGGCCTTCACGTCCACGCAGTCTACCAGGGCGCCGTGGCCCAGCAGCACCTGCAGGCAGCCCAGGTGGCCTTTGGACACGGCGGCGTGCAGGGGCGTGCCGGCGATGCCCCAGCCGCCTCTGCAGTTGATGACCTTCTTGTAGACTTCTTGGCAGAGCATCTCATCGAGGAGTCGGTCATCGTTTTGTAAAACCGCTTGTCTGAGCCGGGCGATCTCACAGCTGCTTCGTTCTTCTGCAGAGGTCCTGAGTCGCAGCATAGAACCTGCTGGAAGCCAGAGAGAAGAATGAACCCAAAGCACCGGTTAGCGTGAAGGCTGGATTTAAACTATGTGCAGGGACTTCTTGGAACAGTTTGCTCGGTAGGAGGATATCAGAGGGAGAATGAGGTGGCTGCAGATTTGGAGGATTTAGGCCCAATGCCCCAAAACCCCATCAGGTGCTAAAGGAAACTACCCGGAAGTCGTTGCAATGCGACGTTATAACCAGTGAAAGTATGGAGACATCAAAGAAAACGAGGAGGACGGCCCACTGAGCATTACATTTACACACAAACAATATAATGAAATCAGAGTATATTTACTCATGTTTTCATTGAAGCTACTTTGATAAGAATCTACTGGGTGCCACGGGTTTGGGTTTAGGGGCCGATTGGGTCACCGTATCGCTGCATCAACAGAACTGCCTTCAAGATGTTTCACAAACTGAGCTTTAATGGCGTATCAACGAGCTGGACAGAACCTACTCTCGTGGAAGGAGGATCACGGTTTACCGGAAAATTCGCATATAACGTTTAATCATCTCGATAATGTTGGAATCAACCTTTAGGGACCATGTGTGACGTGATGGGCGGAATAAACCGGATATAACTTGTTGTAACGTCACTGAATAAATGCCGAACCGTCCAGGAGCTCCGGTGTTCACGGTAACGTTCACGGTGACGTCATGCTAACGGCAGGAAGGGCTCCGCTGGTTCTCGAGGCGCGGAGACGCGGAGCGAGGTGTCACACTGCACGCTCAGTCGCAAATCTCGCGTTATCCTGGTTTGTTGAGTCGTGTCGATCCAAAAGAAGCGTGTAACCGTGTTTCCGAAGTGTAATAATAAGAGGGTACCTTCTAAGATGTGTCACCATCAGCTGCCCTCTCCATCTTCCTGTTTCTCCTTCTTCTTCCTCTTCTTCCTCTTCTTCTTCTTCCTCGTGGTGTTCGGTGTTGTGGCTCACGTTCATGTCGCACTGGCGCCCCCATGTGTCCTCCTTCTGTAATAACACGGAAGAACAAATGGAATAAAAATGTTTAATTTGAATTCAGAGAATGTTCTTAAATAACCATACAAACCAACCAAACTAGGAATTAAAGGGTGATTTGACTAAATGTTGTTGGTTGTTTTAAACACCAAAAAAACACTACACCTTTTTTAGGAAACAGAGTTGTTTCAAAGTGTACCAAGTACACTTCTAGAGGTAAATACGTCCACTATTGCATTTGGTACTGTTTTTTAAGTTACCAATACGACTGCCACTTGCTGAGTTTGCTTCTCTCGTGAGGGAAGATGCTCCTCACAAAGAGAAATCCAATCGTATCCATGGCAATGGACCATACAATACTCAGCTATGGTTGCCTTATCACTGACTTCAACTTCATCTGTCCCTCTCCAGGCAACCTTTCCTTTAAAGCTGAGCCTTTGTTTGGTTAGTGATGAGTTCTTTGAGTTAGCTCACGGCCAACGAGACAATGCTGAAGGGAGAAGTTTCAGGTGTGGATCCACCACAACAAAAAGATAAAGGATGATCCCTTTATATTCCTAAAACCAACAGAAAGACACAATTTGTACCTAAACCACGCTGACGCTTGAATGCCTCAGTGGTCTCCGAGTCCTGGTTTCTGTCAGGATCCGTAGCTGCGTCAGTCTGACTGTGTCTATTGAGCTGCCCGGGGGTTTACAACATGGTAATGAGCGGCGGCGGCCTCCTCGGTCCACTTTGCTTCTATGGCCGTTGCCGTGATACAGAGCAGAAGTCACCCAGGCGCTCACAGAGGGTTTAGAGGAGGCCTTTAAAACCGCCCCAGCACCATAACTCACGGTCCGTTTGTCAGACGAGGGGAGGTTGGGGTGAGGGGGGTTGAGTGAAGGGGAGTTAGGGCATGGCAGAGGGATTAAGGGGACAACTTTTGACTTGTGCAAGAGCGCTGCGGAAGGTCCGCGGAGAGCCTCGTGGAGCTGACGGAAGGACGAAGAAGCGAAAAATCTGCGTGATTCCTAATGGGTGACTTTGGCGATGCCGCGTGGTGATTGTGGCCGAGGCTTTGCTTTCTCTCTTCTGAACGATGTGATTTGCTCTGCGCCATGACAGGTACACTTGCGCCACAAAGGCAGGCGCTGTGGATTCTTTGTGTGGTTTGGATCGCGGCCTCGGCAGGTGAGAAGCTCCTCTTTGAATTCGATGAAGGGGAAAAAAAAAAAAACAGTGGTTTGGGTTCAGAGTGATGGGAAGTCAGTCATAATGGACTGCTGCCATAGCGTCATTATTTCAGTGTAGATGTGTCACATGGTCATGACTGCAGAAGTGAAGACAGGCTATTGTGGTTATGCAGGTGATGTCATACAAGTACAACAACTCAATAGTTTCCATGAGTGATTTCTCCATATTTCCACAAATAACAGCAAACATTAGTCTGGCCATTATTGTGGCACAAAATTCCAGCACTTTTTTCCCCACATACTGTATCAGTCATTGCATAGGGAGTACTTTTGGTACATTAACATGTTTTTCTGATAACACCTTTGCAATTTGGTGCCACAGACTCTATTAAATCTAAAACTTGACTTCTTTTGCACCGTGTCACATCGGGAGTAATTAACATCTGGGGGTTTCAGCCTTCCAGTGTTTCTGTAACCAAAAGGTGGGTTTCTTAGTGAGGTGGTGTGTGTGTGCGCCACAGTAGGTAACCACTCAAGTGAATTTACAATACATTTTATTGCACTCTGAATCACAGACTACGAATTAAAAACAGTCAAGCTCAAGATAAACCAATGTTTAAAAGTAGTCCCAGAGGTTCTGCCCCACCATAAAAACCCAGTAAAAGAGATGCATCTCTATTTGAAAAGGACAAATAAAACAAAGGGGCACCAGATTGGGCCAGCACGGACAGGGCTCAATTGGGTAATTAAGACCCGAGGACATTTTGCTTACCAAGCGTATATAAAAAGCTAAATGTCACGGTTTGGTCTCTCTTCCTGTTTTAGTTTGAAGTTTCATGTTCCTTGTGGTCTTGGGTTAACTTCACTTCCTGCCTTGTCCTGTGATTGCCTGAGTGTTTCCACCTGTGTCCAATCACCTGCACCTCCCTTGTGTATTTAAGCCCTGTGTGCCTGTTGTCCCTTGTCGCGTCATTGTCTAATGTCAGTCATTGTTGGTGCACGTTCTTTTGGCTCGTGTTCATTTTGGTGCAAAATAAAGAGCACATTCCGGAAATCTGAATCCTGCATTTGAGTCCTGCCTGCCTGCCTTCAACCTGCACCCTCGACACCTGACACTAAATGGATGACAGATTTCTAAAAGCATCTAAAAATCCCACTGGTCACAACTGTGTCGAGGTCCTCCTGTCCCCCGTTTCACACCAGGCTCCCTAAAAAGGTGCAGAGTGGCACACACTTAATGAACAAGGTAGACAAAACAAATGAAAAATTAGTCACTGCGCAGCGACAAACAAAAACGTGCAAACAATAAAAGTGGAATACACTGAACTGCTCTGACTCCAGGTCTGTGGGCTCGCTGTCCTCCAGGGGACCTTCCTTGTCCAAAAGGTAGCCGGATCCACCTGGCCAGCCTGCGATGCTATTGGCTCTCTGAGAGGACGTCTCCGTGGGCCGAGGCTCACGCTTCATGCCGGGAGACTCCGGGAGGCGAGCTGGCGTCCGCCGGTGGTCTCAAGCTGCTCAACTTCCTCCATTACTCCTTTCCAGTGTGAGTGCTACACACCAACGTCCTTCTTTCTTCCTTCTGTCATTGCTTGTCTGTACTGATGCTCTCTTCTGCGTTGGTTTAGGGAGACCCCGGTGTGGATATGGCTGAGGAGAGAGAGAGGGTCCGACCGGGCGGTGGGGCCGGTTCGTCCCGCGTTGGCGGCCGGACGCGGCGAGGAGCAGGGGGCGTGTCCTCAGATGGCCCTGGGGACGCGGGGACAGTGGAGAGAGTCTCAGTGCGTTGGACGCCACCGTTTCCTCTGTGAAAAAGAACTAACTGGTAAGACTTAATATTCCCCCGAGCTTGACCTTTGGCTCTTTTATCTGATCCTCGTGTGTGGCTCCCATTACTAGAAAGGGGTCTTGAAAGTGCAACGGGGTGATTTGAGTCAATCCGTCTTCATGCAGACTCTCTACCTCCGGCGGACAGTTACCTGGCTGGATTGGCTCTCATGAGCGGCATCTATGCTCAAACCCACATGCCCCCGTCCCCAAGCGTCCCAGACGCCGGGCAGCTCTCAGTGGAGGTCAGTGACTGCTGGTGAAATGCTGCCTCCCCACCAAGGGGATCGATCCCTATGGGTTGCCAGATGTCCAACGGAAAAATAAAGAATAAAGACATCAGCAACTCAGAATGATGTTACAATGATGACTGGTTGTTTCTGCCGGAAAATGGTAGACAACTAAACTAATTATAAATAAGTTGTAATGAATAATAGGATTTTTAGAAAAACCCACAAATTGAGTCTGCTGTAACGTCTGAACAGTAGCAGGAGAAACGAAAGTGAGTGAAAAATAGTTTGCACATCACTAAAAGATAATGGAACATGAAACAGACCATGCAAATTGGGTCAGCCAAAGTCATCTTTAATTCTTTAATAAAAGTTGAATTCGCTTGTTGATACCAATGGTTGACTGGCTGGAGAGAGATGTGAAAAGCTAAATCCTCCTTTAACCCCCGAAGATGCAGCTGTTCCCGGGGATGTGGTTCAGCCACGCAGGGCAGTTGCTGTCAGTGGAGCTGGTGGTCCGGCCCAGCCCGGCATCCTCTCTGGCCCGGGTCCAGATCCTCCGACCCTACTGCAACCCCGACCAACACCTGGTGCCTCCGGGTACAGTATGCCGGTCACTATGGGGGTGTCCTGGGAGCGCCTTTCACCGCCCGGTAACCGTCTCCTCTTCTTTTCTTCCCAGGATGCAGCTCTCTCCTCAACCCGTTCAGCTGCTGCTCGGCCGTACCGCTGTGTAACACCACAGGGGGCTGCAGCGTGGGCCAGTACTGGTGCCACCTGCTGGAGGGCTGTGCGCCCCACACCAGTCCGTGCAGCCCGTACGACTCTGCAGCGGGGGCCCGCGGCTTCGCTTTGCCCCCCAGATACCTCGCGATGCCCCCCTTTTACCACCTGGTTGCCGACCTGCCCCTGAGAATGAACCCGAGCTCCGAACTCAACAGTCTAAGTGTGAGTCCACCTGTAGCCGAGATGAATGAGCTTTTAACGCAGCATCTGAGTGTATTCCTCACATGTTTTTCCTGTTGTTGCTTTTCTGTGGTAACAGCTGCTCCTTCCGGATGGAGCGATCACGGTCTACCCTGATGATGTCGTTGCTATACAGCACACTCGCGACCCGGGTACATTCCTACATTGCCTGAACAGTGAAGCCTCTTCAAACTCCTCCTGGCGCCAGAGTTACGTGTCCCTGAGGAGGCCAGAGTGGGGAGGCTGGTGGGAGGGGGGCCTCACCTCCCTGCCCCAGGGGGCGCAGTGGGTGGACGGGGTGGTGTGTGATCTGAGGATGCTGTACGTGGACAATCTCCACACCGATCATGATGGCCGCTTCGGCTCCGCCCACAAAGAGACGACGGCGGCCCCGCAGACCCGGGCCCTGGCGACTGGTCCTACCCCGACATCCCCACTCGGCCTTCACGTCATCCACCCCGCGCCGGATGCAAAGAACCAGATTCATTTACAGGTCTACGTCCCAAAACTGATTGTTATCAAGGTCCTGTATGGAGGGAAGGCCAGCAGCTCATGGTCAGCTCCAGTTCTCCAGACCGGGGTCCCCTTCCTGCCATCTTGCCCAGAAGAGGTGGCCCAGTCTTGGGATGGCTGTAAGAGAGGGCCCCCGGATGCCTGGTTCTCCTCTGCGATCCTGGTGTTGCCCTCAGTCGGCCTTCGAACGCTCAACATCAGTGTGACGGATGCGCTGCGCTCTCAGACTGTGAGTGTGGGGGTTTGTGGCTACGAGGCAGTGACGGGGCTTAGTGTCGAGCCACATGGATGCTGGAGGGCGCTCTGCGACACTCCACAGGTGAGAATGCAAAAGGGAATCAAACAAAAAACACATTCTGCTAGTCAACATGTCAACACGAAGTGTGCATGTCCGCAGCACGGCTCTGTTGCTCCAGGCCTACCTAAAATACCTCAAAAACTATTGGACGGATTTCCATTGATGATGTGTGAACCATGAGGTCAATGACTCACTCCTCATGTAAAATATACGCACGTGATCTAGAGGCATTGGCAAGGCAATTGGTACAAACAATGATAAAGCTATCTTTATGATTTTGGGTTAGGGTTAGGGGTTAGGCAAGAGGTGGAAATTTGTATTTTTCAGTGAAATGTATTCATAACTATTGGATGAATATCTGGAAAAGTTTGAAAATATAAATATATGTGTTCTCGACAGGATAATTTGTAATAACTTTGGTGTCCCTCTTTTCAATTGATGCAATGATCAGGTCAGAACTTTTTTTCTGTATATTCTATGCTTTGGCTCATGGCCAAATTCCTACAAAGGTTTATTTTGGACTTGGTTACGCTTTGCAAAGGTTCGCAAACCGGTAAGCCTTGAGGAGGTCAAAACTCCTGCAACTCTTGAACTATAAAGAACAAATTCTTTTGTAAGACTGACCCGTTTTGACTTGTGGCTAATTTTTATCGTGCTGACATTGCAAATGTTTGTAATGCAAAGCATTAATGGTCCTTCCTCTTTCATAAAGGAATGTTGACCTGTGAACCTAAAAGTTTTTTTTTTGCTTTTTATAGTGTGAGAGGATTATACAAGTATTTCTTTTTGACATTTTAGACTTTTACAGCCAAAGTGGAGAGTGGTTCCTCAGTGAAGTTCACATGGGTGATCGACAACTTGGAGGAGTTTTCCCATGAAGGACAATCTTACAGTGTTGTGTTCAAGAAGCCAGCTGATTATAAGCTCCGGGTGAGACAGTTTATTGCTCTCTGTAATGAGTTATTTCGTTTAAACCCACGATTAATTACATTTAATAACATTCTGAGCCTCTACCCCCCAAAACACAACCATTTCTCTCTCTGCTAGGTGACAGCTTCTAACCCTGTGAGCTCCCAGAGCCAACAAGTCCTCGTGACTTGTGATGACCTCACCCCGCTGGCTGAGCCGGAGTTCCTGTTAGCCAGCGCGGTCGTAGCTGTGGACGCCGCACACGGCTACAGCGTGAGGGTCAAAGTGCACGTCTCCCTGCCAGTCAGCATCAGGTAAGGCGCCGCAGAGGCAATCCTCGGGATGGCATGCTTTAGTTTAGATGCTTGACCTTAAAACGACTACCAAGAGTAATGTTATTCTAAACTTCCATGCGCTGTGTGTCACGTAGGTGGGATTTTGGGGATGGCGGCGGCGAGGTGATCCACCACCACTCTGCTCCGTGTCAGAGCGTAGGGGGGCTTACGAGGGGAGATAAGCAAGTATATGTACAGGACTCGGTGAACTATACCTATCTCATCCCAGGTAAACACAAACGATTACAACTTGTTTTCATGTACATGGGATCAAATGCATTTTATGAGAGAGGGAAGCCCACTGCATGCTACCCGCCCAGCACCGGATCCTTAGTCAGCACTATTAACATGGTGAAGTTAGCAACCACATATTTGCCCTGAAGGAGTGGCAGAATTGACAGCTCCCAAAACTGCATTTACTGCATTTAAATTCCTGGAAAGCATGTCTTTACTTCAATTTACTGCGGCTTTAGACTGTGTTTTCACCTCGTAAAAGGCGCTTGCCCTCTGGCTTCACAGCAGACCGAAAGTAAAAGGGAGTGTGTATGTTGCACTTGGAAGTTTTAAAATGTTAACGTCAGTGTGATAAAAAAAACTAAAATGAACATGCAAAGAATTTTACACCTCAACATTCAGCCATTCAGAAACATACGTTTCATTTTTTTTTTAAACGCAGTTGCTTCGTATTCATTCTTCAACCGTCTTTGTTTTATGCAGACGACTACACGCTTCAAGTCCAAGTCTCGGACCAAAGCGACGTCACTTATGCGTCGCTGAAGATAAGCGTCCGGCCGCAATTAAACCACCTCCTCCTTTCCTCTTCCGCTCCCGCCGCCCTCGTCGGACAAACTCTCTTTCTGGAGGCCTCCGCAGAGCCCTCCCCCTTCGCTGCTCTCTACACGTGGGACTTCGCCGACGGCTCCGGAGCCGTCCAAGGCACCCACCGTAGGGTCGGCCACGCTTTCGCATCTGCGGGAGCATACAACGTCACGGTGTGCGCCAACAACACCCTTACCGCCATGACCACCTGGCTCAAGGTGGAAGTGGTGGAGGAAATCTCTGGATTAACACTGGGCAGCGACGGACCCGTTGAGCTGGGCTCTGCAGCAGATTTCCGAGCGACAGCGGCCACCGGTACGAGTCTCGTGTGGAAATTTGACTTTGGTGATGGGTCCGTACAGGGAAACCGTACAGAGGGTACCATCTCCCACGTCTACAAATTGCCGGGGAACTATACAGCACATGTCACTGTCTCCAATTGTCTCAGCCAAGCTCATCAGTCCGTTGGTGTGGAAGTCTACAGATTGACAGTCTGTGGAGTTCTGCCTGCAGAATGCGTCACGCGCGGAAGAGACGCACAGCTTAGCGCCTGTGTGAATGGCAACGTATCCGATCTGACTTTCCATTGGACGTTTGGAGATGGATCCCCGCCCACCGTAGTGACGGGACGGTCGACGGCCACGCACACATTTCAAAGCCAAGGGATTTCTCAAATCAGCCTGACTGTGTTTAGCTCTGTTGCATCTGTGTCTTTTAATTCAACTATCTGTGTTGAAGTGCCAATAACCAACGTGACAGTGCTGCCGTCACAGGAAGTGGTAGCATCAGGAGGAGAGGCATGCTTCAGGGTGTTAGTCTCACCTGTACACATGAACGCTTACCACTTTCAATGGTTTAGCAGCACATCAAGCGTCATTGCCAAAGCAGAAGGCGCTCAAAAGTGTTTTATCTTTGACGACGAAGGTGTTGAGGAAGTGTCGGTACTAGTAAGTAACAAAGTCAGTAACAAAACCGCCAGGGCCTTTGTGACCGTTCTAAACCCCGTGAGCAAGCTGTCAGTGGCGCATGACAGTGAAAGTGGCACGCTGACAGCAAATACAGTGGTGTCATTTTGGGTTTCCACTTGCACTGGCAGTAATGTGTCCGTACTGTGGGACTTTGGAGACGGATCCCCGGCAGAACGCGGGCTAAATGTCTCACACGCCTTTACATTGGCGGGTCAGTTTAGAGTCACTGCCACAGCTTTTAATGCCATTAGTCGTGATTTTGTAACACTTAATGTCAGCGTTTTACTTCCTATTTCAGACATTTCCCTTTACACCAACAAGCCGTATGCTGTTGCGGGAGAAGAAATCATTATCTCAGCAGTTAGCAGTGCCATCAGTAGCACAAACTACTACTGGACTGTTGACGGTATAACCTCGACGAAACAGGGGACTTATCAATTTAGATTTGTTTTCCGGAAACCAGGGGTTTATCAAGTGAGGGTTATTGCACAGAACCTGGTCAGTAGAAAGGAAGCAGCTGTTTTGATTGAGGTCTTCATAAGAATAGAAGGTCTTCAGATCAAATGTCAGAGTCTAACGAACATGAAATACATACCAACCCAAGAGGAACTGCTCTTCACTGCTTCCATCGCCAAGGGCTCCAATGTCACTTATCACTGGTTTGCTACACTGAGCGGAGTAAACCAACAGATCTCTGGGGATGGAGAGCTTTTCCATATGTCCGCTGAAACTCCTGGTGGGATTTCAGTTCAGCTGAGAGCTTGCAACAAGTTGGGGGAGGCCACAAGCATTGCTTCTTTAGTGGCCGTACAGCCTGTAACAGGCGCACACGTTACAGCACAATCAAACATCGTGGCATTAGGGAAATTAGTGAATATATCTGTAGCCGTGGTTACCGGTTCAGACCTACAATACCATTGGTACGTGAAATCTGATCTTCCACCCCTGCAGACCCAGGCGCCCTTTCTACTCCACACTTTTGCAAGTGTTGGTCGTTGTCTTTTTAAAGTTTCGGTTCACAATGCCCTCGGTTGCGTCAATGTCACCAAAGAGTTTAATGTGCAAGAGGAGGTCCAAGAGGTGGACTTTGAAATTGAAGGAAAGGCTCATCCCTTTTATGTCCCCACAAGTGCTGCCGTTCAACTCCGCGGGCTCACACAGAAAGGTAGTGATTTGCACTGGAACTGGAAAATTAGAGCTGCTACACTCTTTAATGCTTCTAATCAAGTCTTTAGCTATACGTTTCCATGTGAAGGCATCTTTCAGCTGTCTTTGAATGTCTCCAATGGTATAAATTGGCAGACGGTTTCACACAGTGTCTCGGTGGAGGATCCGATCGAAGGACTAACGCTGAGAGTTTCTGAGTCTTCTTTCTGCACCGAAGAAGAAGTGACTTTTATTCCAACAATCTCCAAAGGAAGCAATGTGAGCTTTGCCATAACATTTACAAACGACTGGATCCATAGTCAGGGCGTTCTTGGAGGTAGGTTCACCACGTCGAGCCTTCCAGCAGGGACGCATGTAGCTACGGTCAAAGGTTGGAACCACATCAGTAGTGCGCAGGTATCATCCAGCATTCTGGTGACTGAGCATATTCAAGGTCTGCGACTTGTGAACTCTTGTTCTGATCCTCTAGAGGCTCAGAAAGGATTCCAGTTCAAGGCAGAGGTTGAAAGTGGTTTTCCGGTCAACTACACCTGGATATTTCACTTGACTGGGTCTAACCCCGCCTGGCTCACAGGACAAAAAGTGATCTTTACACCACCACAGAGTGGTGTATTGTCTTTCAGCGTGCTGGCAACCAATGGAATCTGCTCAAAGACTTTAAATAGTACTGCCACAGTCCAGTGGCCTGTTAAGGAGGTCAAACTCGTCTGCCATTCAGAAAGAATATTTGTTAGACATGCTGTCAGGTTTACTGCAAAAGTGATTGGAGGTAACAGTCCCAGGTACCTCTGGTCTTTTGGAGACTCCGTTGAAGCATTGGTGACCGACTTGAGCACGGTCAGTCATACTTATTATAGTCCGGAGAAATACAGTGTTACGGTCGAAGTTCTGAACAGTGTCAGCAATGTGTCCGCGCAAATACACATAGATGTGGAGGAGCTCAAGTGTCCAAGCCCTGAAGCTTCCATAGTTCAGAGCCAGTCTACTATCTTCAGCTCCAGACAGAATTTCTTTGAGGCAAGCGTGGACATAAACTGCTCCGCCTACAAAGCCACATACCTATGGGAGATAGTCAAAGGGTCGGATTGCACTAGTTTAGACTCCCCTGTTAACAGAGTGGCTCTTAGAAGTCAGGTAGATGCAACCTCCCCTTTTCTCTTCCTCCCGAAGCATACTCTGGGTATGGGACAGTATTGTCTGGTATTCACAGTTGCACTTCAGGGAACTCCTCTAGTTGTCAGACGAAAAACCAGCGTCGCAGTGGTCCACTCAATGCTCGTAGCTGTAATTAAGGGAGGAGCACACAGAATGTGGCCCAGCCTCAGTGACCTCATCCTGGAAGGATCTGATTCCCAAGACCCTGATGTGGAGCCTGGGGTGGAAGACACATTGCAGTACCACTGGACCTTCATGACAGCAGTAAAGACCTCTTGATGTTGAAGCAATCTGAATGTAGTGCTGTTAACTGCTGTTATTATGAATTTGTATGTATGCATGTGTCATACATCTTCTGTTTTACGTGGTACCAGCACCTGGCTGCTTCTGTTTTCAGAACTCCACGGGTTCTGATTTGGTGAAGCAACCCATTGGGAGTAACAGCAGCAGAATGACTGTACTGAGCACTCAGCTACAACCAGGCACCAGCTATGTTTTCACCCTCACTGTACACAAGGCAGGGAGGAAGCCTGCCTTTGTCAATCAGACGGTGGGGATTACCCATAATCCATTAGCTCGCAAAAGATTACTTTTTCACTTAGTTTCTCTTCTTTTACTTCTACCAGCCGTTCCGTTGGCAGAAATGACTCGAGTTATTTTGAATATCTCTTGCTAGTTTTTAAGAGCTAAGGTAAAACAGGAAGAATTTACTGTACACATTTTAAGAAAGAAGTGGCTTATCATACATACTTTGTCCTTTTTTTAATCCTAAGGTTACTGTGTGTGAAGACCCAGTGCTTCCTGTGATTGTGGAGTGTGTGTCCTGCGCTGTCCTGTCCTCCCATCACTACATTAATTACAACAGCCCCATTATTCTGTCTGGTCAATGTGCACAGTGTGATGACCAGACTCAGGTAATGATTCTTTTAAATACTCTCAGGTTACATGTGTTACATTTTGAAAGCAAAGGTCCCATATTGTAGAATGTGAGATTTCCTTTTCTACTTTATTTAGAAAGGCCGCTTCGGTGCTCAAGAAATACTGCGAAAGTTTTAAAACAAAGACATTGACTAATTTACAGACTTTAAATGAGCCCTTCAGAACTTGATTGACGATTGAAAGATCACAACATATTGTGCTCCCCCTTCTGAAGTCTTTCCAATCTTAGTATTAATTGGCTTCAATAATTCATTCATAAATGCCGAGTTTAATATAGATTCAATCAGTGGAATGATTCATCATTTGCGGCCAAGAAACAAATATTCACAGACAGTAAGACATTTATTATTGCATTAATATTGTTCATGTTTCTTCTCTCAGTTCAAATGGCGTGCAGAGGACCAGACTGGCATGACCCTTGACCTTAACGAGGCGTCCACCTCTACAGGGAGACATTCTCCTAACTTGGTGGTGCGTTCGGGTGTCCTGCAGGCAGGCCAGACTTATACCTTCACTCTCAATGCGTCCCAGCCTGGCACAGAGCTGTGGGGCAGCGGCAGCCTGACGATACGACCCCACTATCCACCACAAGGAGGCCTGTGTGATCTCAGTCCAGAGTCAGATATACGTCTGCTGGAGACAGTGGTCACCTACAGCTGCTCAGGTTAACGCTGTGGTCTTCCCACGAGGACCAATTTATTTCTCTTTCCAATTGAGCAATAATAATGACAACTTCTTCGACAAGAACCGCGTTCCATTAAAATCTGCTCCTTCTCGGCAGGGTGGCGAGGGAGAGGAGCCGGGGCCTCTCAGCTGATCTATACCTTCCAAGCAGCACCATGCAGGTCCACTGGCACCCCGTGCCCCCTGCTCACTTTATACAGGTGAACACGAGCCTCGACCTACAGCTATTTTTAAACTAGGAAATACGGGGCTTCCCTGAATATTAGGAAGTCATTATTCACAGTTGCTTTATATTGGATGCCTTCGTTTCTCTCCCCAGGGGTACTCGTTCAACATTTGGCAGTCTGGTTCCAATGGGAAGCCCCGGGCGAGAACGAAATGAGTCAGTGATCACCGTTACACTGCTAATAGAGGACTACCTGGGGGCAAAGGTCATTGCTCTAAACAGGTAAGCTACCACGATTCGATGCAGAGGAATCAAAATATCATGCAGCACAATTATGTAATCTTATCAACTGCCACCATACATTATTCTTCAGTCAAATGTTAGAATGATCATTTAGGTTACTACAAATCACAGTAAACATCTCATGTTTCCCTGATGGCTTCTCTCTCTCCAGGAAGTTGACGGTTAAAACTCCTCAAAGGGACGAAGTTGCCAGTCGGCGGCTGAGGAACAAGAGCCGGACTCAGCTGTGGGCTTTGGTCCAACATGGCAACCCTCAGGAGATCATCCCTTATTCCATTGCCCTCACCAGCCAGCTCAATCAGGTTGTGTGTCAGCATCAAATCTCATTAACCAATGCATGAAATTACCCTTGTGACTAGTTATACCAATATAGTAGAAAATAAGATACCAATAACTATAAAAACTCAAAGTTAAAAGCACGGTGGAAGTAAGAATCTCTGAAGGTTTGTATTTGTTAAGAATCGGGTCTAGAGAGTTTCAACCCCCGGTCCTCAGATGGAGTCCGGACGGACTGCCTCGGAGCTCATGGACAGAAGGGAGATGCGAGAAAACGTGACTCAAGCCCTGGCCTCCCTCCCAGTGACCTCCTTGCTGAACGTTGATCAAATCAGCTCTGCGTTGTCACAGTCTACTGTGAGTAAATCGGTTTCCTCACCATTATCAGCTACTAGATCAGTGAAGATTGGTATGTTAGAAATGCTTTAGCAAACACATACACAATGAGACCAAAAAGATGTGAAATATGCCCCAATGTTTAGACAGTGTTGACTTTTTCTTTTGGTCGTGTTAACGAATATGGCCTAAGAATGGGTAGGTGTGTGGGTGCAATTTTTTGAACATAATAAATAGTGTATTTTTAATAATAAATTATCCAGCCAAAATGTAGACACTATAAAAGTTCCCATTGAAGCCCATTAAAACGGCAGTTTTAAATTCCAAAATGAAGCATTAAATCATAGATTTTATTGTTTGAGACAATCAGATGGTATTTAAAGGTTTTGATTTTCAAAATGAATGGATGACTTTGGTTGTTAATATAGAAGTGAAAAAAACGGTCTGCTTTTAAAGGGATGGAGACTTTTACTCATCTTACACCGTCGTATTTGCTTTGTTTTCACCAGGCAGTTCCCAGTGAACTGATATGTGAAAAGAGCCAGCAGAAGGTTCTGGAAGCTGTGGGGAAGATGATCCATGTCATGGAGGAGCAGATGAGTCCTGGTGTTTTCTCAGCTCTGGAAACTGGGAGGAACATTCTCAGCATCATAGGTGCCTGTCCACCACCGTCTCCTGCATGGAAAACAGTACTCTGGTGAACTTTGCTGGATATTTAGCGTTCTCCTCTCTTCCAGGTGGCACCCTGGCGGCTGTGTCCCAGTCTGCCAGTGCTTCCAGGTCTCCCCCAGCATCCGGCGGTCTGCAGTCGGCTCCCAAGATCACCCTGACGGCGCTGGGTCACGCCAGGGCCCTAATGCGCTCTCTGGTGCATTTGCATGTTCATGGCAAGGCCCCCCTTTCGCTTTCCACTGCTTATATCAACGCGGTGGGTTTCCATGGCGACCCCTCCGACCTCCTCTGCATGCAAAGGTCCGACCAAAACCACATTATCCCCTTTCAGTCATCAGCAAATGGCGGATCGACGACTCCTCGCCCGTGTGAGTTCCAAATCCCCGCCTCCCTCACCGATCACCTGAAGGGTCAGAAGACCGAGGTGGTGCAAGTGCTGTTTGGTGTGGGTGCAGAGTTGGGATCCAGCTCGTTACTGGCTGCGGCCGAGCCCCCGATTTCCACCGCTCTGCTTGGCATGGAGCTCACCACCCCTCAGGGCCAACTCATACCCATCCAGGACCTGGAACCCAAACAGGCCATTCGGGTCACCCTGCCCAACAAATACCCTTTGGGACATGGCGATAGGCGGGGGGATGGGAGGGTGGGTGAAGCCGGGAATGGGACGTGTCTTACTGTGGCCCTACCAAACAGAGGGAGTTTGAACCTCACAGTCAAAGCTGTGGATGGACTCCATGAAAATGCAGGTCTTTATATTTCCTTCAACTTCAGTCTGGAACCAGGTACAGTAAACTTCATTTCTTTCACAACTCATATTCCATTTGACCATAATTGCTTAATCGATGAACACACTTCGAATGGATACAAAGCTGATAATTTGCTATCTAAAGCTCATAGGTGTAGGACGTCCATGTGATTATTAAAACCTGTTAAAGTAACCAACTCATTCTTCTATCAGCTCTGTTTCTGGTCACAACCAACTTCTTGTCTTCATGTGTTCATCCCTCAAGTCATCTGTAAATAATGAGTGAATTATCTTTAAGCTTCAGTTGGTACATTTAATTAAATAATTATTCTCTCCATCAGTAAAAATGTGTTAAAACCTTTAATCAGCGCTGCCTAGTTTGACATAGGGTTTTAGTAATGAAAGTGAACGACTGTAGCTTTAAGGTTGATCATGCAGAGCCTACATAATAATGAATTAACCTTACTGTATATGGTTTTGCATTAAATGATGAATTAAAATAGGCTGTGTTCATATCTAGGAGCTACTCCAGTGAGTCTGGGACATGTAAAGATAGAAGTGAGCTCTACAGTGCCGGGGACCAATGGCTCCCAGGATCCCCTGGTCAGAGTGTGGCCTCTCACTCTCTCTGCTCCAACCACTTCCTCGGAGGAAACCATATTCCTCTCCCCACTGTAAGTCGTGGCTCTCTGCTGTGACCGGGAGTCTGATTGCTCATTTTCGACGCACAAAGAAGTGCTTCGCATGACCGACATTTCTTCGCCTACAGTTTGGACGGAACAGGCGAGACCCTTTCTGTCAACCTGACCTCGTCTCTGGGCGGCGGCGGCGGCCCGGCGCGCGCGGCGGTGTGTGTGTTCAGCTCGCTGTGCCGCTACTACAGCGTGGAGGAGAGGCGCTGGAGCAGCCGGGGTCTGCAGCCCCTGGAGGGCAGCACGCTCCACTCGGCACACTGTCTCACCCGGCACCTCACCATGTTTGGGGCCAGCCTATTCGTTCGTCCCGGGGCTGTTGTTCTGCTGCCTCCAGTACGTGAGGAGCCAAAGGCAGCTGTTATTTAGATAAAATATATAAATATGTCATCCATTCCCCAAATGCAAATTCAGGACGAGAAGGAGAGCAGTCATGATCAGGCTCTTCCCTCCATCTGTTTCTTATCTGTGCAGCCAGGCGGTCCCATGCGTAACATGGTGGTGGGGATTGTGTGTGCTGTCCTGGTGCTGATTCACGTGCTGGTGGGGCTCATCGCCCATAAACTGGACCACTTGGACAGCTTGAGACTCAGCCAGGTCCCTCTGTGTGGGCGACCGGGGCTGTACCGGTACAGAGTACTGGTCAAGACCGGCTGGAGGCGGGGAGCAGGTCAGCCAAGGACACGTCAATGTGATGGGGAAATGAAAAATGAACCATGATTGCACTGATGAAACCTCTAACTGCATATGATGGACATGATGAATGTACCCATCAGGCACCACAGCACATGTTGGCATCAGCCTGTACGGTGTGAACAAGAGCGGCTCTCGCCATCTGCAGAGGCATGGAGCTTTTCAGCGTGGCAGCCTGGACCAGTTTCACCTGGAGACAGACAACAACCTGGGAGAAGTTTGGAAAATTCGGGTCTGGCATGATAACACAGGTATGTGGAAAAATAGTTATTGGTATTTCTTTGATTATGCTGAAACAATGTCCTCATTATAGGACATTATATTGTAAGCAATTAGAACTACTTCCTGCTTTACTAAAAATAACATTTCGAATCCTAGTGTAGTAGTTCGAAACCAAATGATTTGTTGAAATTCAGATTTTTGGAATATATGTCTGCATTGGACACATATTCCAGTACAATAAAAAATAGTGATTAAGATGAGACACTTTTAAGAAATGAAACCAAAGTCCCCTATTTGAGCATTTAAGGAATCCTGGCTTACTGAGACAGAAAAAGACCACAAAGTAACTACATAGAGACAGAAAAACAAAGGAGGCCCATTGTCATAATCTGTCCATCACTGTTAGTAGACGAGGTGACCATATATGTGCATGTATTCGAAGATCCTCCATGTAATCGTAGGTCTGGAGCCATCGTGGTACGTTAAGCACGTTGTGGTTTGGGACCTTCAGACAGACCACATGTTCTTCTTCCTGCTGGAGGACTGGCTCTCTGTGGAGAATCAGAAGAACGGCTCGATGGAGAAAGAAGTTCTGGCCTCATGTAAGCGTGCACACTTTCAACAGATCACTTCTTTTCCATTGTTGCTTACTGTGTGTGTTGTCCCTTGGGCAGGTCCCGAGGAGCTTTCTCAGTTTCGACGGGTCTTCACCTCCCAGCTGGCGTTCGGGATGGTCGAGCACCACCTGTGGCTGTCGCTATGGGAACGCCCCGCCCACAGCCGTTTCAGCCGGGGTCAGAGGGTGACATGCAGCGCGCTAGTGCTGCACCTCTACCTGGCACTGGGGGCTCTGTGGTACGGGGCTGTTGGCACAGAGGGGCACAGGTAGGAGGGTTTATGAGCCTGAACATGACGCCTATGTCATTGGGATTAGTTCCATAATCAATTATTTGGATTAACAAATGCCTGATTATGTAAAATAGTTAAAAACAAATGAAATTAGTATACCTATTTCACTATAATGTCACTGGTTATTTATGTGTCCCAATGAAATTCAAAATGTAATGTTTTCTACTATTCAAAGGCATCATCATGTCACTTTTCATGAATTTTTTACTGACATGCACCAGCCTGTGAGTATATTGTGTATATTGAGTTGACAGGAACCTCATTTGTGTATCTCTCCCACTAGTGGGCCGGTGTCAGCCCGCCTGCTGGTTGATGTGGAGGCGGTTGCCGTGGGGATGACTGTCGCCGTGCTAGTGTTTCCTCTCCAGTGTTTCCTCTGTTTCCTGTTTAGAAAAACTCACAGTCCGGTAACTTAATCCTAATACTTTCTTTTCATTATACAATGTAACTCGTCAAATACACGGCAGCCTGGGCAAACAATATCCAAGTTTATGCAAAAATGTTCCTCTGTCCTCCGTGATGTGATGTAACATAAAGCAAGTTATTTCACACACTTAACCTACGTCATTGTGTTGCCTCATATGAGCTTCTTAGTTTGACCTCAGTTTGGACTTTTCTTGTGCTCCTGCGTGCTGCTCATTAGAGGTCATTGAGGACTGTGTTAGACGTGCGTCTGTTTGTCAAACAGTCTTATCTCAGCGTGGAAGCGGAGCAAGTGAGAGTTTTCCATGTATCATGAACGTGTCCTCGGAAATGTTCAGGCAGCAGTTTATGTGTGCGTTTGTGTGCGGTTGTAACACAGGTAACCGTGGACACCTCAGCTCCTCCCTCCCCCGTCTGTCACTCTGTGGAGATGGACGTGTATCTCGGCCAATCGCCGCTCTCCGCATCCTCCTTCCTGTCTCTGTCAGACTCCTCAGGCCGGGTGCGAGACAGCCCTTCATCTGTGAGCGCAGAGAAACATGCACACGCATAGAATACGGATAAAGGCCTCTCCTCACCCTGTCTCACAAAGGGTCCTTCTTGTTCCTGTAGTTACTGGAGAGCAAGGCACTTGACTCCAGTATTCTGGACTTTTGGGCTGCGTCCGGCTTAGCGCCTCGGGCGGATGGAGCCCGTCGAGAGGTGGGAATGGACACATGGCCGTCCTGCGACAGCCTCCTCAACCTCCCAGCGGACCCAGGCCTCACCACGACGACCCCCGCCCACAACCTCTGCAAGGCTTCCCCTGTTCTGGGTCCTGCACGCCAGCTGAGGAGGAAAAAGGCCCTGATGCAGCTCCAGCTGGCCTCGCCCTCCTCCCCTGGCACGCCTGCTGCTCTTTCGCGCAGATATTCCCTTTCAAAAGAAATTTCCAGTTCCAACAATCTCACTACGTTTCTGACTTTGTCCGGTGAGAAACTCTTGAAATAAACTGAAAAGTCTTGCGTCCCATGCCATCGGTTTATATGATGCCATTTTGTATGGTTCCACATATACAAAATGATCGCCTCAAACAAATTTATTGCAGGCAGGATTTTGGAAAAATTAAAGGGATTTACCACACAAAACCCCTCACTTTGAGTAATAATGTAAAGAGTAGGGTGGATCCATTCGTGGATGCTCTGTGTAAACTTAGTTTTTTGTGCTTCACGCCAGAGGAGGATCTACTGATGTCTATAGCGGCGGAGAACACGGCAGATACAACAAACAGCAACTCAGACAGCGGCTGGGATTCCCCCAGAGCCACCTCCTTGCTCTCTAGCACGTGAGGAGTGCCTCTGTGCGGCATGCAATTCACTATTTCCCGCATTCCCGTGTTCCTCCTGCATCGCTGTGATTCCCCCCCCCCTTTCCAGCCGCAGTACCTCCTGCAGCAGCTGGTCAGAGCAGAGTGAGGACAAGTACGGTGCAGAGGTCTACAAGCCGGGTCCACAGTCCTGTCCCGGCCTGCATGGCGCAGGACTCTACAAGTGTCCCTCTGTGCTATCCATAGACTCCGTGGCCAGCACCTTCCTGCCGAGCCCTTCCCCTGAATCCACGCGCTCCTCCTTCACCACGCGCATAGGTACGATAATAACGCCTATTACACGCACAGTTGGTATATATATATATATGTTTGAGATATCTGCTGCTCAATCCCCTCGGTCCCAGGGGTGGCCCGGGCTCAGCCCAGTTGGCTGCTCCCTCCCTGGGCCCTGCGTGTGATTTACCCCCTGGTGGCCCTGCTGCTGGGAGCGTGCCTGGCTGTGGTCGGACTCTACGGGAGCTTCTGGTCCAGAACAGTGGTGCTCATGTGGCTCGTGTCTGCTCTCTCTGCCTTTCTGGCCTCAGCTCTGCTACTTGAACCCCTCAAGGTGAGTTCTTCTATTCAACCCTTTGCGGGCCTTTAGTGGATATTAGGTGTGATTTCAGCGTCCTCGTCTTGCTCAGGTGTGTGTGCAGGCGTTGGTCCACACAGCACTGCGGAGGCCCGTGGACCCGGAGGTGGAGGAGCAGCTGGCCCAGGAGGGCACTGTGGTGAGGGCGTTTGGTGAGCCGGGGGGGAAGGTCCGGCCGCCGTGTGGCTACGGGCTGCTGCAGGCCAAAGTGGAGGCCCGCAAGGTCCGAGCTCTGGGATCACTCATGAGGGTGAGAACCACAGGGAACTTTATCAGAGACGATCGGTGCTTCGGCTCTCTGTCGATTGTCATGTGCATCCTTTCTGCAGCACTGCGTGTGCCAGCTGTTCTTCCTGTTGCTGGTGCTGATGGTGAACTACCAGGACGGCGCAGAGCAGAGGCAGGGCAGGCTGTTGCACTCCGCCGTCAGACGCCGTCTGTACACGGCGCCCTCGGGGGTCCCTAACCTCACCTCCCTCAGAGGGTAAGGGCACCCAGTTCAGCCACACACCACCACAGCACCCTGCTTGTTCCTCTAGACATCGTCATAAACACAGTAGGTCTTCATCAAGTGCACACAAGACCCTGTCAGGCCTCCTTGTATCTTTTTCACCAGGGGCGGGGGAGAACCACATTGTTTTAAGATTAGGAGGTGCCGGAATCACTGATTACAGCAGTAACTATCAGTGTCATATAATAGCCAAGATCCTGCTGTGATCCTGCGTGATCAAGTATATTATACAATAACATAATATACAACTATATTGAACTATGTATTATTCTCAATGTACTAGAAATGTATGTAGTGTCTAAAGAAAAAAAACGCTTTTCACCCTGGGAAACTTTTTATCAAACCTGTTCCACGGGAACCTGGAATAATTATCACAGCAAAACTCTTTTAGTCATATACATTGTGGAGGTAGCTACCAGATTTTCTTTTAGTTCACATTCATTGTGCAGTCAGCTTGTCTTTAATCTGCCGTCCTCAGAAAAATATATCTGCATATTAACATGGAAAAAGAATAAAGAAGTCAACCCATTTGACTGAATTGAGTCGTCTGGAGACAAACCCAAAGCTTTTGTTGATTCTCTCTCCATCCAGCTGGTCAGACGCAGAGCAGTGGATCAACCACACCTTGGTGGAGCACTTGCACCAAAACCCTACACTGCGCCTCGTTGGATCGCCCCGGCTGCAGTTCACACGTCTCCTCATTCCCATGCAAAGTGTCTTCCTGGGAAACAGCAGTGCAGCAACACGACAGCTCCTGGCTGACTTGCACATGGCTGACCGGGGCAAGAAACAGTAGGTGGATTAGTGACGGCAATGGTGCTTGCATATACGTATATACATATATTATGATATTTTCTTTCATTCCCTCTCAGGTTTAAAACCCTTTCAATGCACTTCACACACTACCACAGAGAGTCTGGCTTGTTTGTGTGCGTGTCCATGGAACTAGAGTGGGCTCAGTCCCAGGGAGTCATCCCCTTTCTCTCCATCCTTCCGCTCCACATCCCTTCATCCCTCTCTGGACTGGACCTGCAGGTGGCCCTCACGGTAACAAAGACCACAATTAAATGAAAATAGAAATCAGACTTGATACATTTATGTGGCAGAATAGTCTGGATTAATTCCAGTGTCCACAATCCACTTGCTTTATACCGCAGGTTCTCCTTCTCATCTCTGCTCTCCTCATCCTGTGTGGAGAGCTTTGGTCCATGGCCACTAAGCATGCCCAGTATCTTCCTCGGTGCAGACACTGGTCCCAGCTTCTCCTGGCCTTGTTGTCGCTGGCAACGGCAATCATGCAGCTCTGCTCCTTGTCCCAGGCCACCTGCTGTGTTTCCAAGGTAACAAAAAAAACCAGAAGATCCATTACCTCCAACATTAGTGTCACCTGAGCAGGCCGTTGTTATGTGATAACCCCATGGGTCCTCATTAGATCTATTGGTGGTAAACTATGTCTGAAAAGCCATATCGTTACTTCACTTGTCAAATTAGCACGATATTTTCTTTATTCGTCCAACCTTGTGCCCTGCAATGTTTTGTTTAATTGGTGGAAAGGGCATTACGCAAAACAAGGGTATTGACATTCAAAACTAGACTAGAATAGACTAGATTTAATATATTATATATAAATAGATTAATTTAAACAAACCAAACTCAGCATGAAAATAATAAAAAGGAAACAAAGAAAACCCTCATGTAGATGCAACCCAAACCCTGGCAATCATAAAAGAAAACCACCCCTTTAGTAAAAACATGTGTTGCTTTTCATGACAAGGGCCTTTATCTGCCACTCAGCTTCGATCCCAACCGGACAGCTTCATCGACTTCCACGCTGCCGCCCTCCTGGCGCAGCGCTGTTCCCAGTGCGCCGCTGTCCTGCTCACCCTCCTCGTTCTAAAGGTAAGCTCCCTCATCCTTACACATCTCCACACTGGTTCCCGTGGTTTCCCCACTCCGATAAATGTCTCGTCATCTCCGCTGCCCTGTCCCCCAGCTGCTGGGAACGTTGAGGTTTGCGCGGAGGTCGGTGGTGTTGGCCAGAGTGCTGCAGAGGGCCTGGAGGGAGTTGTGGGCCCTGAGCGCCCTGCTGCTGTTGCTGCTGCTGTCCGGCACTCACCTCGGGAACGTGGTACGATAAGGACGGGTCCAGCTGAATCAAGGGTTCCTTGAGACAAAATGTATTCCACATGCCTGTGTCTTTCCTCCAGCTCTTCTCCCGTTCAGTGGAGGGCTTCCTGTCCCCGTGTCAGACTGGGCTGTCAGTGCTGTCCATCCCGCGTGGCCGAATGGCTCTCCAAAGACTGTGCAGGCTCCACCCAGTCCTGGGCCCCATCTATGGGCTGCTACTGAAGGGGGGAAGTGTTTGGCTCTTAGCCAGACTCTGGGGAGCTGTTCTCATCCGTGCATACAGGTGCGCTATGTGGGTGCCTAATATTACCATTGCATGGTCGTGTGGATACGCGGCACTGCACTGTCAATCGGCAGATGTGACCCAAACTCCAACCAACCAAACTCCACCCCACGGGGAGGTCATTCCTTTTGTAGATCTTTGGATGGAGACCAAAAGGAAAGCACACAAATGTTACTTGATAAGGGTCCTTTGTGAAATATTAAGGGATCCCCGGTGATTACAGTTCATCCAATTGGGGGCATGAAAGGTTAAACATAATTCCATGGCAATCCATGATATTACCATGGAAGCTTCACACGTTTTCTCCTAGTGGCAACAATGACTTCATATTTGGTAAGGTAAAGGTTACATTAGGTAAGTTTCATTGTGTAATACTGCTATTGCTGTATCCTTAGGGAAGAGCAGGCTGAGCTGTACTCTCCAACGAGTGAACCTCAGGACTATGAGATGGTGGAATTCTTCATTAAGAGGCTCAAACTGTGGATGGGACTCACCAAAGCCAAAGAGGTAGGCATTAGTTGTGGTGCATAGCTTCCAAAGCCGGGGTCACGTTGCTGATCCCGCGCCCGTCTTTCTCCTTTCAAGTTCAGGCACCGGGTGAAGTTCGAAGGTATAGACGTCCCTCCTTCCAGGTCTTCACGAGAGTCCCACCTCTCCACTCTGTCTTCCACCCTGCCTTCTTCCAGTTCCCCTTTCCTGTCCTCCTCATTCTCGTCCCCCCGTCCCCTGTCCTCGTCTCTCTCTGCGAGGTCTGACGACTCGTCAGTGTCCGAGGGCGGGTTCGACGTCCGGCCCCACCTGGACCGCCTGCTGCCCTGCGTCAGTGCACTGCTCTCTCGTTTTGACCAGGTCAATCAGGTGATGGAGGACGTTCACAACCTGGAAATGAAACTAGAAGAGGCGCAGACCAGCAGGAGGAAGAAGTGGGTCAGTAGCAAGGACAAAGTGGGAGAAATGTTGGGACAACCAGACAGGCCAGAGGAACTGAGGGAAGAAGGACGCGAAACGGGAGAAGTTAGACGCAGGAAGAAAAGCGCCTTTCACCCCAAGCCGCGGATCTCCCTTCCATCCTGCTTCGGCCCCTCCACGGCCCACTGCTCTGCTGCCCCGGTCTGCAGGAATACCCGCACACGTAGCACCTACTCTGAGTCCGAATTGGTGCCATTCAAGCCTTACGCCGCCAGCAACGACCCTGCTTCTGAAGCAGCCAAGCTTGCATCTGGAATCTCTGGTCCGTATCTGGACGATTCTTCTGCAGACAGCGGGTTCCCTCGCAGGAGAGCGTGGCATTCTGGGAGCTCTCATTCAGCTGACGTAGCCCAGCGGATCCTCCGTGCACGCGGTGAAGTTGTTCCATGTGACAACAGAGGAGACTGTTTCGCATTCAATGACAGCAGACCCAGAAGCGAAGAAGGGGCAAGACAGCATCTCAGTGATGGAGTCCCCGTAAAGAGGAAGGCGTGGACTGAGCAAGGCTGACTTTGGGTTTGGACAGGGAGAAGACTGACGGGATCTACAGTATTTTCTGCTTCTCTGGAGCTGCATGATTAAAATCTGGTTGGATGTGTTCATTTTGTTCGCTAGCATGGGCCATGCAGGAAAGGGTTAAAGGGCCTCTCATGTGGCACACAAGTATGAATTCATGAGAAGAAGCGTTCAGCCCGCTGAAGATACTTGAGTTGTGGTTCTGAAAGATTTTGGTTAGTTTTTTGAAAGAAACCCGCAAGACGCAATTATTTTGGCCAAAAAGCCTGATGACCTTAGACTGGAGAAGAGAGACAGGCAGATCTTTATACTGCGATGAAGGAATAATAATAATAATGAATGTACTGTTTGTAAAAAATGTAATCTTACTTTAGGAAAGTTGACACATAACTGTGTTCCTTACTTCATTTCATATCTGTAAATGTGGTTGTATGTTGTTACATGTTTGTATGAGACTGGATGGTTTTACTCTGCAGACAATTAAAGAAAAGTGAACAGATTGTCTGAAAGGGATTTCAATTCTTTAAGCATTTTATTTGGAATATGAAACCAGTGTTGTCTTCCAACCGTGCCTTCTCGTTCTTGTGTTTACTTTAAATGATAACACAACTCTATGAATATTTAATCAGCAGTAATTCCCATTATTGCCGGAAGGAAAATACCTTGACGTATGAGTAAACACATGATAACACAGCAGCAAACACTTTTAGTGCAAGAGGGAGTTCAAGATCTAGACTGAAGGGTGATTGCCTGTTTCAAATGAAATGACATGAAACATTAAAGCTGCTTGACTTTCTCAAACATGGATGTTAACACTAAAAAAGATGATTACAACAAAGCATAGATAGCATTAATGTGGGTTGTGTATATGCAATAGCTAAAAGTTCTTGATAAAATCAAAGTATCTCGCATAACTGTTTGACTTTGAAAATATTTTGATTAGGGCCGCTTTATCTAACAAGTCTGTGTTATTTTTCTTAATCACATAATTGACATTCACCCGAGGTCAATGGGCACTTTGACCATTACTTATCTTATCAATTTGTGTGTGCATTGTCTTATCATTGTTTACCGGTAACGTTTTAATCCACCTGTATAAAAGAGGGTGCATGCCGGTGTGTCGCTACTCTTCTTTTGGACTCGACTGGTGAGTACTCTACAGGGTCATAGACCTGCTGTATCATTCTATAACTACTGCAGTTTGTATAATTCTTTAACTTTAGCGACTGACACTTGTTGTCTTCCACAGTTGAGCCTATCCAAGACAATGATGTGGGCCTTTGTTGTGTGCGCCATGGTGGCAGTGTCCGAGTGCCTCCTCCAGTAAGTCAGACTCGCCACTGAAACAACATCTTACACCTGTCGTCGTTTAGATTTTAGCTTTGGTTCACCTTAAGGGTCAGTGAAAACCTTTGGAAGAAACTTCAGGATTCAGGCAGCTCCTTCTTGTGACACCCAGGGTCCCTCTGGAGAAAGGTCAGTCCGCCAGGGAGTTCCTGGAGGAGCAGGGTAAATGGGACGAGTACAGACTCAAGTACCCATACAACCCCATGGCCAAGTTTGACGAGCGCTTTGCCGTGGGTGGCGAGCCCATGACCAACGACGCTGATGTGAGTATCAGTTGCCAAAGCTCAAACGGGCCGGGTTGTGACTCACAGCGCCTTTGAACCATGAGTGACGTTGCCGTCTCCTCTTCATCTCCAGCTGGCTTACTACGGAATCATCTCCATTGGAACTCCTCCTCAGTCCTTCAAGGTCGTCTTTGACTCCGGCTCGTCTAACCTGTGGGTGCCCTCCATCTACTGCAACAGTCCAGCCTGCAGTATGTCAAACTAACTGCAAACCTGCAGCAATAGGACATTTATTTCATGTCAAATGTCAAATTTCGAAATCATGGATTTGTGTTTGTTTTCCACACCTGTTCCTTCATAGATAACCATGCCAAGTTCAACCCTGGCACCAGCAGCACCTACAGAAACAACGGCGGCGCTCTCAGTATCAAATACGGCACTGGCAGCATGACCGGTTTCCTTGGATACGACACCGTGACGGTGAGTGTAAAAAAATGTAGTATCAATGGAAACTGTGTATACTCATAATCCACTGATTATAATGGTGTCTCAAAATGTTCGAGGCATGATGGAACACCTACATTCCCTCGCAATTACAAATCTGTTGGCTTGGATGTGTGTTGAAAGAGGAAAGGCTATTCGAACTGCGACTTTATTGTGATTTGAGAGGGTTTTACAGTGGCGTCTTTGTGTTTGTCATCCAGGTGGGTGGACTCCCTGTGACCAACCAGATCTTTGGCCTGAGCGAGTCGGAGGCTCCCTTCATGCAGTACATGCGTGCCGATGGTATCCTGGGCTTGGCGTACCCACGCCTCTCAGCATCCGGCGCCACACCCGTCTTTGACAACATGATGAAGGAGGACCTGGTCAACCAGGACCTCTTCTCCGTGTACCTGAGCTCGTAAGGACCGCCATGGCTTCGCAGTCTGCCAATACTGATACGGAGCCTGATACCTAGAGAGGTTTTCAGTCCGTTCTCGCTTTCCTCTGCAGCAACTCTCAGCAGGGCAGCGTGGTGACCTTCGGTGGTGTCGACCCTAACCATTACTCTGGCTCCATCGCCTGGATCCCCCTGTCCAATGAGCTGTACTGGCAGATCACTGTGGACAGGTATGACCGTGTGGCCTTGCGCCCCCCCCCGCACAAACAGCACCGGAGACAAATTGCAAATCACCTCTGATGCGTGGTGTTCTGTGCGTCCCCTTTCAGTGTGACGGTCAATGGTCAGGTTGTGGCTTGTAATGGCGGCTGCCAGGCGATCGTGGACACCGGCACTTCTCTGATTGTCGGACCTCAGAGCAGCATCAGCAACATCAACGCCCAAGTGGGAACCGTCAGTCAGAACGGAGACGTGAGTGCGAGAGGGAGGGAGATTTCTGTCGCTTCAAAAACGTAGAAATTGATAAGTAGAACCAATTTGAGCCCTCTTTACTTCCTTTTCCCCTGCACTTCCTTATCGCTCTTCCTCTTCCTCTGCGTCAGTACCTTGTCAACTGTAACATCATTGGCGAAATGCCAGCTGTGGTCTTCCACATCCACGGACAGGAATTCACCATTCCAGCCTCTGCCTACGTTCGTCAGGTATGTGTTTGTTTCCCAGCTAGATTTAGTTTTTTATTCTTCATCTTTCCGTACTGAAAAATTAAAGGATTCTCTAAAATCCTTCCGACAGTCCAAGTACTATGGCTGCCGTACTGGCTTCGGCAACGGAGGGGACAGCCTGTGGATCCTGGGTGATGTCTTCATCAGACAGTACTACTCCATCTTCAACAGAGCCCAGAACATGGTGGGTCTGGCCAAGGCTAGATAAGTCGGAGGTCACCCATCCCAAACAGCCTTTAGACAATCACGTGCACATCTTGTGGTGATTGGGAAATTTCCAACATGCCTGAAACTGTTTTCCTTCCTTGATCACATGTATTCACATCCAATAAAAAGAGTCAAATCAATGTAATTGGTGTTTTATTGAACTGGGCAACACGTGACAATTTGAGATGGAAACACACTGCGATGCAGCAGCACACATGCTGACTGAATATAACATCATTGTGTTACCTAAACATGCACCGATAAATGGAACCTTCCTGACCTCACAATGACTTTTGCTGAAGTCACTAAATAGTATGGGAAATCAAACATAATATCACAGAGAACAAAGATGGATCAGCAGTCTTTTAGACGTCCCATACCAATTTACAAGGATGTACTAAAATGCAACCACGCTGATACATATTGTGCACCGTACTGCGTCGTTGGTTCTGAATACTTAACATCTCAGTGAAACTCATGAACAATACTACCCTAACTTCCACAAACATGCAGCTACTACGGCTCATTGCCACAGACAGCGCCAGAGAGAAGCAAACACATCTTCAAGGGTGCAGCTTTATAAATCCAGGGATGGAATGAGGAAGAACTTTCTATCACCCTTTGAATGGTGTCTATTTTTAGATTTCTTGCTGATCGTGCTTCCTGACGACGAACGACTTAGTTTGCTGGATACACACTTCTGTCTCTGACGAGCAAGCTAAGGCAGTAACTTCAGGCAGCCTACCAATCAGCGGCAGTGTTTGAGACTCCCAGTTCTTGGTATTCTCCTGCACTGCTAAATCTGAAGGAAGAAAGAGGTCAAGCAAAGATGAGAATCACCGTGGCAGTGTAAGTGTGTTTTTATTTAAGGCAACCGATTTATTATTGCCAGAATTTGCTGTATTAGTTAGAGAGTGACGGTTGAGTTGTTGTTTCATAGAATTTGAGATGACAATGACTGCAAACGAAGACAAAAGCTACTGCAACTGGATGTCGCAACTACCACCTGAACTCCACGACATTCCTCTCTTCAAACTTGCCATACCGGGTATGAAGCTGACAGGATGTAGCCGCTCACACTGCTACTGCATTACGCTAACACACAGCACGTTGTCAAGTTTTAAACCGTTTAAGTACGTTTAAATTCATTTATGCTGTCATGCATACATTTATATGTTCATACGGTTTTATCTAGAAGGGATCAATTGGTCGTTTATTAAATCTGTGACATGTCTATGACACCTATGTGTGTGTGTGTGTGTTGTTTAGGTAGCCATGACTCTATGAGTTATGACTTGGACATCAACTCCTCAATAATGGAACCTGATAGACTTAAAAAATTGAGCAAGATTTATTGTGCGCGTAAAATAGTGCAAAAATGGGCCATCACTCAGGTAAATGGTGTTTAAAACCTGTCAGTATGCACTTTATCTATGTTGCTGTATACACACAAACATATGTTTTATTTGTATCTATATATATAAAGGGGGATATTTGTTTAACTCTTGACATGGATCGGCCCGCAGGAGGAAACCATCACAAAGCAGCTGGATGCAGGAGTTCGATACTTTGATCTGAGGATTGCGCGCAAGGCACATGACCCTGACCCCACGAGGCTTTACTTTCACCATGGGCTGTACACGAAGACCGATGTGGAGGTAAAGTGGGAGGAGTCCTACGTTACCGTAAGAACATTGCTTATTTGCAATAAATCAATAAATATTTAGGAGGAAATTATAATAGCTGTGAGAATAAATGAACAAATAACTCACAGAAAATGTCACTGAACACTATATCGAATAATTAAAACCTAAAAAATAATGAATAAAAGAAGGCTATATCCTGAAAAAAGCTTTTTTTTAATTTACATCTGACCATGTATTACTGTGAGCAATGAAAATTGGGGGAAAATTGATCCTAAATGAAAATGGGCCTCTACATCAAACGAGTACAGTGGAGTACTTTATTTGAACCTCCATCTTGCCACTGTGACAGACGGTTCTGGAGGAGGTAAATGACTGGGCAGGGGGGCACCCCAAGGAGATCCTCATCCTGGCTTTGTCCCACTTCCATGGGTTCGACAAAAACATCGCCGAGCACCTCCACAGACATCTCATCAGCTTCATCATGACCTTGTTTGGAGCCAAACTCATCCATACAAAGGTGATGTATACAGAATGCTTCCGCTTGTGTCAAGTCATATCTTGTCATGAAACTGTAATTTCACTTTTTTTTAAGTGGGGTTGTTGTTGGCTCGCCCCCACTTTGGAGAAGCAGACGGCAGTACCTGCATGGAAAGTAGGTGTACTGCTGTGGACGAAGGTCAGCAGCAAAACCTGAAAAAATACCAACATGATATAGTCAATAGTTTAATTGTCTATATATTTGCATTTCCTTTGTCTATGCTCTCTTCAAAGCCTTACAAGACTCCTCGGATAAAACCAGTAATTCTACATCGAGTTGCTGGTGACCCGGTTCTTCAACCGGTTACTAATGTGTAATCGGAGGACTTTGGTGAATCTGAAGTTAAAAAAAAGCCCCCAAGTCCCACAAAAAAAAAACTAGACTAACAGTTTGAGGCTGAAGTAGACCAGCTATGACCTTTACTTAAAAGTAAAAGGAGTCTTGTGGTCTGAGAGCATTAAATGGATACCCTGTCAAAAGGGGGGAGTATCGCGCACACGGCAGTACTTTACCTTGCTCCTGTCTGCTTCTCCAAACTAGGGGAGTTCCCTCATGCAACCCCACAGCTAAACATCTGAAATATCCCTTCAAAAGTTTTAATTTGAAGGTATTAAAAGCTCTCAATGTATTTTGACAGGAAACTCCTAGCCTGAAGAGTTGCTGGGGCAAAGGCAGAAACGTCATAGTCTCATATGACCATTCGACGCAACATTCCAACGAGATATGGAGTAAAATACCGTATTACTACGGCGATAGTATGGACACCAGCGAAGTTGAATCCAAACTGCGTCACATTTTGGAGAAGGCGAGTCCCGTCCAGTGTGAGTTTCTCATTTCGCGGATCAACGCGGCTGAAATAAGAGGTCTTGTAAAACACGTTGCATGAAACCATTGACTGACCCCCACCGTGGCCCTGCAGCTTTCTCCGTGTGCGGCCTGAACCTGACCCTGCCAGAGAGCGCCAGGGTACTCCTGTACATCCTCCGCCCATTTGACCACCTGGTCGGAGTCATCCGCAGGAGTCTGCCGAGGCTGCTGCGGTGGGTGGAACAGCAATCCGCCAAGACGCCCATGAACATTGTGGCCTCGGACGTGGTGACCCGTAACGGCTTTGTATCCACCGTTATCAAGCTCAATAATCCAAATGCGTGAAACCATGAGAGGAAACACATCTCATTTGGTTATTTATAGAAGTGATTTCTCATCATATTATATATATATATATATATATATTTTTTTTTTTTGCTGTACTGCTCCCTCATTAAACACTGATGTGATTGACGCGCGCCACCATGCGTCATCTTGTGGTATTGCAACTGAATGTTTCGTCTCTTGCCTGAAAGTTTTGGCTGGTGCGCGTCAACAACGTACTTTACTAAAGCCCGGCTGGTCCCCAAGCAACACCCTGGGAGGATTAGGATGATAAGAGTAGCATGGCGTCGGTCGGCGTCCACAAATAGCCGCGTGGAGCGCGCACGCCTTTTCGACGCGGCTTTTCTGAGAGCCGAGAGTCCTCCGCTGAACTCCGGGGGTCACGTTAGGCGTTTCAGACGAGTCCTCCACCCACCCGGCGAGAGGTCACCGCTCCACCACCATCCGCAGACGGCCTGCTACCTCAGGTAAAGCCGCCGAGGCTAATAGGTGGCTAACGCTAACACTAGATGTGCGGTACTTAACGTCCTGGCCAACGTGTCTGATTTAGCCGTGTTAAATGAATGGCACGTCGACGGACGTCATGTTGCGTGCTGCGTCTGCTGTAGCACCGCTTTAGACACACGGAAGATGTGTGACAGACTACACTATTTAATATGCCCCTTACATGAACTGCTACCAGGTGGCATGCCACTGTGAGAAAATACATTTGATGGCGATCCAAGTGACTGTTATTTTAATTCCGTGGAACAAGTTAAGACACTCATTACGTGTTTCCCATCAGGTTTGCCTGGCAACCCCAGAATCGCAGTGTACAAATCTAAGCTAGCTTAAACGTAAATGACGTACATTTCTAGTCCACTGTGTGTCCGTGCGTCACAGCTATTTCGGCCGAATTGTAGGACGTAGTTTCTTGTATTGGATACTGTTTTCTGTTACTGGTCATGGAGCATTAGCTTGCGACTACAACCGATAGGACATGAAATTGAATAATATTCAAGCGGAAGTCGGCGGGGCTAACCGCCAGAGCGCGCGGCTGCAGCAGCCGAGTGTGACTATTATGCACGCTGGTTTAAACATCAAATGAAAGTCCACTCGCGTCCACCTTGTCACACCAATGGCACCTTTTTAAGAGCAGCCAGGCTTAGAGACATATTAAAGCACCAATAATCAATCTGCCACCTAGAGTAACTAAATGCACACTAAAATAACCCTTTTGTAAGCTTTTTTTCTTTTGCAGGTAGTTACCGTCAATCAGTTTTCATCAAATTGTAAGTATGCTTTTTTTGCATCCAGCTCATCTGTCTTCATGAGCATGGCGTCCAAAGGGACACCCTCCACCCCCCACAAACACACCAACAGGTTGGCCGAGGAGAGGTCGCCCTACCTGCTACAACACGCTCACAACCCAGTTGACTGGTGAAGAACCGATCGAGACACATTTCTGTAAAGCTGGTATGTTGTCGCAGGTAAACCAACGTCGCCCTTGTTTCAGGTATCCATGGGGACAAGACGCTTTTGACAGAGCAAAGAATGAAGACAAACCCATCTTTCTATCAGGTAGAAAGCGCTTCTCACCCCTGGCTGTATTGTGCATTTCATTCTGGGGCCTCCTCTCCCAGAATAAAGCTTTCAGTGAGGAAAATAAGAGAAACAACGCCGTGTAGATCGAACATTTACACATGGGATACAACGCTTTCACGCTGACTTGCAGTAGTTTTGCTTGTCCTTTTGGAAATGGCTCATATGATCGCGGTACATCTGTGTGACCCTCAGTGGGCTACTCAACGTGCCACTGGTGCCATGTCATGGAGAGGGAGTCTTTCGAAGACACGGAAATTGGCAAAATCCTCAGTGATAACTTTGTCTGCATCAAAGTGGACCGAGAGGAGAGACCTGATGTGGACAAGGTCTACATGACCTTTGTACAGGTGTGTGTGTGTGTGTGTGTTAGTCGTGTGCACACCACTTTGGGGTGTTCCTGCTCAAGCATTAGCACGTCCCGGCTGTTACTCTCTTGTGATATTTGCTTCCTGATGTCCACAGGCTACGAGCGGCGGCGGAGGTTGGCCCATGAGCGTGTGGCTGACCCCTGACCTCCGACCTTTCATTGGCGGCACCTACTTCCCTCCCACGGACCATGCCAGAAGACCCGGGCTCAAAACGGTTCTCAACCGAATCATTGAACAGGTAAAAGTTTCAACCCTGTTTAATCTGTACCCTGCTCCATTTTACAAGTGAGGGGGGGGGGTATTTAAAGATGAATTTACTCAAGAAATCAGCAAAATGAATTCGGGCCCATTAGCTATCTGTGGGTAGAAATAACCAGTCTTCAAACAGAGCACGTGTGCCTTCTGATCCCCAGTGGCAGAATAACCGCCCCGCTCTGGAGTCCACCGGAGCGAGGATCCTCGAAGAACTGAAGAAAGGCACGGTCGTGGCCGCCAAGCCAGGAGAGAGCCCCCCGCCGGCCCCGGATGTGGCCAAGCGCTGCTTCCAGCAGTTGGCGCACTCCTACGAGGAGGAGTACGGCGGCTTCAGAGACGCTCCCAAGTTCCCCACGCCAGGTACGCCCCCCCGCAGGAGCCGCCCTGGGAGCACGAGTCGGGCTTCTGCTGCCGCCGCCGCCGAGTACTCATCATGTGACTCTGTTTTCAGTGAATCTGATGTTCCTCATGTCTTACTGGTCTGTGAATCGCTCCACCTCGGAAGGGGTGGAGGCCCTCCGGATGGCTTTGCACACGCTCCGCATGATGGCGCTGGGCGGCATCCACGACCACGTGGCTCAGGTCTTAGACATTTTCTTTTTAAAAGAAACAATTTGGAGAATTTACAATCTGCCTCCATCACTGCTCTGTTAAACAATAAGTGAAATCAATATAATAGATAACAAGGGTTATCTCGTGTGAGGACATATTCTGTTCTGACAGGCCAGATACATTTGAACATTGTATTAGTGTGAAAAAGTTATGCTGCATTTCTCTTTATGTCCCTCTTCTGCAGGGTTTTCATCGCTACTCTACAGATTCCTCCTGGCATGTTCCCCACTTTGAGAAGATGTTGTACGACCAGGCCCAGCTGGCTGTAGCCTACATAACTGCCTCCCAGGTGTGTGTGTGTGTTCCTTATTGTTTATATGATTTTTCCCTCCATCATACGGTCTGCTGTAGTCAACAGTAGTTTTGAGACATTTAGTTTTTCTCCTGGGTAAATAATGACAGTGAAAGAGCCAATACACACATTTGTAAGGTTGTCAGTTTTTTTTTTCTTTCTTTTTTTCAATTATTACCAAAATAAAAAAGTTTCAAAGGGCCATTCGATTAGATTAAAACCCGATCTCCACTTGAATGAACCGTTTTGAATATGAGGCAGCACTATGAGCCGATATCTGAACTCTTCCAGGTATCCGGTGAGCAGCTCTTTGCAGACGTGGCTAAGGACATCCTGCTGTACGTCTCCAGAGACCTGAGTGACAACGTGAGTTACCTACCGAGTTATGTCAGTTAGTTTAGATTTTTTTTTAAGGATGCCTGGTTGAAGTACTTTCTTTTCCAGTCCATTAGTTGACCGTTATCACGCTCCCGGTTTGTAGAAACCTGACTGGATAACCAGAAGAACCCGCACTTAAACAAAGCAATATGCTGCTGTTGAGTGTACATGTTGTTCATTTCTTAATCTCTTGACCTCGCAGAACACAACAACAGAGGTAAAATGTTGTTGTTTACTTGCTGGGCTCCATTAAACAGATCCGTACTATCCCTTCAAGGGCAAGTCAATAAAACTTGAGCTGTCGAAAATGCTGCTTTTATTTGTATCTGCTGTACACTATAAATTCATGGGAAGATTATGTGTGTGTGTGTGTGTGTTGGCCTGTGAAAAGGTTTACAGTAAAGATTTTTGAATCGTATTTGTTTTTAGTTTCATCTCCAGTGCCGCACATCTTCTCCCACTGAGTAAAGCCACTGGGGGTCAGCAAACTCGCCCTTGGTGACTTTTTTTATTTTTTTTGTGTGTTCCCCTTTAATTAATGAGTCGACAGCATGAACGGAGCACGCGATTAATACCACACTCCTCATAATCGTTATATTCCCCGAGATTTATTATGTAATTATGCGGCAATGAATTAACGTCTCAAAGGTTATTCCCTGCAGACCGTGCGTGTGTCGGGATGTCCGCTCCGGCAGGGCTGTAAAAGATGCTCTGATCTCCCATGACGACTTTTATAATGAGGTTCTTCAGAGGTATTGATGTGCTGTCTCCGTGATGCAAGTCCTGAGAGGGGCCTCCGATGAGGTCCACAGCTGTCAGAACCTTCACAGGTGCTGATTGATTCCTTGATTAGTGTCACATTTGTCGTTTTGGGTCTTCACATTAACCGTTTCTTGTGAGCTGTTCAGTGAAAATTAAGTCCAGAGATGAAGAGTCATCATGTAGTTTATTTTATTTCTTTATTTTTGAGATTCATGTATTTTAATTTCACACCCCCGAAAAAACCCTGTTCCTGCTTCACTCAGCCGTTAGATGTGCAGCGCTGGAATACGCAGTTGAAACTTTAAAAACCAATTTACTTTATCCTTTACAATACACCCCATTACGGTCAAATATTGTTTTCTCCATCTTATATATGAACCATGTGACCACGGATTGTTTACGAAAGACCTCTGAGCAGGAAATGATTGAGTAAGCACCTGGTCCCCCCCCCTTCCCCCATCCCTCTCCACGCCTGTGACCCAGTCCGGAGGCTTCTACAGTGCCGAGGACGCCGACTCCGTCGCGGCGTCGGGGGGCCCGGAGAAGCGCGAGGGGGCGTTCTGTGTCTGGACCGCCTCAGAAGTGCGAGAGCTGCTGCCGGACGTGGTGGAGGGCGCCACGGGGGCCGCCACGCAGGCGGACATCTTCTCGCACCACTACGGGGTCAAGGAGCAAGGCAACGTCGCTCCGGAACAGGTCGGCTTGAGTGGCGCCGCGTCACATTGGTCCGTCCGACGGGCTCCACGTTTGAGTGATGTCAAATCCTTTTACATCACAACTGCCTCCCATCCCGTGATGCGTTTGTTGCCAGGACCCCCACGGCGAGCTGCAGGGCCAGAACGTGCTGATCGTGCGCTACTCGGTGGAGCTGACGGCCGCTCGCTTCGGCCTCCGCGCGGAGCGGGCCGAGGAGCTCCTGGCCGAGGCCCGGGGCAAAATGGCCACGGCGAGGGCGGGTCGGCCGCGCCCACATCTGGACACCAAGATGTTGGCCTCCTGGAACGGTGAGGCCCAGATGAGGGCGGGTTGTGAGGGGGGGGGCGTCATGTAGCAGGAAGACGCACACGTTGTTCTGTGTCTCTGTGCTGTTGCGTCTCTTGTTTTGTGTTGCTTCAGGGTCATTATGGTATTATCTTTTATTGAATATTGTATGACTTTTTATTTATTATTTATTTTTCAACTTTTTCTCTTGGCAGCTGTTTTGGGTCTCTAGTTGTTTGAGTCTATTTTGTAGTTGTTTTGGGACTGTTTGTTCTTTTTGGTTTTACCTCCATTTTATATTAGTGAGTCTGTTTGTGTCCCTTTGCAGCTGTTTTGCTGCTTTCTAGGTGTTCTTTGCGTAGTTTTAGCCATGTTGTGTCTTTGTGGTTGTTTGTCCCTTTTCGGGAGTCTCATAGCAGCTCTATTGCATCTTTCTAGTTGTTATTCCTTGTCCCCTTTAAAGATTCCTCATGGTCATTTTGAATCTCTTCCTGATACATAGGCTTATTAGTCACTTTGAGTGACAGAGGGGCTCCAGACACGTTAGGCCCGCTCAGGGATCCATCCTTGCCCCAATAACGATACTTTAATGGTAACTTGAGGCTTTACTTGACGGGCCAGCTCAGTTTAGTGTGAATGAATGTCGGCTCATGCTGAACGGGGCCTGCCGGTTCTGATCAGAGGGGGTTGCTTTTGGTTTCCCCTGTACATTTTTAATGGTTTATATTTTGAGTTGTGTGTCAACAACCAAAAACCTCCTTGAAGTTTGTCCATCTATTCTGCAGGATAAATAGGCTGAATAAATACGACACCTGGATGCTATTCACCCTTCTTGCCAGTTGACAAATCAACTGTGTGTGTGTGATTACACACACACACACACACACACACACACACACAGTAGTCAAACTATCTTGATAGATTTGCATTCGATTTGTCATCATCGTGATGCCAGTTTGGAGCCTCCTGAACATTGTTGGTCCATCACATTATCTCAAAGGTGATAATTTCTACAACACAAAGCTGAGGCGCGCGCGCACACACACACACACACACACACTGCAGCCAGCTCATTTTGCTCCAAGGGCTGACGTCTCGAGGCAGAGTTCGTTAAGGAGGAAATGATGTTCTGCGACACAGAGAACTTTCCAATTAGACGTGAGGCTCCCCTTCTCTTCTCTAATGAAGAAACCCTCTCCATTAATCACCTGTTCCCTGCCAACACTTTGAAGACCAGGCTGTGCAGTCAACCAGGCTTTGATACGCTACATGAAAGAGGAGTTCGTGGAAAAGGGGGGAGGAATGAATATAGAGCGGGAAGAGGGGAAACTTCAAAGCTTGGGGAGAAGTAACTGAGCGGGGAGCACCCACTTGAACCTGTGCCGACAGAAGACCCAATGTTTTAGGATGAGTCAAAGTCTTTTTATAATGAACGATTCCCTCACTACTCCCCCCTCAGGTCTCATGCTGTCAGCCTACGCCACTGTGGGCGCCGTGCTGGGGGACAAGGCCTTGCTGGAGAGGGCGGTGCGGGCGGGCAACTTCCTCAGGGAGCACCTATGGGACGCCGAGCGGCAGACGATCCTCAGGTCCTGTTACCGGGGAGACGAGATGGAGGTGCAGCAGATGTAAGCGAATGACCGCCGTGCGCTCGCACCACCCGGGTCACCCTGGGTCGACACATCATTCATGTGTTTAGAAACGACGCAATGCGTTGGTACATCTTTCTGTGACTTTCTTTCTGCACAAACAACGTTGTAAGTGTAACAACCTCCGAGCACTTTGTGCCGGGGGTCGGCTGGCTGTTTATGCTCAAACAGGAAACGAGGCTATTGGTTTGGAATCAGGTTATGGCAGGAAATCCGAGAACATGTTCCCATGCACTGCAGTAACCCGGTTAGTGTAAATCTGCATTTACATGTCGGTAATGAGATTCCTCCTCCAGCCTCCATCAAACCTCATTAGAGACGAGATGCGCCTGATTCTAAATGGATTATAGATAGCTGTCGAATGATATGGGATTTTTTGGACACAAGGCACATGGAGAGGAGAGGCTCTGTGGCGGGAGAGAATACGCAGGGTGGCATGCATTTTCATTTGAAAAGCGTCCTGATCAACCTTGATCAGAATTTAAATGTTTTCCTAGTGCTGTATTCATATTTTTTGTTTTGTTTTTAACCCAGCGCAAAGAGCCCTGATCATCTAGTGGTCTGTGGATCAGACTAAGCTAGAAGCCTGTGAACATAAACTCACACAGTAGACCGGGTGTGATGGGGTGTGAAATTCCACCGACTCAGCAGATTACATTTTAAAGTGCTACGCTACACTTTTGCCAAGACAGGGCGGCCTCCTTCCCGCAGATCTCGGCCCATTCAAGTGTCCGGCGCCGGCATGTAGAGCCCTCACGGGGCTCTGGTTTAGGGTCCGCCGCCTGTGGGGCGAACCCCTCCGTCATGGGGGCACGGCGGGTGCTGAGACCAAGTGAGGTAATAATGGAGGTGTTGGGGATATTCTCTCTGGAGCTGGATGTTCGCAACTCTTCTGGGACCAGTGGGACGCCGGTGATGTTCCGCTCGTCCTTGGCTCGAGTTGTCGACACGTTTGGTGGTACTGCATTGTGCTCATTAGGGATTCCTTGTTTGCTGGCCGGGTGCTTTTGTTTGGCTCAGCCGGTGCCAGCTGTAGAAACTGATGTGGTGAATTCCGTCGTGGAGGAGCAGTGGGAGTTCAACCGGTTTGTTCTACCTGACGACTGTTGAGCCCGTTTAAGACAAGCGAGAGAAAAATGAAATATTTTAGGTTTCATCGCACACAGAGAGCAAGTCGATGAGAAACGCAGGAATGCGAGTTGAATCCAAAGGTCTGCGCGTCACAGGAAAGAAGCATATTCATGATTAATGGCTCAAATAGGGAAATCTTACTGACTGTTTCTGTGTCATCTCTTCCCCTTTTCGCAGTTCTCCTAAATAAATAAATCTTTTATTTATTTATTATTAAAATTCAGAGTTTCTGCTGCCGGGTTAGGGTTAGGAGTTAACCCTATGGTGGGAGGGATTGTGGGGTGTACAAGAACCTTGATGTGCCTTGTTTTTGAGGTGTAGGTGTGATCGAGTTGTAAATCGCTTTCAATCAATGCTACTGTGACCAGGTTGTGAATTTGACTGTCTAAAAGCAGAATTTGAGGTGAACCGGAGGGTGAGAAAGTTTCCTGAGAGTGTCAGAGATGCAGATAAAGTGGGGGTCCTGGGGGGGGGGGGGGGGTTGGACGGTCCACAGGCGCTCGATACGGTGCAGGCAAGACACACTATAGTGTGCGCTTATGTAAATGTCTCATCCATGCCGAGCAAAGAGAATGCAGATGAGTGATTTCACTTTGAGAAAGATGCTGCAGGGAGACATTACACTCGGTCCTCCACGCGCATCATGATGAAGCCCCCGTACTGTCACAACTACTGGGGGCTTTTTATTATCCACGCCAATTCTTCTGGGCAGGGCACAAGAAGCTGAAACAGTAACCCGTCTCAACTGATCTATCGACTCATCGTTAGGGACGAGCGTCCTCCTTTATCGCTGACTCGCCGCCCCCCCCCCCCCCCCCTCTTTCTCTCGTCTCCAGATCTCCGCCTATCTCCGGCTTCCTCGACGACTACGCCTTCGTGGTCTGCGGCGCGCTGCACCTGTACGAGGCCACGCTGCAGACGGAGTGGCTGCAGTGGGCCGAGGAGCTGCAGCTCCGGCAGGACGCGCTGTTCTGGGACCAGCAGGGCGGGGGCTACTTCTGCAGCGATCCCAGCGACGGCACGGTCCTGCTGCAGCTCAAAGAGGGTGAGGGGAGGGAGGCTGAACACGCAGCCCTTAATTAATTAATTAATCAAAAAATACGACACAAGTCACATTAGACTTTACTTTGTTGATACGCTATTTTGTTTTTTTTTATTATTGGAACAAAAGCTTGAAAACGTGCAAATTATTTAAAGGGATGGCCTACATTGACAAATTGGTCTTATATAGGCCAATTTAGAATTGATGAATAAAATAGCTTTTCTGTAGCCTATGCCAATATAAGAAATAAAAACTCACTTCTTCCTGAGAATTCACAATAAATAATGTTACTGTGACCTTAGTGACCTTACTGGCCCCTATTTGAAGTGCTATTTGGTACTTTGGGGAAATACAAAAAAACAAACCTTAGACGTTGATTACCATGGCATCTGCTGAAGCTTTCAAACATTTGAGTCAGCTTTGAATGTGGTAGGTAGTGATTGAGTCCTTAGTTTGGAACGATTACACATTTTAAGCTGAAGACGGTGAGAAGAACCGTTAAGCCAGCATCAACGCCATCCCACTCTTAACGAATTCTGTGGCAATCCATCCAGTAGCTGTCGAGACATTTGTACCAAAAAAACAAATGTCCGCCTCATGGTGGTGCAAGAGATAAGCGCCGTCCACCATGATAATATGTCGGGATATTTCCGTACAGAAAGCGTATCATTCACCTGTATAAAATGAATGAGGCCTTGATGCTGCCGATGAGAGGTTTGGGGATGGATTGATTGACAGATGACGGATTAACGATGCCACTGGAGCATAACGCTGTGGCTTAGACAGGGATGGATAGCTCTGACAGATGAACAAATACAGAGTTTTAGGCCTGCAGACAGTTCATCAATATTAGCAAGGATGAGCGTGTGGATGGACTGATGAACAGGGAGTGGATAGAAGAGAGCACCCCCCCCCCCCTCACACACAGCCATCTCCCTCCAGTAAAGTGCAACTGTCTCTCACTCAAGCTGAACTTCTCCACCATTAAGCACTCAAAGCCTGATTTTGTGATTCTTCAGCTACTTTTATTGCCCGACATGTCAATCTGTCTCCCTTGGGACTCCATCTGGCAAACTGAAATCCACTTCCTGCCTTGTCTCAATAGCACCTTTATTTCATCCTGGATCCTTTTGTCTAAAAACTTTTATTTTCCTTCTTTTTTGACCTTTGGTTGCCCTTAAAACACCGCTTTGAGCTCAGTTGTTCGATACACCATGTGAATAAAAGGTATAAATAAGACAGTGGAATGGTAGTAAGTTAAATAAATGATGCAACCATTTTTATTATAAGTGGACTTTTTTTTTTAGTTTTTGATGAGGGAGGAAAGGATTGATGAGATATAAATAGAAATGGCTCTCCTTTATCTGCCGGGCCACTTGTTCAACTGATGGCTGCTGGCAGTTCAGAGAGGCGTTTACCTTTTGATCTGTCAGGCCAAAGTTTCCCATCTGGATCCAGGTGTTGGCAGCTTGTTTTTGGTTTTGTCTCCGAGCCACTCTAAAAGGGACCGTCTATTTTGATTCTCCCACCATTTTTCCCGTCCTCCTTTTTGACTCGGACTTTGACCTTTAGTGGCACAGAAGCCCGTCTACCCAGGACGACTGTTGGGCCTTATTCAGGGGAGAAAGCCCCCTTCAACCCAGGGCCTCTTCTCAGCCAGATGGAGCAAGTCAAGAGGTCCATCCCTGACCCGCCTAGTGGACAGAAATCACTGCCTCAAATGTTGACAAGTGTAGACATATCGCATGTTGATTGTGAAACTGCGATGGCCTCCAGGTAATTAATGTGCTTCTCTCTAATGGCCAACGGGGGGGGGCGACTCCTCTGATGGCAAAAAACATGTCACATTGTACAGAAGTCTATTTAAGCCAACTTTAAGCCCCAATTGAGCTGCAGACACACTGAATTAATTTTCTTAAAGTAAATGACAAGCGATCTTTAAGTTCTTTTCGTTTGGTGTTCATTTCATGCAGCAAAAGCGTTAACTATACACACAAATTCATTCCGTCACACATGCAACTTGTCATCCACAGTGCATGCATTGGGATAATCGAAGTAATACTGAACGCACTTCATGACTCACCACACTAACACTGATGTGTAAACTCTAAACTGAGTAGATTGTCAGGTGTAATGTCCCAGCTGTCACGGTGCGATATTTCTCCCTCCCAAAAAGGGAAGACTTCAGCCCTCATGTGCCTCTGACAGATAGCTCGCTGCAAGTGGTTGAGACAGGAGCGAGGGCGGGGGGGGGGGGAGCTAATAGTTGTTCTTGTTGGGAAGGGAGTGCTCGTCCGCGCGCGCCGTCACACCTGCATCGGCGTGTGTTTATCGGAGCTGACGTGTGAGAGGTTTCTCATCTGAGAGGATTGACTGCGCCATTATGGCGGCGGCGCTGAAGCCCATTAGTGACGCTGCGGCCGCGGCAGCGTGGACGCCTGTCACCGCAAGACGGATTACCCCAACCGCACTGCCTTCTACCGCCCCCCCCGCCGTACTCCCCTCTGTGTGTTTAGCTTTTTGGAGTATGGTTAAGATAATATATGGAATTTCCTCGCTGGCGGTTTATAGCTTTAAAAAAAAATGAAAATTTAAACGCTGCTTTGTATGTGCAAATATTTATTGTGGCTTTTTGCCATAAATGTGGATTCAGATGTAGCCCCACTTGACAGAAGTAAAGGAAATGGGATACGTGTGTGTGTGTAGAGACCCATGTTATGGTGATGTGTTTTTCAGGATTCTTTATCTACTTTATAGTGAACACTTTGGAACCCAGTAGTGCTTTCGGTGCAGTTTCTGGGTGACTAATGAGTCTGTTTATTTATGTGCGTGTGATTGTGTTTATTAGAAAACACTTTTCTGTTCTTTTTTTAAAGTTCTTTATTTCACAAGAAACAGCAGTAACAGTTTATTGTTAGAAATATGGAAGTGTTCTTGGAAGAGTCTTTTAATAGAAACAGCAGTCCACATGTGGTTGTTGTACCGTTTAGGCGTTTAGAAGGCAGTCTTGTCACCGTTGTTTGTGTGTAGATGACCTCGTTCCATGGGGCTCTTTAACAGAATAAATATGTGTGTATAGTGGAGATGCTCGCTCAGTATACAGCGCATGTTGAAGCGTCCTTGCCATGGGGCTCAAGGAGAGCTGAAACACACTAACCCTCGGTATGGGTTTACAAATGAGTGCTTGTCATGAAACGCACTGTATGCTCAATGGACACGACGGTTTCTAAGGAGGGTTCTCTGCTATTTTAATTATTTTCAATCTAAAATTGCAGTTTGACCTAAAACCTGGCTACCTTGTGTCTGCTATCGATGAGATTGTCTCGCTCTCTGTCTCTCTCACACACACACACACACACACTTACACATTGATAGACTCTGGCACCACAGCATTGCTGGCAAGCAGACACGCAGCAAGGTCACGGGTCATAAGAAGATCACCTGCAGGCACTCATTGGACACTGATAGGAGCTAAAGACGGATCACTTAACAGGGCTAAGCCATGAGGTCATCTGTTAGTCTCATCACACACCTCTCATAGACTGGCATGGTTATTTACTCAGGAGAAGTCAGGGATCATCATCGAGAACACATGTTCTGTGGCTGATTGTTATCCGCACACAACATAAAAAGAGGAAAGGAAAGCAGTAAACTGGCTTTGTTTTCTATTTGTTTTCTGTCAGAAACCCAATATTTGCCCAAACAGTGAGACGATTGAGGTAGCATTTGATCCATGTTCACAAAATGAATCAAATGTTCTATCCACCATGAGCCAATTGAGTAGCTACAGAGTAGTGGAGACCAAACCTGATCCTAAATGGTGTGGGAATATGTTGTCATATAAAAGGCAACTGTTGATGTGAATCTGCTTAATGTTTCGCGTTAGCCCAAGCTATAATAAGACGGAGATATATTTAAATTGTTGTTCCAGTTACACCAATCAATGCACATTAGGCCGTACAACTTGGCAAAGTAGATGGAAGGCAAACCAAACTTATCGGTCCCATTTTGAGTTAAGTCATGCCTTAACTAAGCAAATAGCGTTTCCCATTCCAAGTCTATTCACATAAATCACCGCGGTGACCCCTGCGCGATGCCGTATTGTTCTGAAGGCAGCTTATAGCAGAATATAACTCGAGTGGGTTTGTGTGTGTGTGTGTCCCTCCCGCAGATCAGGACGGCGCTGAGCCCAGCGCCAACTCCGTGTCGGCGTCCAATCTCCTGCGTCTGTCCCACTACTGCGGCCGGCTGGAGTGGCACCAGAGGTCCCAGCAGCTGCTGGCAGCGTTCTCCGACCGTCTGACCCGGGTGCCCATAGCGCTGCCTCAAATGGTCCAGGCCCTCATGGCCGAGCACTACAAGCTTCAACAGGTTAGTCTTCCACCCACCAACCGGCTCGCGGGGATTTACTGTATCGGGCCCACGCCTCGCGTGCCGTGCCGTTCAGGCGAAGCGTTTGAAGGCGATTGTATCCGGCCCGTCCCGAGCACAGTGGAGATAGAAATTACTGCCAAGAAGTGGACCAAACGATACACGGCAACTGCTCAAAAAGCTCAGCAAGAGGCTGGCCAAACCGCGAGCATCCCCACATTCTGTCTCACAGCGATTGGAAATAAACGTGCATTCAAGAAGCATCAGTAACCGTCGCATGTCTGAACAGAACCACCGCTGGGCTCGGATCTCTGATGACGGTTATGACTTCTAACTTGAGTCACAGGCTGAAAACACTGTGATACGAGTGGTGGAAAAGGAGGACCGTCAAAGGACAGTGGCATTGTCTCAGCTCGCCACATAATGCACACCATATCTTTTCATCCCCCCCCCCCCCCCCCAGTTACCTAATCGTATTTGAATTAGCATCACGCTCAGTTTGCCTGAAACCACGGAAACCTGCACAGAAGTGAATTCCACCCCCCAAAAGTTCAGGAGTGGGCTCACCGCGAGGAGGGTCGTGAGCTTTCTGTCAGCCATAAATGTCCCGCGGAGGACAATTCGGGGGGGCTACGGGGCGCGGCTAACAAGCTCTGGGGCGAGGCAGTCCCCGAGGAAACACCTGCCTCCGCTTGTTACTGCCGCGAATCCACCGCCGCTGCGTCACCTTTGCCCTCTTCTCTCGCTCTCTTCACTCATCTCGTTCACTCTCCGCCCGTCACTTTGTGTTTCTTTTTCTTTCTTTTTTTATTTAGATCGTGATCTGTGGCCAGAGGGATGCTCCGGACACCAGCAGTCTGCTAGCAGCGGTCCACTCCCTCTTTCTACCCCATAAGGTAAAAAGCGTGTGTGTGTGTGTGTGTGTGTGTGTGTGTGTGTTCCTGTGACGAAGCGATGCATCATCTTGACAAACCGACGTGTCATCAGAAACCAAAAGGCGCCCTGAAAGATCAAGTTGCAGCGCAAAGACGCGCGTTTCATCAAATCCAACATCAGCCCCTTTTTCTGAATACATTGCTTTTCAGTAGCAGCAGATTCCCAGTAACCTTTTATAACGGACACGATCACAGACGCACACAGATGCCGAGCTCGATGCCCGGGGTGTTGGCTGGTTTAGGTGTGGTTGTGTAAAGGTCGTCTCCTCCCCCCCCCCCCCGTGTATTAACATCCCAGTTATATCTCTCTTCATGCATCAGCTGACTTCACAGGCCCTCCTCACGTCCAGATGGTTGGTTCTTCTTCACTTCAGCTGTGTGTGTTTTGTTTGGCTTTGTATTCGTTGTTGGTTGCGTTACTCTCCGAAATGCTAGAGGGGCGCACAAAAAAGAAATGAAGGGTTGAATAGCCGCCGGGCGACACGATTTGCCTCCAAAATATAACCACAAATGAAGATTTTTAAGACGTCCTGTTTCTAAAGCATCTAAAAGCAAACCGATATTCTGTAGTGACGTCCACTTTTAAAGAGACCCCGTACTCTCAACTAGCGCCAGCTGCTATGCGACGTCATTTTGCACCGACTCACCGCTGTGAGAAGGACCTTCACAAGCTGCTGGTGCTCTTGGTGTCAGGGCATCAGGTAGGAGGCATCAATCATACCTCATCAGCCATATGGACAGACAACCTTTACATGTTTGAGTCAAAACTATTGCGCTACAAACCTTGAAAGGTAAAACTGACTTTTTTTTTTTTAAACTCAGGGTGCTCAGGGTTCATCGAGATTTTGACTTTTGCCGTCCTTGATAGACAGCCTCGCTGTTTATTGGAGCAGACCCCCTGAAGCAAAATTAGATCAGTGAATTAAAGCAGTGATTGCCCACCTTTCTGTTTCTCTCCTTCTCGCACACACACACACACACGCACACACACACACACACACTAAAATATAGATGAGTTGAGCAGTATCAGGCCTGCAGAGAGACAGAGACCAAGAAGAGGAGCCAGATAGAGCCTTTATCAGGATGGATCTATTATTAAAGGGGAGGTGTGCCGTGTGCTATCACACCCGGCTGAGACCAGTCCCATGCTGGGCCCTGTCACTGTCGGGCTAATCTCATGTTTGAGCAGTCCGTCTGGCCTTAGAAAAGGGTCTCCAGTTCAAATTGGTGTTCAATGCAATTCCAAGTTGTTATTTTAATTATTATTCCATCCAGCTGTTGTATGCATCAAATTCATCAAAGCGATGAGACCTCTGCTTGATTGAGGGCGTCACACACCCCCCCAGTAAAGGATGAAAAAAGGAGATGAGAGAGAGATGCACTGGTCTTTACCCCTGGGACCAATGACATGGTCAAGGTGAAAGAGACACACACTTAAAAATGGGGGACAGAAGCCAGAGAAGAGCCTTCTGAATAGGTCTGAGAGTGTGACGAGACAGATCCAGATTTAGTTCTAATGAGCCTCACGGAGTCTCAGAGGGAGCTGGAGAGAAAAGGAGACGGAGGAGAGAGTCTGTGTGCGCCTGTCCAGATGTGTGAACAGCTGGCACCGTGGCGGGACCAGCTATCCTGGACCGGACTGAGACGTGATGAGCTGGCACACACACACATGCACAAATATACAGATGCAGTGTGTCCACAAGCACTAGAGGCAACACGCAAACATATGCGCATACGAGGGGTGCAACACGTTGGATGAGATGAATTTAGCCGGCGATTAATTCCTGGTAGGAATCAGAAAATAGAGATGATGGATCAGATTATTTGAGGAAAAACCGAGGGAACGGGGAAGATAACGCAGCGCACGGTGGGAGCCACAAGGCTGGATCCTGTGGCCACTAAGGGATGTGGAAGGAGATAACTGGGGGGGGGGGGGGGGCAGAAGGGGAGAGTGAGCGAGGAGTGTGTCTCCGTGTTACCACGAGCGGGGAACAGCCCTCTTAATTGCGCTGAATGACGTGCTCGGAGCCCCAACTCCTGTTATTTACTATTTGACTTCACCACAGGACTGCGTGCTGCTCGCTCAACTCACCCCGGCACTTTTTGCTTGTTGTAATCAATCATTTTGAGTCGCAGCCAATCGTTTCCTGGATTGTAATTGAGAATAAATTGTGGCTTAATTTTTCTATTAAGCAGAAATGTAGCTTGATTAGAATTCAGTCGAGCGCCGTCGGGGTTCTGATGGGGGGTCAGAACACAATGCGGTTCTCTCCTGAGGTTGCGGTTTTTATTTCGGTGGGGGCGGGGAGGGGGGGGGACTTGAATGGGGGAAATTAGCTGTGGTGTAAAAGCCAATGTTACCATCTATAATACTTCTAATACTATTACCTTCTTTTTCCAGGATGACTAAGAATACATTTGTCACAAATTGCTTCTTCAAATACAAAGTACTACATTTTCTTGTATTATTGCTTCATCCTTCGGCCATGTGGTGAGAACAAACAGCTGCATTGTAGCCGATCCAATTTCAGTAATGGACCACAAAATTTCCGATTCTTGAAAAAATAATATTCTCACCACACACGAGATTTCCATCTGGTTTCCTCCTTCTCTTCAGTGATTTACAGTCACGCAGCGCACTTTTCTGTGTTCTCCGAGGTCGTTCTGGTCATAATGCATCTTGGCCGAAGCCTGGTTCAAAGTATAAATTCCTGCATGTGTGCCCCCCACCCCCCCCACCCCCAAGAGTGTTTGACAAGGATTCTAATTCCCGCTGTGGATTCCTCCGCATGTCAGCGCTGGTTAATAATCAGCCCTGTACTTTATTTATCTTTCTGCCCCCCTGAAACTACCAAAGAGAGCGCTCCCCGTCCGCGTGGTGCAATTTAAGCGTCAGGCCTCACAGAGTGACCTTAGGTTTTTTTTTTTCCTCTGGGGTGCACTTAAGTGAGGAAATGGAGCGGATGTGATGGGGGGGGGGAGTCATCCGCGCCGCGTTTCGAGGAGGACCACGAGATGCCGAGGAATATTCCAGGGGGAGGCAGAAACAGTTGTTTGGAGGCTTTAATAAACAACACTGGGGCGGGGGGGGGACTGTAAATGGACATGTTTTCTCCGCCTCGCTTGATCTCAAGCTTGGAGAGGAGGAGGAGGAGGCGGAGGGGGGGGATCTGTACAGAGCAGGATCACAGCCATCCGATCTCAGAGATCCTCAGCGACCTTTTGACCCTTTCGGCACTCCCAGCTTGCGCCCCCCCCCCCCCCTGTGTTCCCCCATCAAAGGCCGCTAATGCAGTGTTGTGTTCTGGGAAATGCCCTGCTGCTCCTCCACCTCCCTCCCTCCCTCCCTCCCGTTCACGCCCGTTGGCCCCTGAGATGCCTGCAGGTTTCTTGCTCGGTTTCACTCTAACCTTGTAACTTTTTGAGGAGTGGAGCCGGCTTTGATGTCACACACGCCACCGCTCTTTGCTGAGCTTCCTGTTTTTTGGAGCAGCTTGTGGCTCTTGACGCGGGAGCCCTGCACACGGCGCTCTCCCAGCAGCCATTTGGACTTGTTATAGCACGCAGGTGTAATTAATAAAATGAATGAAATGAAGGAATCGGTCCTATTTACCCGTAGAGCCCGCATGCAGGGCTCCTAAATGGAACGGGGCCCCAGTCGATCTGGTTTATTACATCTGCGTTCACATATCTAGTGTTGATTCAGTCAATCGCGCGGCGCGTGTGGTTTGGTTAACCTGCGTTCGCGGTGATTTATGTCACAGCGATGATCCCGTTGGCAGCTTGGGTCACATTCTGGCTGCCATTAAATCACCAGTTTGTTATTTTGTACCCTCATTTGGGGTCAGCTCTGAAATAATTATGAATATAAAACATAGTAAAGCACATAAACACAATGCAGGTGGAAAGCCAAACTGATAAAACTCAACCGGGATCGATCCGCTTTCCGAGGGGCCGAGTTTACTCCAAACTAAATGTCCCCTGTGCAGGTGCACCGCAAGATGCATTTAATAAATCACTCGGCTCTGTTCCACTGACGTCCCTGAAGATTGGACATTTGAATTGAAGAGAGGGGACAGGTCGGAAGACACATGAGGGACGTGTGTGTCTGTGTCTTCATTTGTTGTTTGTAAAGGGCCAATGAAAAAGGTGTTTGTAGTTGAATTTACGTATTATTAAGACATTTTCTTCATCGGTTTAGTTTTTTTTCAGTGGCAAACCACACAATCAAGTCACATGCCATATGACGTGCATAATGAGAGGACAGCTCATATGGGGTCCTAAGTTTGAGTTGGAAAGACAGACCCAAATTATTTCCACACCTCTCCGTGGGGCTTTTGTGCCGTGTATAGAATAATCCAGGATTACTATCATGTAAATAATACACATTTAATAAGTGCTGATGTAACACACATACACAAAAATGTGTATTTTGTTCGCAAAAATAATTTCATCAGGTTTCTGACCCTATGGGTTATATGGTCATAAATATTAGTCCGCATGCAAGTGCTCCTTTTCAGATGAATAATCATCAAAGAGAACACACACATAGTTGTGAGGAACAAGCAGAGTAATAATCCAGTGAATAATGAATGCCTGTCTTCTCCAAATCTGAAACCATGACCGATTTTGGATCAATCAATGGGATAAATAATGTCAACCTTAACAAATGAAGCCGGTGTGCGCGTGTGTGTGCTTCAGTTTCCTTTGGGTTACTTCCAGCCCAGGTGCGCTGTGTTCTTTGAACGCTCTGGCAGAATGAGAGAAGAAGAGCAGGAGAGAGAGGAGTCCTATACGTGTTGCCCAGTGTATGAAGGGATTAACCCAGTGGGAGTTTGATTGTGCTCTCATGTGTAGCCAACTGCACAGTCTGCTGAAGCTTCTCTCTCTCACACACACACACACACATTTCACAAATTCAAGACCACCGACTTTGCATTCATTTGATCACATTCACACATAATCTGTCTCCCATTTGCCCTCTTTATTTGTCGCACACCCACCCACCCCAGTGCGGTCACGCGGGGCCGACTACAGCGCTACCTTTGGGTTGACGGCGTGCTCTGGGCACGGAGGGACCGCATGAAGCCCACGGCCCAACAGAAGAGTCAGGACGGAGGAAGTGGTTAGCACCCGTCTCCATAGCAACGGTCATACAGTTATGACCATATTCCTCATCACATGCCTCGCCAGTCTTCTCCTGTGTGTGTGTGTGCGCGCGCGCGACAGAGTGAGCGTGTTAAAGCACTGAAAATGTCCCCACTAATCAGTTTGAACCCATAGTTTCCAGTGTTTCGTGTTATTTCTGCCCCGAGCTGCGTCCAGTGGTGTCGCTGCATCCCTGTGGAGAATAAGAGGAGATGGAGCAGCATCCCGCCGTCAGCCCCTAAGGAGGCCGTTTACCATGCATCACATTTAGTAATGTGGACAGAAAGAGGAGGGTCCCCAATAACCACAAATAACACGGTTAGCTGACTTCGGGCTCCAAGCGCACCCACATCCTTAGTAGCATTTTAAAGATGTCACCAGATGTCATGTTAACAGGGGACTTGTAAGTTTAGCAAGGCAGAAAGCTACTAAGCACAAAGCCGCTTATTATTATATCAATGGTCATTTCAGTCTGGACTGACAACGAAGCGATTTGACAGGCGGAGAAGGTTCGACTACTACAGAGGCGCGCCAAACTTCACCGCGCTGTTACGTACTCATTCTGTGGCTTCATTACGATTACGAGCAACACATGCAGTAAGAGTTGTCGTGGCATAGTTGTTAAGCTTTACGGTTTTAAGCAAGATGCTAAATTTGTTTGTGTGCAGAAAACACAGAAGGATCTACGGTCGGTCCCAAGTGCCACGGGGCAACCACGGCAGTAGCTCATGGCTGTGAAGGTGTGTGTGTGTGTGTAGCCCGAGGTGTATTGAAATGATGGATTTCCTGCGTTGTGTCTAGCTCTAAAGATCCATCACACTCAGTATTCAGCATCTGATGCATTCGGCTTGACCTTCGCTCTGCCATCCGTCAAACATGTCACCCTTCTCCAACCAAAGCTTCACCTGGGGCGAGGTGTGTCTCGGGAGATCTTTCCTCATCCTGTCTCCCCCGCCTCTCTCCCCCGTCGCATCACCTCGGTCTGTGCCTGATGTTGACGTTGTTATTTCTCGCTCCGCTGTGAACCAGGGGTGTAGGCGGGCCAGGAGGAAGTGACACGTGCTTGACGGGACGCTGCCTTGGGGACAAACGGGGCTTCGACGTCTCGCTCCGCTGCCTGTCCAACAGCACCAACGCACACACACACACACACACACACACACGTTTTAGCCAATACAGAGACTTGAAAGGCCAATACCGGAGCAGCCGTCAAGGTTGAGGGCCATTTGGGAACCACTTCTGCAGGGACACGTGAATCGCATATCCATCCACACGCCACTGTCTCCCTCCAGTTGTAGTCATCGGGCCGTGGCAGTGGAAGCGATTCACAACTGGGATCCACCCTGCGCTGAGAGAAGTGGATGCTCCACAGAATGGTCCTGGTAGTGGAGAAGATAATGCGATAGATGTCAGCCCAGGGTGGAAGTTTGTGTGTGTGTGTGTGTGTGTGTGTGTGGGCCATCAGTTGAAAGGGACTGTGAATCGTTAGCTTGACAGGAAATGACTAGCATTAGCATTTTCAGCTAGCTATAGCTACAGCTAACTGTCACTCCATATGCTGTATGTCTAAAGGTATGTTATCAAGCTGCTGGGTCTTGTTTCCATCAAGAACGTCATTGGACAACTGTCTCAGACCTGGTAGTGATATCTGTTAATGTGTGTCACTTAATGTTTCTTCCATTATACTAAGAAGGCGAATTTAGCTAGCTAATTTTTCTGGAAAATAAAACAAGCTGATTGATGAATACAAAAGTCAAATCCTTTATATACATTATACTTTATTAAGTAACTTGCAGTAATATTTTATTTACTTCACAGTTTTTATTATTATTATTATTATTTTTATTCAAACTTTTTTTGTGTATGGATGGAAATCCAGTTCTTGGACTATGGATGATTGAGTTGTAAAAGGTTCATGGATCATTGGTTTGGTGCCCTGACCAATGTGATTTTCAAATATTCTTTACAGAAAAAGCTAAATAATATCATCTCGAAGTGTTGTGAGTAAAGCATATAATTAGCCACTACTTTGAAGAATGTAACCGAATGAAGTGTAACAAATGTGTTACCAGTTACCCAGAAGTCAATTTAATCAATTCAATATTATTTGACATATAGATCTTTCTAACCGTCCTCACTCTCTCCCCGGCAGCTCCTGGTGCACACCGACGGCGATGCGGACGGATTCCTGCGCGAGCGGCTGCCCGTCCTCTCCTCCATGTCCCGGCGAGGGGGCGTGGCCACCGCTTACGTCTGCCAGGACTTCACCTGTTCCCCCCCCGTCACCGACCCCCAGGAACTACGCAGGCTACTGCTGGACGGAAGCCCGGAGAGACGGGCAGAGTGACCCCTCAGAACTGTCCCCGCGAGGGCTGTGCGCTTCGCAGAGCGCTCTCTGGCCCGTGGACTACGCATGTCAACGTGCTACATTGGTAGAAAACAATACAGTACCACGAGGTCACTTGGACTTCTGTTCCTCAATCCAAACTCCCACTTTAGCAGTAAAATACCAGCTAGTTTTTACCTCCTATGTGGCTTTTTAGAGACCTTCGTTCAGTGGAGCCATATTCCAATTCAGGTATCTAAATATCCTTAATGTAAAGAAATATGTAAAGATATATGTACAGCAACAGCGACGGTCTACTGAGAATATATTCAACACATGTCCAAAAATCCTTGTGTTGCCCCCGGAGTCTACAGACACGAGCACTTGGAAAAGCTGTGTGTGTGTGTGTGTGTCAAAAGGAATCAAGGTTGGTTAGCCGGTTTGTATGCGTACATGCGCATCAATTTCGAAAGTTTCAGTGTGCATTTGATTTCAATCTCGAAGCAACGTCACAGTGAAGGAGGCGCTCTCCCAGGATCCCCCCCCCGTCCACCATCTGCTCCCCCCCCCCCCTCGCTGTCTCGGAGTCAGCGTTGGAGAGGACTCCTCTCCGCTGCTGCAGAGACTTGGGTCTCGTGGCTTTTCTCTGGAGCTTTACTGCAATGCACAGCATGTATACGCACTGCCCTGAATAATAAATGGATTTCTCCCTTTAATGCGGTGCCGGTACATTTCTTGAAATGGATGCTTCTTTTCTGTTTGCAGTTCGGATCCTCTGGGTGTCTTGGAGCGGCGGCTTTAGTGCGATTACTCAAACACACTGTTTTAAGGCACGTGTTGAATATCTTGTTGTACATGCTGTTTCTTTCTTCCCTGCATGAAGGTAGCGTAAACAGGGGTGGGTGAAGGGGAAGATTGACAGGTGTAGTTCAGAAGGAGAGGGATCACTCTGTTCCACTTTTCTTAACCTGTCAGGATCGAACAGTCACACTTTCTGACATATTTGGGGCTCCTTCTTGTGCCTTTCCAAATTCTTCCACATTGACGTCACCCTTTAATTGGGACCCCTGCATCTTTGCTTAGAGACTCACGGGTCTCTCCACAGCAGTACCTCTGCCTCGCTGAGGGCCTGCACCGCTGTCTTCTCGGTTGTATTCAGTCTTTCTCCTCACGCGCACCATTTGTTATCCCCCTTCCTTTGGGAATCCCACCCCCTGCTCTCGTTATTGTTCCGCTCTGATTGTCCCAATGGGCTCCACAAACCTTAATTAGCGCTGACTGAGATTAATGGTGGCGAACTTATTGACCCGCTGATTGTGAAGTAATCTTAAGTGCCACGAATGAGAGAAGATATTAGTGATGGCTTTATCCGTGTGGCTGTTTTCATTGCAAAATTCAAACGGCTACGTTTTACACATTAATTAATATTACTGAAATAGAAAATTAAACAATATAATGCTCTTCAGATAGAATTGTGAATTTCTTTTTCCCATTACAGCCTTAGTGGAGCCATTTCTGCCGACCGAAGTGTGTTCCTCTTTGAATGGGCCATCTCGGGTCAGGACCCCTCCCGGTCCCTTTTTAAGGCATCAGCCGAGCATGAATTCTAACCACACCACATGGTTTGGGTGAGGAAAGCATTGTCTGTTCAAATGAGTGTTTGTGAGAAGAAGAAATAACTTTTCCTCTCAGTTGTGCTGGATAGAATACAGACTACAATCCTACTTGTTTTTAGAATGAATTATATTAGATTTGTAGAATTTTACATTTCTTGTGGTAAATAGTATTTATATGGCTCTTGGTTAATGTGCAGCTGCATTGACTCATTAACTCTTTCTGTCTAAAGTCTATTGAAATTGTATAAAATCAGCAGTATTAAATGCAACCATGAGGCCAGGCTGGACTCAAAGTCCTTAACTATAGAAGGGTTCAAACGCACTAATAAACCATTTAGAAATGCTACACATTTTTTGCACACGTTTAATTTCTGCTGTATGTATCTGTTAAGTATGAGTAGGCTTGTATTTGCAAGTTTGTAAATGCACATGCATGGTGTACATCTCCATCAATTTGAAATGGAACCAACGTTAGCGCACGTTAGCGAGTTTGTGCATGTTGATCTCACGATGTAGTTCTTTGTGTTTCTGGGATGGTTACGTCATTGAGCCAAGCCGCGGCGTTTGTGAGGAGGGAAGGCTGCCTCAGGTTGCATGTGTGCTACGTGGCCGCTGTGTTTCAGTCTGACCCCGTGGTAATGAGGCCACAGGGTGCCGAGAACAGCGTCTCTCTAACATGGAGAGCGGAGGAAAGAGGCTTCTCTCTGCTCTCAGGACTATCAACTTTATTTTGTGGTAAGCCCTTTGTACAAGGTGTACAATTAGTCTTTTTCATCGTAATAAACAGGCAAAGATACATGTACTTATATACCGGTTTTATAATCCTTTTTATTTGTGTGTGTGTGTGTGTGTGTGTGTGGTAGGTTTTGTGTGGAATCCCCACTACTGATTAGCCCAAGACAGAAAAATCAATACCTCTCCCTGTGGAACCTTGGCGATTACACCCAGATGAAACTCCCACACCTGAAACCGAGACAAAGGAGGTAGTCCATGCAGTACCATACAGTCCAGAGGACTTCCACACCTCACTTCAGTCCTTTTTTTTTTTTTTTTTTGCAACGATGGATTCATGCTTAACTTAAATAAACTACCCCACTTTGAGCTGGTCATCACAAACCCTTCTGAAGAGAACACTGGCATAATTCAACCTTTTTCTCCCCCCCCCATCACTCTTAAATTAGGCAGCTCAAGCATCACAAGTTCCCATCACCAGCATGCCTATTATTTAATTTGGTGTGGAAGTAAAGTTGCTCTTTGTGCCACGCCTGCCTTCTCCTCCTCCTGCTCGCGCCATCATTGCCGAGGCCACTAGAGGCTGACGTTGTCCTCTGGTGTCTGAGCTTCAGGGTCCTTTTGAAAACACCAGCATCCCACCAGTACATGGCAAAGAAGGTACTTTCCCGAGAAGGTACGTTTTCTCCTCACTCCCTCTCTCTCCCTCTCTCACTCTCATGTGACCTGTCTCAATCTCTGGAACACGACAGAGGCGGGGGTGTTGGATCATGGCTCGGGGGCGGCGTCGAGAGCAGCGGAGGGCGTCCGGGCCCGGCGGCCCGGGAGCAGAGACGGGGCGGGTAACGGAGTTGTCCTCGCAGTCTGCAGGGAAGAACCTCTGATTTGGTCCTTGACATTTCAACACCAACCTCCACCTTTGGCTAGTTGCTGTTCTGGTGGCACCGTAAGTACTTCCCTAAAGGAAAGGTGACTCCATTAAACATAGTGTGTATTTGTCCATGTGAAGGCGGGGGAGACTGATTTACCTTAAAAAAACCTTAAATATTTAAGTTTCGTAACGACATTCATGGTCCCCAGAGGACGACATCTACTGACTTTGGTGATCCCCTCGACTTTTCTTTAATCCAGCACCAACATATCAAAATCTGTCAAATGTTTTGGCTCAAATTGTTGCACTGATCAGTTTGATTCGTGGATCTTTGCTGTTTTTTTTAAAGCCAATGAAATCCCCCTTTTGTAACATCCTCGGGGGTTAGTGTGTGTCACAGCGTGTCCCCTTGTCTCCCTGGTGAAGTAACACGGAATGGGACAGCTCCAGTTAACAGCAGCTCAGCTCACCCCCCCCCCTCCCTTTGGAGCCCGGTGCAGGTGACAGTAATCATCTGAGACTATGGGATGGAGTGAGGAGAGTGGAGCAAACGAAGGGAGAAATAGTCCACTGGTCACTCATTGTCGGAGCGAAGCAGAGGAATATGAGCTTGGTGGTCCATCAGCACACGTTGTATTGGGGCTGCGGCGCTGTGTGTGCTGGCTGAGGGCCTTTTGAAGTGGGGGGGGGGGGGGCCTGTAACTTTGCCTTATTGCTCCCGATCAGTCACTTTGTGTGAAGGTTATCGCCGGCCCGCGCGTCGTCAGGCTGCGTTTTACCAGCTGCTCGGCGGCCTGGTGGACATAAAGCACCGCTCCAGTACAGGTATTATTAAACAACGTGAAGTTCCCTTTGCCTCTCACGAGAGCGAGAAAGACCCATTTCGGAGGCGATTTGCAGGCCTATGAATTGCACCTTGAAGCGGAATTTCTCTCGGACAGGTGGAGTTTCCAAAAGGGCATTGGGCTCGTTGGAGGGAGGCTTGGTACCACAAAGGGAAAGAGGCAGGAAACACACTCGCCGCTGGTGTTTTGTGGTGTGTGTGTGTGTGTGTGTGTGTGTGTGTGTGTGTGTGTGTGTGTGTGTGTGTGTGTGTGTGTGTGTGTGTGTGTGTGTGTGTGTGTGTGTGTGTGTGTGTGTGTGTGTGAGAAAGACTTAAAGCGGCATTTGAGACCATCTATTGTTAAGTCGACCGCCAACGGGATCTGCTACAGCCCACACGTGTCCATAGACTGAGCAGAAGAGACGTCCCACCGCGTTTTAGTCCGGTTAGAACTGGTGTTCAGGCTCTAATTGCTGAAAGGCTTTCATCTTTTAACACATATCGTATAAGTTGTCTTTGCATTTTTCGTTTAATTAGTGCTGCTGTAAAAATGTTAGTGATGGGAAAGCTAAATGAATGTAATCTGCAAGTCCATTTGGGGGATGTGTGTCATGGAGGAAATCCACCTCATATTTTCTCAGTCCGTCGGTTTTGTTGTTGATGTGTGACCAACAGAACGCTCGAGTGTCATTGCGATTTGAGTAGCTCAGCTTTTGGTTCACACTAAAAAAAAAAAATAAAAAAAAAAGGTGCCACTTCCACTCCCACTCTCCTCGTCGCTGATGGGCGACGGCGCAGAGAAAGGGAGGAGAAGAAGCAGGGGAAGACCCCCCCTCCCCCCTCTCCTTCTCTCCAGGTTGATCATGTGTTGGTGGACCTAGTTTGTGTGGTGGAGTTGTGGAGGTAACTAGAGCGATGCCGGCTGAGGGGGGGGGGGGGGGGGGGAACAGGTTAATCATGTTAGCCCAGTTAGATGAAAGCAGAAGGAGAGGGATGCTCATTAAATCCTTCCCTCCTCTGTTTTCCTTCCTTCTTCCTTCCTCTTCCCTGCAGTGTCACCTTTTTTTTTTTTTTTTTTTTTTTTTTTTAGCGCCCCTGCTTGGCAAGAGAAACCCGGTAATTGAATGCTGCTCTCCCCGCATTCGATTGGAATGATTATCAATGGTTGTGAAAGGCTCAATTATCATCATTAGCGTCTTGGGTGTGATCGCTGGTTTTGCCGTTCATTGAACCCGACGGGTTCTGTTCGGCGGATCATTTCACGCGAGTCACACTGTGACGGAGGGTCAACAGAGTGATCAATGAAGCTACTGCTTGTGCCTTGCGTGACAGGTTTATTGTCCCTCTGGGTTTTTCTTTTTACTGTTCTTACTGTTGTAAAAGGCTCTTTTCTCACTGAGACCTGGTTAAATAACAGAAATCGGCCCAATCGAAAAACTGGGAAATAGTCGGTGAGGAAGATTTCGAAACATTGCCGGATTGGCTGCGCGCGCACAAACTCCACGTGACCGCCCTCCATCTTTATGTGCGAGCCCTTGACATTTCCGTTGACATTTGATGACATTCGCGAACACGTGTGAAACTGCATTTTTTTAACAGTTTATCACAAAAATGGAACGAGGACGTCAGCGTGGGCCAAATGTCCGCGGGCGGCGGCCATCTGCCGCCGCGCTCCGGCGCCGAGCCGAAGGGCCCACGCTGCTGCTCGCCGAGGTTGCACCACGCAGCCAAGAACCTGGACGCGACGTCAACATCAAGGGGGTCTTTGTCTTTTGTCCAGTGGTCTTTGCCTTAGAAGCCAAACTAGGTCTGAGTCGAAGGTGGAACATTCAGAAGGAAGGAACAATCAGAAGAATATTTCGTAAAGGGCCCTGAGAATATAACAACTAGCTAGATGTCACGTGGACACACACATGTGGCCCCGGCACCATTTATAACTTTTGATTGCTGTAATAATTTTAATTGCGGGGGAAGTTAATGCAGCTTAGCCTTGCATGCGAGCCTCATGCGAGGCTCCTTATCAGCTGCATTCCTTTGGAAAAGCTCCTCCCACACTGTCAGTGAAATTGCAAACAGATCAGGATGGAAACACTTTTAGGAGATTTCATATGACAGATGCCTGGACCGATGAATATCGTTAGCATGTGGTGCTCTGCCCGAGCGATGGACCAATGGTGGATCAGCTGAGGAACCTGTAGAGCTTTGAAATGGAGAGACGTGTAACAGTGTGACAGACACAGAGGCGACAAACTAGTTGTGACCAATTCCAATCTTTCATAGTTCTAGTCTACGTATGTTGACGACTCTGACTCTGGCCCCTTTATTTTTCCTGCCGGGACCTTCATCGGGTGAATACTTTATGACTAGATTGTTTGTGTATAGTGCTGATATCGGGATGCTGGCACACTAAACAATGATGCTGAACGCCCCAAAGCAGTAGTGGAATATACCCGGCAGGCTGTCCATCCATTTATTTAAGACTTTAAGTTGCTACAGATGACCAACCTATAACACGTTTCAACAAGAAGGCGTTCAAAGTGCTTCTGATTAAAACCATCCAAAGCATCAAAACATGATGGCAGACAAAAGGACATTTAAAAAAAAAAGAGAACGTTGATTGAAACATTAAAGAATCTATAAACAGAACATAAGTTGCAGTTTAAGAAATGAAATACAATAATAATATGGAGAAAGGCAGGGAACTGATCAACATCCTGGATGTGGCTTGATCAAAGTGCAGAGGGATGGTCGAATGGGTGGATGGAGATCTGGATCAGGTTGGGCGTTAACCAAATCGTTTCCATCATTGACTGAAACCTTTTAACATCGAGCGAGCGGTTTTACAAGTTCAAGGCCTTCTGTCCATTTGGATGCACCGGAGTTGGCCGCGGCGAAGCGAGCGGGATCGAGTTGTGCCACGTTGCCGCCTCTGCTAAGTCCGGCCTTTAGTGCACGATGTTAACCGTAAGCCCAGGGGCCGGATCGCTATTGGTGCACGTGATTCCAGTGCACAGGATGCAAACGGACTGCTTGTTGAATCTCAACCCCTGTGTGATCCACCGTGCTGCTGTACGGCTGGAATGGAGACAATGGGTCTTCTCTTCCAGGTAATGTGGATACAGGCAACTGTTATTCCTTCATGAAACATTTGCATTTTTTGATGCAGCAAAGAAACGGGTAGAAGACACGATGTATTAAGTTGTTATTGACCATAAAATGTTATGTTTTAATATCAAGAAGCGTCATTTAGTTAAGTTAAGACACATTTTGGTTGCTCTCCTTTTGCTCTGTTTTGGTGCTCTTTAGCTGCAACATTCCTCATATTTAACATGTCTCCTGATTTATTTTCATATTTTAAACCTTTTGCATCCCGGTGGGTAAGTGGGTTACCCACACTGTTCCAGGAAGTTACACAAACCCTTAATTACACAGATACCCCGTGGCATAATAGCTGCTGTAGTCAATGACGTATCCACGGCTTAGACCTCACCCGACATCTGCAACGGCGACCTACTGCACAGCATCCCAGCCCCTAGGAGTAAGATCGATGAAGGGGAAGTGGAATTTTTTTTTGATGAGACATCTAAACTCAGTGCTGTGACCACAAAGAACATGGATGAAAGCTGCAGATCATTTTTCTTCGGGACGTTTGGCCGCCGAGAGCCAACCCTTCCGTGGCTTCTCGCTATTGTGGCCGTAACTCTCTCCAGACTGTTGAGAAAAAAAGCCCGAGGCCGGCCAAATTGTGGACACACACACACAGACCATCTCCGACTCCCTCTTACCGCTCTCCCAGGTTCATGAAATGTGTTTATTCTGACAGGAGGGACTTGCTCAGAAAACCCATTGAGGAGGTTTCACCCTCCATATTTCCAAATAAAACACACACACACACATTCCCACTCAGGCATTCCTCCACTCAGTCTATCTGATGGCGTTACCTGTGAGTGTGTGTGTGTGTGTGTGTGTGTGTGTGTGTTCAGTGGCTTATGGAAATGTTCTCCCATCTACGAGACTACATCTGTTCCCCTGGTACCACGGCGCTTCTTCCCTCTGATCTGCATCCAGATGACATTCCTGTCTGGCCAGTTTCATCACAGCCCCGTGGTGGATGAGGCGGCCTCATTTACATAATGAACCTCTGAGACGGTGTAACGAAGGGAAACCACTTGAACTGTGAATGCCTTTCTGAACTCTCCGAGACTTTCTATCTTTTTGAGGTTGAAAAAAGGCACCTTCAGGCTAACGTGCAATAAAGTATGTGAAGATATTTATTAGGGAAATTAAGTATTCTTATGCATATTAATGGTTCAGAAAGGAATTTTCTTAATGCGAGAAGCAAGCCAACAGTTTTTCTTTAAATCAAATGCTAATGTCGGTATGCTAAACAAATGTAACATATTTTATTTAGCTGCTATAAAAATGAACTAGAATAAAAATACAGAGTCCATTTCTTTTAGAATCCATCCATTGGTTGATGATTTTTTTGTGGTGCTCGACGAAAAAGTCACTGGTCACAAAAAATGACCTCAGATGACAGAAGCTGGTCTCTGCAAAAAAAAAAAACACTACAATCCATCAAATAGTTATTGAAATATTTCAATCTCGCCCCAAATAGCTGGACCAGCAAGAAACACAATCCAATTCTGGATCCAAGTCGCTCGTGTGGGTAAAGAATGTCGGGGCCTGTTTGACTGGTGGCAGCATGTCAGACGGGTCAGTGCACGGCTCATGAAGACATGGGTCCCGATGTTCGGGGGTAGCTGGTGAGCCGGCACCACCATCGGACTAAATGTCAAACTTGAAAAGGCCAGATGCTTTCAAAAGAAATAAACTAAATCCTTAAAAACTGCAAATAGTTAGACGCACAATTAAACAAGTGTTTTGTGTCATTGTTGTTCAGGTCAAAACTTTGGGATCAGGGAGACGAATGAGCCTCACCACTACTTGGTAGTTGTATCTTGTTATATCAGGCTGTTATTATTAAACTAACTGTGTCATTGCAAGTGTGACCGGATGAGGGTTTTCCCCTCCCTCTTTCCTGTACACAGGGGTGTGGACCAGCACACCTGGGGCTAATTCTAATTGATTGGGAGAGGCGGGTATATTACTTAAGCCTCTGGTGTGTGGACTCGTCCTGTTGTCTTCTCCTGCTGGGTGTCTGTGGAGACGTCTCCGGGAGGCGCGCTTTACGTTTTGGCCGCTGCCCTAGGTCAACATTCTGCTGTGGTGCGGTAAGGGCAATTTTTCCACCTTTCGTGCGCTTTTATTCTCCTGTGTCGCCGTGTATGCGGCACTAATGTGCGTCCTTTCATATAGCGACCCTGTCTGGGTCATGGATGTCCCCGTGTGGGTGGATGAATGCCTGGACTGCTGGTGTTCGGTGTCTCGGTACGATGCATGCCTCCCTTTTTCGACACATTTGGGCGTTATTATAAAAATCTAAATTGTCTTAATTGTTATAGTGTAGGCCGCTGTCTGTGAGTGTGTGCGCAGGGTGGGTGCCACCGCCGGGGTCTGTGGGCAGCTTGACCGGTAATTCGCATAGCTGGACCGGGCTGCAGCCTTGGACATGCTGTTGTGGGGCTATCCTGGTGCCACGACCAATTAATGGGCCAATCTTCCCCGGCGCGCTCCCCCCCCCCCCCCCCCCCCCCCCCCCCCCTCACTGAGACTGTTCTTGATACTGGCTAAAAACCTAAAGAACTGGTACAAATGTGGCTCTCTATATTGGGTGAACGGTTGGACATATTACATGTGGGTTTTTTTACTTTTTTTTGTTTGCATTTTCTTTATTATGCATGCTGGTTTATTGATTTGAATTGTTTGTTTATTTTCTTTATAGTCCTCAAACTCCTTATCGCATTGAACATATTGCCATTTTAAAAGAGTATTAAACAAATAAAACTATATTTTTATAATTATCTTATGGTCTCTGACCCCTGATTTGGTGAACGGCTCTGCGTGCCTTAATAAGAATGGTCTTGGGCCTATCCCAAGTGGCGTTGCTGG